>NC_054869.1:37221572-37525357 GCF_018320785.1 Cheilinus undulatus | reverse complement strand
TAGCAGCTGATTTGTGGGTGTTGCCAACTGGTGTTGGCCGCCTTTACTGCATTGGCATCTCAGCATCTGCTGCTGCCTGCTGACTGTGACAGCAGCATGGATAGTCGGATTAAAGACATCACATAGTTTCTAATGTAAGAACCTTAATCAGTTCATCTTAACATTATTTGTTTTGCATTAGACATTGATTACATCAGCAGCCTGATTACATAATATCTAATACAGAAAAAAAAAACCTCACCACCCTCCACCACATTTGCAATGCAGTCCAGTGTATTATAACACTGTTCTACCAGCTGGTTAGCTTAATGGGTTAATAATGTGTGTGAAAGGGCGGTCCAGAGCAGCAGGAAAAGTAGGAACACTGTATTAGTGCCGTCCATTTAACATTTACTAAATCTATCAGAAAAAGACACACAACATCTTTATAAAATCTATGTTTGGACCTATTATTTTGTAAAACTTGTTGACTCATAATGTCACAATTTAGCCTGCTGTACTGAAATTTCCATTAGTACAACTGTTCAGTCACAAGAATGTATATGTCTATGTGTGGTGGGAGAGGATGTGTGGATGAATTCCATGTGTTAGAGACCAGACAAAACCAAGTTATACAATGTAAGAATTTATGGCTGTCAAGAAGCAGACTCATCTGGCCGGACTAAAATGCTCCATTTACAACCAATTATTGCTCATTTTCTGCATTTATCATCCTGCCTTATCATCCTGCCTTAACTTCTCGTCAGATCTTCCCCCATTCTCTCTCTCTCTCTCTCTCTCTCTCATTCTGTCCTGATAACTCTTTACTTTTCATCATCTGTCATTCTGACATCATGATTAAATCCATCTCCTCATCAAAAGCCAGTGCACTATTATTCTGGTGAACTCAGCAACCCTCAATGAATGCTTTCAAACCAGTTTCATAATGGCTCTATGCTGGCTTAAGTTGTTTCCTTTTCTAGTTTGGTTTGCATTGTTTTTGTTAAAAGCCAGATATGCTTGATGAGTTCAGGAACAAAAGAAAAGAGGGGGACAAACAGCCCCTTCAGTTCACTAGAAGGCCACAAAGTAACCCCAATATTAGTCTGTCCTTTTCATGTGAACGCGTCTGTGAAAGCTTGTTTCTTCATCTCCATCTCCTGCACGTTTCTCCCCCATTCCTTTCCTTCTGCCAGCCAATGACAGGCTTTTAGATTCACAGCAAAGCAGGCTAAGCCAATCAGGAAAGAGGGAGGCTCAGTACAGGCCTCCTGGGGTCCCTCGGTAAACATTTAAGGCCTCTGTGGTCAACCATCCTCCCACTACCTCTGCCCTGAAACACACACACAGACACCCACATGTACGCAACATCTCGACCTACCACCCCGCTGCCAGCACCATGCCTCTCCCATGTTCCCTTAAATCTCTATTAATCATCGGGGTTTGTTCAAGAGGAGCTGACAAGAGAGCAGGGAGAAGGTTAAGAGCAGATGGAGTGAGATAGTATGACTAGGAAGGCACAGAAAAGGTTAAGAGTGAGAGGACACGTTGTATCTGCTCTTCTATAACTGCAGAGGAAAAGAGCAAACAGAGCTGCGAGTCCAAGTTTAGTTGAAACTTCTTTAAAGAGAAAGCAGAAAGACTGCAGTGTTTGCTTATCCTACCTTATTAACTATTTCCACATTTCTTGGCCCAGCTATGTAACAACGCTGATCTTTCAGTCTACTTCAACCCATTTACATGTTGATATTTATATAGGGCCTTTGCAGGGCATTTCAGGATAAGGAGGTGAAGGTTCAGTCCTGACTGAAAAGGGACATGCCTGCTCGTAAACATTTTAGGTTATTTTCTAGGGTAGGGGTTCGTAATCTGGAGGGAAGAATAATTAATAATAGTGAAAACTACCTCAAACAAAATTTGAATAAGTTTATTCTTGCCCATATATATCATGTTTGCATGTTTTAATGATAAATTTCAAGTTTCATACTTCAAATCATAGTAAACATCGAGTTATAGAGAGCAGCGCTAACCTGTGCCTTACTATTAGGGCTGCCAGGTGATGTCACAGATTAACTAGTGTTGAATGAACTGGTGATAGTGAGGGCAGACATTTAGGAGGTCTGGCTTTCGACAACTTGTGTTTCCTTCCCAAATTACACCAAAAATACAAATTCATCCCCTGTTTCTTTATAATAAGAATTAATTGGTGTTTGCAGGCACATTAACGTCACAATGTAAATGTTTTGGGCATCAAAAAGTACGCTTAGAGATTTTAATTTTTGTATAAGAAAAAATATAGGTGACTGTGCAGGTGCCCTATTAAAAACAAAGCAAACAAAGGTGACACAGCATGAAAACCTGTTATAGCTGCAGGACTTGGGTAAAGATAAAACAAGTTGATATACTAGAGCACAGAGCTCACCCCAGACAGGGTGACAGAGGTGCTTTTGTAAAGTGAGCATACTGGCTGTATGTTGCTGTTATTACAGACATCAAACTTGGAGTAAAAAGAACACTCATATTCAGGGATGGGTACCTTTCGCATTTGAACCGGTACGGTACCGATTCCTAGTACCTGTGAACCGATACCGGTACACAACGGTACCCATTGTCGGTACTTTTGAGTGTGAATAATATGCAATAATAAATGTTGTATAATCTCAAAACTTCTGAATTTTCAATTAAAAACGCTATCAAATACCAGTGTTTAAAAAAGTGTTTTTAAAAAATTACTCCAACATGGAAAATCTAAACTACTATAACTACCCAGTGTTTTTTCTTTATATTGCACAAATTAAAACCCAGCCCACTACCTCCTATTCCTCTAATTTCCACTCTTGGAAAAATGTGTGTTGGGGTCTATGCAGGGAGAATAAGTTTAAAACAAATGAACAATAGAGTATGGAGCCAAAATAACTAACTAAATAAATAAAAGGTATAAAATTTTACCAATTAAAGTATTATAAATGAAAGTAAAAAAATTACTTCCTCTACCATGAACTACATGTACAGCACATCTTTCCTCATGCATTTCTTTTTCTAACAAATCTAAGATGTCATCTTTCTCTGGTAAGAGCAGAGTCTGCTCCTCACTCATCAATCAGTCTTGTGACCGTCAATGCAGAAGCATAAACGTCACGCACAGGGTCCGCTACGTTATATTTGTATTTACTGCAAAAAGTTAATAGAAAGTGGCAAATTGTTTCATTCTGCGATGAAATAAGCAGCAAGGAATCCATTTCATCCTGACAGAGCGCTTTATACGGCACCAGCTGTGTCAAGTTGGAGAGATGGAGAGCAAGTTTTAGGAAGCGGTCACACTAGGCAATCCACACCATGCCTTGATTCAATGTCTGTTAGGTGACTGAGCGAAAAAATGTATCCCTTTATCTAGTATATTTCCATGGTAGATATTCACATGATAAACGGGAAAGCACGGTGTTTAAAGTGAGGATTCGCTACGAGAGAGCGAGAGGGAGGGAGGCGAACGAGCAGGAAACAGCAGGAGCCGGTCAGCCATGCTTGTTTTGTTGATTCACTTGGCTGCTACCCACGTCATTAACCACATGTGTGCAATGCTGCGTTCGTGTCCGGCATGGAAAACTGACTACTCTTCCACTCTCTTGCAGTCACAAGGATGCATTTAGGTACCAAAACATGGTACCATTTGATTTTACGTGAATCAGTACAGTAAAAAAGCATCGAATTCGGTACCCATTTATCCTATTACTGTGCTTCACGTTAATTACCTCAACACAAACAGGTGACATTAGGTTTGTTACCTGGCGACTCTAGTGTTGGAGTGAAACATACTGATTGCTGGACTCAGACTGAGCTGTTGTCCATCATATATCACCCTCCATCATTGATCATGCCTTGTGTGTGCACTACAACACAACACAACACATGCGTTTGTGTTGCATAAAATTTTTTCAGTGGCAATTTTAAGCACAAGAAATTTTGAGGATTGCATGAGAGCTATGTAATGCCGGTCTTTGATTAGGAGATACTGCAGTATAGATAGCTGCTAGCACATGCATTGCATAAGTTATTTAAATAATCAGCTATACAAATGTTTTAAGAGGAAGTAAACACTTTCACAGTATGTTTTACAATACTTTAAAGCAGATGTGAACACTCTGGTTATTGACATAAGTACTAAAAACCTAAAGGAAAACTCCCCTGGAGTGTGTACTTACAGTCGTTAAAATAAACAAATACAAGCACAGACTTAAAGGCTTACATGAAAATGACTTTGACCTTAAATTGGATTATCACCCTTACTCCGGTGGATTCTTTCTCCATTGACAACCACGGAGGAAAAGTCATCTCAGCGTGTGTGAGGCTCTTATGGAACAGTGTGGAAGACAGAGCGTTAACATTCAGCAAAGTGTTAAGATAATTAACGACAGCTTTCATATTTGTCTTGTGTTTAGTCTTTCCTTTTTTTCTGTTCACATTCCTGTAATATCACATAGTCGTGGTGACTGACTGAGTGAAGTCAGCTGCAGGTCCAGAGGAAACAAAGTGTGAGGCGGACACAGTGAGAGAGAAGGGCTGGCGGAGGTAAGGGGGGGGATGTGTCATTGGAGATAAAAACAACATGAGTGAAGCTGCTGAGAGGGAGTCATGCATTTCTATTCGACTGTCAATGAGGAAAGTTCACAACTTGGGCAGAATCACACCCAAATCAAATCACTGATTCAAGAAGTTGCACTAGGAGTAAAATAGTTTAGTAGCCAAAGCAGCCTATGTCATGATTAAAATTAAAATTCTTACAATTGAAGGCACCAGTTCAGTTTGGTAGTTATATTTAGTGCCCAATGTACAGCTACTGTAACTACTGAAAAGGTGACCCAAGACATACATTTTATTATGTTGCTCTACACTTGGCAGGAATAAAACAAGTCTATCATTGGTTACCTTACTAAACTTTAGCATTCTAACACTAACAGACAGGAGGGATTGAACTGTGCTGCTTTGAGAGAGACAAAGCCACAGCCTGCTTCTTTTAATCAGCCAGGACCAAAGACAAGTGAAATATGAATTAAAAAAACACCTTCAAGAGATAAGATGTCTGTTCTTGCTGCATCTGGTTCAAGTACAAAATAGACAAGCACTCCAGCAGTTAGCCTTCCCCCTGACCTTGTGGTGAATTCTGGCCAGAACACAACTGCCTGGCTCTGTGCCAAGGCAGATAAACAGAAGTTAGGGATTGAATTTACTGTTTTCTGGCACAAATGTCTCTGCTATGATGCTTTTAATGACTCAAAGTCATTGTACCTGATAGACTTGGGAAATTTACCTCACAGTGAACAAAAACACAGCATTTAGCTAGCTATATTTCAATAAAGGCAGTAACATCAGCTAACAACAGACTGTACTGAGATGTACTACTCGGTGATTTTATATTGTTGTGCCGTTCGTGAGGCGGGGTGATTCCCCATAAAAGCCAGTGGGTCGCTATATTTTCCATGCCCAAATTAAACCAAGCTAGGAAAGAGGTGGAAAAAACTATCTGTTCTGCCACAATGTACATGGATGACTCGTGTCTAAAACACGTTTCTGTATTTTAGAAAATGATAACATGATTTTACATAAAGTAGTAAAATTAATTGCGAATGTGTTATCTTTGTGATACAAGGATGGGCTAAACACATATTTCAAAAGACTAACTTTGTTGAAATTGGTCAGAAAAACATGTGCATGCATTATGCATTCAGCCTGGCAAACCAGATAAACTGTTTCACATATTACGGGATATATTTCCCAACCATCTGGGCAACACCCCATAGACGCTGTTTGGGAGGGATAACCTTGAAAAAAGTGTGACTGGAGGAATGTTCTGTCTGTCTGATTCAAAAATGGCCAATCAGAGCTGAGCAAATGTTACGCAGGTAAAGTACACACATCAGCGGGCAGCCGTTATCTTTGTTCTCTATCAGTGCAGTCAGCTGGCAAATCAAATGTCCAGTTTGCTCAGTTCAACCATTGCCGACAGGTTTCAAATGTAACTAAACCAGGCCTGTAGCTGTGCCTCGATCCCCTCAAATGATGCTGATTGGTCCATTCATTCTCTGACCGGGAGCAAAAATTTCTGCTTGAAGCTTCACAAGGTAAAACGACCTGATGACAGGCATGGAGTCTGGCCAGTTCAGCAGCTTTGCAAGGTTACAGCACTTACATCTGTGTTTGAAAAACTGGCCTTTCACATGGACATGCACTACATGTGGAGCAGCAGGAATACAGGAGCTTCAAGGTTATAATAGCACACTGAATATGCTTTTGTCCAAAGCGACATACATCTGAGAGTGAGTACAACACAAGCAAAGATCTAGACAGGAAGAAACAACATCAATGAGTGCCATTAAGTGCTATAATCCAATCAGACACAGGTGCTGCCATGCAGTGCAAGAAGTAATGCACATAGTATAGAAGCCTTTTCTTCCTCTAAACTCTAAACATTAGCAATGAAACAACAAATCATTAGTGTGAGACCTCTAATCATCATCAATTGCATTGTCGTCACCATATTGCACCAAAGAACCAAGTGCTGGGTTGCTCTAAAAAAGCTGGGCTTAAAACTTTGAGAAGTGGAGTGGAACAGTGCAAGCCAACTGGAAACTTTAGGAAACTCATTCTACCACAATAGAGGAGAAGAGTCTAGCTGTGCATAGTGTCCTTGAAAGAGCTGGGTCTTTCAGGTACAGGTATTGCATTGCAATATCAAACATAAACTATAAATAAAGTTGGACGACATACCTGAACTGCTCCCTGTTGCACAAAGATGCACCTAAAATACCCATGACAGGAGCTGACATACTGTGAATTTGGAGCCAAAGTCTGTGAAGTTGAACGAAAGTACTGTAGTACTGACGCCATGCTGTTTCTGCTTATGACAACACACATTTAGCTTCTAGATAAAATGTCAAAGATCCCACTTACAGCAGAAACATTAGAGTCTGGCTGAAAGTTAATAATCTGACACACCAGATCAACTGTTCCATGGATCCACTGCATGAATATATTTCACATTCATCTGGAAAAGCTCCAAAGCAAGACAGGACAAGACTTTTATATAAAAAAAAAAATCTCGAGAGGTGTTTAGAGGAATGTTCTATCACATTCATGATGGGCCAATCAGAGCGACAAGACAAAGGCTGTTTTTGAATTGGCCTACTGCATACTTCTGCCAAACACAGTATGCAGTATGTATTGCGCACTGCATACTGCATTCGACAGTAGTATGCAGTATGACTGCCAGTCGGGCATTATTGTGTAGTATGCTTGGCCCGGTTTAGCTGGTTTCCGGTATACAGAAATACGTCATACCCTGGTCAATTGCAAACAACGTTACATCCATTTACATACGGAAAAAATCTGGGAAGTGTTTTTATCAGATTTTTGGGGATTTTTATAGCTGTTGTTTTTAGCTTAGCATGTATAGTGCAGTGAAAGGACACAATTGACAGCACCTTTCCGACTGTTACAAGCCGTTAACGGCAAAACAAAAACAACAGTGACCTTAATACAACTTATTTCGCTATAGTACATGTTAAAAAGGTAAAGATAAAAGGTAGTGGAACTTTTTGTAACCGTCAGCCGCTCCGGTGAAAGTTTCGCCGCTCTCTCCCATTACGAACTCTGACCCGGTGCTTTGCGTAAAAGTAGGCGAAGCAGACTGGTCCGATGCATACTGTAAAATTTTCCTGAATCATTACGTCATCCGGGTATTTTTGGCATACTGCAACTTTCACATTTGTTCGCATACTGCATACTACATTTTGGGCAAACCAGTATGCACTGCTAGTATAGTAGGCAAATTCGAAAACGGCCAAAGTGACCTATGCATGTGCTAACAGGTTACTGTTCAGGCTTCTCGGTGAATAAAACTGATGCAACGTCTTCTTTGCTGGGACAAGCTCTCTGTGTGGCTCTATTCTCTTGTTTTAAAAAGAAATGCGCTTCAGTTCTGATTAAACTGCTGCTTTCCTACAGCTACATCTGAGGTAACAGCTACCATAGCAGAAGCCATTGGATACACCGGCAAACCCCACCAGTAACAATTGCAAACTCATGCCCAAGCAGACCGAGAGAAGAGCAAAAACTTCTTTTCTTAAAAGTTTTCAGTGTTGCTCTCTGCCCTTGTTTTAATAAAGAAATGTTGCTCAGTTCTGACAAAACTGCCGCTGTGGCTAAGTCTGAGCTAGTCACTCCACTAGCAGCCATTGTACAAATCCACTCAAAGTACAATAAACCTTTTCCCCCCACAACTATCACAAATTCATCCGGCAGAAGGTCGGCAGAAGAGTGTAAACGATATTTTTCATCATGAAAAGCTTTTAGTGTTGTTTTGATTCATTGTTTCATGCAGAAACATAGTCAAGCTCTGGTAAATTTGACGCTAGACTTGAGCTATATCAAGGCTAATCAAAGAACAAGAGGCAGCCATTTTAAATGGCCTTGAGTACAACTACAGCTACTGCCTCATTTTCCTCAATGAAGCAGATTGGTCTGAAAAGGATCAGTATGGCACAAACGTAGATTGTAGCTTTTCAAGATTTATTTGCCTGATGACACAGATAGAATCTGACAAGTCCACCTACTTTGCAAAGACAAGTGACTCCTGTGGTTGTTTAATTTAATTAATTAATTAATTTAACTAATTTAAGACAAACCTCTCAGTAAAAAAAAGATCACTTTTATTATTACAACAATTATCACAACTTGGTTAGAAGGGAAAAAAAAGATGCATTTTGATTTCATAGTTTGATCCATGTGAAGGTATACTGCAGCCAGTTATTGGGAAGAGGAAATTGTTTGACTTCACAGGTGAGGAGGTGTTGCACTGTCATCCATAAAATATATTCTATGATAACACACAATGTTATTGCACATGCAGATTTTTTCCCATTTCCACAGAAGCCTTATAGTGTAATAGCATTCATTAAACAATCTGACATGTTTTATAATTGATTATATTCTTTTATTTCAAGATCTGATGAACCCATCTGGTATTATATGATACGCCATAAACCTTTGGGATCACTTTTGCTTGCACAGTTTACCTCGTGGGCATTAAAGCATGGAGCCCTGATGGCCCACTAACAAGTATGTACCTGCATGAACATACACTTAACTATATGTCATTTTGGCAAAGCCAAGTTATTCTTCTTGTATATACTTCATTCAAGAAAAACATTTCTGCTTTTTAAATAGTTTTCTTTGCCAGTGCTGTCTGCAGTTTGGTGGAAGCATAATGAAATGTTTCTAATTCAAATCACTCACCTTGTGGTACACTGCTGTGAGTATGAGACACTCTTTATTCCACTAGATTTCTGATGATTTTTCTCATTGAATAAAAGCTGAACTATCTATATTGTACAAGGCATGCCAGGCCACATGAGCCTCCCTTTCAAGGTGCTAGGGACTCCTCAAGTCTTTGATACATTAGTGTGGATATAATGCTGCCTATTAGTGCATTTCTAATCTCTATCTTTCTCACTTGTCATTATGGCCTTATCTGAGCCTTTCTCCTTATTCATTCTCTCATCCGTCACTATAAAATACCCGGTCCTTTCAGTACTTACGGCTAATCAAGGGACTAAAGGGGAAGAAAAGGAATGATGTGAATCAATTTAGTATGACCTTGTTAATTATTTTGAACCAGCTGCTGAATTACTAGTCTGAATTGTAATAAAATCCCAAGCTTTTAAAAGTCTGATATTCCAAATAAAGGCTGACAAAGCTGAGCTGAAGGCAATCAGTGGTAATCATTGCATAAAGCCTACACGAATAAGGCATGAGTGCTGCCATGAGAAATCTGTGAGGACTGTAAAACCACATAGAATCTTTCTACAGGGTTGTCGTGATACAAGGATTTAAAACACACATACACAAAGATACTGACACTTGTTTGATACTCCAGCACCAAAAGTAGAAGAAGAGAACAGCAGGTGTTGTAATTTTCTTTAAATAAAACCTTGCTGCAAACTCCTACACCAGTTATAGCGTTAAAGGCCTTTTCCTGGACTAACGTCCATCTATATAAACATGGTGGTTAACAGATGGACCTTCATCCTTTGAACAATGCTTACAAGCTAGCAAGTGGCAAACAGGTTTTTCCTTTGCTACAGATGTGATGCTATCCCTAGAAATATATAACGGCATGACTTCTGCTGTACACAGTTATGACTTCAAGGTCAAAGCCCATAGTGGACATCATGGAGCATGTGCAGTCAGTTTAGTGCAGGTTTGCACCAACTGAGCTGTAGGCATTCATATGAAATATAAAAGCATAAAATATGCTTATAAAAGCACTCAGGTGTTTTGAGGAAAATCTGTGGCACTTTAAAATTTGGATCATAATTTATTTTTAAATATAGCTTGTGCTTTGGAAAAGGGCCTGATGTTGCACACATTACATGATCCCTCTGATCAAAACATTTTCTGATTGATTACTAAACACGGTTTCAAACCACGGTAAAGAATCTATAGCTGAGAGGGTCTGCTCAAGGGGGCGCAAGTCAGGTGCAAATGGAGTAGTCAGGTCTCTCAGAGCTCCAGGTGGAAATCAAGTTCTTTCTGTCTTTTAATCCTGCCTTAAAGTCATATTTACTAAAGTTATCAGTTGTATCAACACCTCTGACCACTGCATCAAGCACTGTGGGATTTTTTATTCATTTGCAACTTTTGAAAGCCATGACAATGCCTGACACACGTCAAACGAAGCACGCCAAACAATCAGACACGGCTGTGGACGATGGGCCTGATGCAGGGGGAGAATCGTTGCCTTTGTAGGAGAAGATATCAGGTAAAATCTTGGAATCAATCAACAAATGATTCGACCATCTAGATCATAAATTTGAAGACCTCATGAGCACTCAGTTGGTACTGACTGAGAGAACTGCTGCCATAGAGGAGCAAGGTCTGACCACGAGCGAAGCATACAGACATTGGAGCTGTGCATTTCTGATATGAAAAAAGTAAAGAAAAACTGTTAACAAAAATCGACGACTTGGAGGGACGATCTAGACGGAATAATGTTAAGATTGTGGGAATACCAAAGGGTGAGGAAAAAGGCAGGACTACGGAGTTCATCACAGAGCTGATACCGAGGCTACTCAGGGTGAACAACTTTACGAAGCCTGTGACCGTGGATCGAGTGCACCGCATACCTGTGCCAAAATGTTCAAAAGCCAAGGAGCATCGTCGCCAGAATTCACTTCTATCATGAGAAACAGCTGATCCTTTGTCTGAGCCAGCAACAACAGATGACCTACAACGGCCAGCGGGTGTACATTACCCTGATTATACAGCGGAGGTGATGGCACAACGGAGGGGATTTGGACAGGCGCTCAGGGAGAGGGAGGTAAAATTCACCGATCAGGTAAAAATCTTTACCAGATCAGGAGACGCTCTGTCGTTTATAGAACATGACATGAAAAAAATAACTTCTTGAAGCAGACCTTTGAACTGAGAACTTTGAGAACAGCAAGTTATCTACATCTGCTTACCGTCTACCTCCTACATTAGAAACGGCGGATTAAGTGTTATGAATACTTTTGTATTTTTCTTTTCTGTTTCCACTGTGGAGTGACTGTGGGCTCTTTTGTCCATTGCCTGTGTTCAAGTCCATTTACACAGAGGGATTCTGGACTGCTGGCTATTTGCCATGCGTTCTTCTACTATTGATGGGGGTTTTCTTTTTCCTTTTTGGGGGGTGGGGTGTGGCGGTATGCGTTTGCGAGTGATGAGGCTGTGGGGGAGAGATGTGTTGATCCTGGTTTCCTCTATGAGAGGGTACACTCTGTTGTTATTATTGATCATAATATGTATGTCATGTATGAAGTTCTTAAATAGAATTTCAATTTCTGATTATTTAATCTGTTTACAGTTAAGTCAATGAACCTAAATGAAACAATTTCACTGGTAACATGGAATGTAAGGGGCCTTGGCAATGACTTAAAATGCGGGAATGTTTTTTCTCATTTGAACTCACTGAAGGGAGACATTTTGTTTCTACAAGAGACTCATACTCTCAAAGCTACAGAAAACCAGCTAAAACCAAGCTGGATCTCACAGGTGTACCATGCTCCTTTCACATCTCGAGCAAGGGGGGTTGCAATTCTCTTTCCAAATAGCATTCCTTTTGTACAGAAATCTAAAATTGTGGATCCAGATGGGAGATTTACTTTAATTCCTGGATTTATCAATTCATTTCCCATTACCTTGTTGAATATCTATGGGCCTAATTCTGATGATCCCACTTTTTTCTGCAAAGTTTTTGATTTACTCCCAGAAGATGGATCTTCTAATATTGAAATTGTGTGTGTGTGTGGGGGGGGGGTTAATTTTAGACAGATCATCCACTTAATCTCCTCCAACCATTAATTCTGTTCAGACCCTTAATCATTTGATTAAATCAAGAAACATGGTAGATATCTGGAGAATAAAACACCCTGATGTCAGGGAACATTCCTTTTACTCAAATGTTCACCAGACATATACTAGAATTGATTATTTTATAGTTGATGCCAGTTTGATTTCAAATATCAGAAACACATTCTGAGGAGCTATTATTTCTTTTGAAACCTATGGAAAAACTTAAGAGACAAAAAGAAACAGAACAAGAAATTACTCAAATTGAACAAATACATAAAACTTCTCTGCTGCAGTCTGACTATAATATGATTCTGAGATTTAAATCTGAGTACAATTCTATAATGGGAGGTGAAAATCATAATCTTCTACTCAAAACCCGCCAAAAACATTTTGAGTTGAATGATAAACCTCATAAATTACTTTCAAGACAACTTAAAGGTGAACAGGCAAAGTCAAAGACCAAAAAGAAATGAATAATCGCTTTAGAGAGTTTTATTCTGATCTTTATACCTCTACTTCAGCAGCAACAGATAGAGTTTACTCTCAGTTTTTTGATTCTTCAAATTTGCCACAACTAAATGAAAGAAACCAGCAATTTTTGGAAAGGGACTTTTCTGTTGCTGAGCAAAATGAGGCAATCAAGGCATTCCCTACTGGTAAATGCCCTGGACCAGATGGGTTTGGAGCTGAGTTTTACCAAGCATTTAAGGACATTTTAACTCCTTACTTACTCAGGATTATAAATGACTCGGTTGCAAAAAAAAGACTGCCGCAGTCTTTGTACAAGGCAAAGATATGTTTGTTATTGAAAAGTGGAAAAGATCCCACAGATCCTGCTAATTACAGGCCTATCTCTCTGCTTAATCTAGACCACACAATTTTAACAAAAGTTCTAGCCACCAGATTAAATAAATTCATAGAAACTATTATCCACCCTGATCAAGTAGGCTTTATACCAGGTAGACTTTCTTTTTTTTAATGTGCTCTGAGTGATGAACATACTGTATTCTGACCTATGTGAAAATACCAAAGCAGCTGTCATAACCTTGGATACTCAGAAAGCATTTGACTCCATTGAATGGCCGTATTTATTTGAAACTTTAAAGAGGTTTGGGGTTGGAAAGACTTTCGTGGATTGGATTAAATTGATTTATTGTTCTCCCAAATCCTCTGTCATAACTAATAATGTCTCATCAGAGCCATTCAGTCTATATCCGGGTGTGAGACAGGGTTAAGGTGTATAGGAGATTTTTACTTAGACAATAACTGCAGCATTTGGGCAGTAAAGCTCCAGATATGATATACCTCACTCCAGTTTTTTTCATTATATGCAACTAAGGCACTATGTGTGAGAAAATATCCCTCACTTTGAGTCAGACTGTGAGAGACATACCCTTTTTGAATAATTTTCTCTCTTGCCAAATAGTAAGAAGTTCATTACCAAATTTGTCAAGTACTTTTCAGATGACTCAGTACCTGCCAATAGTATTAAGAAAGCTTGAGAAAGAGAAACTAATGTTGGGTTTTCTGATAAACTATGGAAGACAGGTGCGCTGGTAGTCGAGTGGTTAAGGCGCACACCATGTACGCGGGCAGACCGGGTTCAAGTCTGGCCTGTGGCATCATTTCCTGCATGTCTCTCGCCGCTCTCTTCCCTGTTTCCGAGTCTATCTACTGTCCTCCTCTATCTAATAAAGGCATGGAAAGGCCAAAAAAAATAAATATTACATTTAAAAAAATCAGAAGACTACACTTTCCCATATTCATAGCTGTTCAATCAATAGCAGATATAGCTTAATACAGTTTAATTTAATTCACTGTTTTTATTGTTCTAAAGATAGGCTTCATAAGTTTTACCCCTCTGTGTCTCTTAAATGTGATAGATGTAAAGTCAGTGATGGTACAATGTTGCACTCATTTTGGGACTGTCGGTTAATTTACCAGTTCTGGTCTAGAATTCTTGCCTTTTTCTCTGGGGTTTATAATAGGAAACTCTCTCCTGACAGGGACTTTGCTCTTTTCGGAGCTTCAGAGGACTCATCAGTGCTTCCCGCACACATTCAAGCAGCGCTGCTAATGGGCATAGTGTTAGCAAAAAAAAAATCGATTCTAAAAAACTGGAAGACACCAACTCCACCATGCTTCAGAAACTGTATGCATGAACTGGTTTCAGATTCACATAGAAAAACTGCGAAATGATAATCTTCAGTGCCAACTCAAACTGGAGGAAACATGGGGTCCCCTTCTGCAACATTTGGAATCATCTTAGATGCATTTGCATTGATTGTGTTACAGTTTTCTTCTACTGTTTGCTAATGTAAATCTCCATCATGAAATGTTTATGTTTAACAGGATCAGCATGGAAGGCATAATAGATACCTTTTTGTGTCCTTTGTCAAGAGTTAAGATGAATTTTTTTGTATCTGTACCCCTCCTCATCAATCAAGTGTGTAAGTGCATATTGGTGACTGTTTCTGTGTTTTGTTGTTGTTTTTTTTATTTGTTTTTGTAGCTGGGGGTGGGGTTATGATGATTAATGTTTGTTATTATAAAGATGTTAATATAAATAATATTTAAAAAAAGAAAAAAAAAGAATCTATAAATGGCAAAACTTGTCACAGAAGTGACAACTTGCCTATCTTAATGTTACCAGCACTACAGGCTTTATTTGCCACGGCTTTATCTATTAATTCAGGTTAAATAGAACACATTTTAACACACCATCTCCAACAGGCTCTAAATCTGTGCACTGTTTTGCATGCCATCATTTCAGGTGGAAATGTTAAATTTTAACATGATTATTTCTTAACAATCACACAAAAAGTCGCACAAAGTCCACTGTCTGGTCAAGAATCATGCAAACAGAAATTCTGCCCTCAACCCATCCCTTCACCACTAACCTCTTTTTTTTTTAAATCAACAAAATTTGAGTAAACATACCGCAGACTCCAAACTGAGTCTGCACGTTACACCAGACACTGGTGAAGCAGAGCCTGTCAGACAGAGGGCTGGGCCTAAAAACCTGCAGCTCAAACAGCTGCTCCTATAGACCTTCAACTGCTGGATTTATTTACAGTGAGTCATTAGGAGAGAGTATGTTCGTGTTTGTGTAGGGGGTATAGGAGCAGACTGATCAACAGTTTAAAGCTCTGTGCTCTCAGGCATGCAGATCTGGATGGCTCTAATGTCTCTGACTCTTATTTCATAAGACAGAGTGGAAAACTCAGAGTCAGCACGCTGGCATGAGAAGAGCCCGTGCTGGAAGAAGATCGGGACACACATCTGCACACACAGCAACAGAGTGTGTGGATATAGAGCAAAAGGAAAGAGTGTGTATGTGTGTGAGTGTGTGCACGTGTTAGAGCACAAAATCAAGTGTGTGTATCGGAGCAGGGAGGAGAAAGGTGAGGCGAGACGCTTCAGACTCCAGCAGAGAGAGAGAGAACGTTTGTGTTGTAAAAGTGATCTTTGTGGAAAATCTCTGCTTCACAGCATTCCTCACAGCATTTGTGCACGCACGGGCATGCAGCAGTTTGTCTATGGCATTAAAAAATGAAACAATTTACACACAAAATCAAACTTTTTCATCCACACCTGTCATGGCTGACACTGACATGGTATGCCTTTGATGGTCACTCTAGAAAAGTTTAATTTAGCTACATGTGCTCATGGAATTAGATTTTATGATTTCCTACTTTTTTAAAATTTATGTTTTACTGCTTAACAACACAGACTTCTATGCTTCATTTGGGTGCTCTGCGATCCTGGGTTTCATTGCAGCCACTGTCAGTTCGAATGAAAGGCACGAAACACCTTATGGAATTTGAGTGATGTATGTGCATTCGATTTATTTAAGCAGAACATGAACATTTTTGGATAGTTTTTCTGCCCAGAGCAATGATAGTCTGCTGGTACCAAATTGATATTAATTGTGTTATTAAAGGGAATGATCATTTTCATGTCATTCTCATTTGACTAAGAAAAACATATTAGAAAATAAGGTAAGTAGGATTTTTGCATACTATTCTAAAAAAATGACATTTGGACTTGGTATAATATTGTAACATCTATGCTGCATAAAAAGTATTAAACTGGTATTTTGACACACAATTCAAGTTAAAGAGGTACTGCATCTTCTGTGATTTGAAAATCACAGTAGGGCATATTGT
Organism: Cheilinus undulatus; assembly: GCF_018320785.1. Classification (NCBI taxonomy): domain Eukaryota; kingdom Metazoa; phylum Chordata; class Actinopteri; order Labriformes; family Labridae; genus Cheilinus; species Cheilinus undulatus. The sequence continues at coordinate 37,508,825 of NC_054869.1, read as the reverse complement.
GATTTAAAGGGGACAGGTTTTTCTAGCAAAAAAAATGTGCCCCTGGCCTGTTCACAGTCCCCTCAAATACCAGAAAAATCCATTCCCTTCCCCCGTCTTTCTCCACCTTTCAGAAAATGTGTGCTGAAACAAGCCATTCTCAGATTTTCCCCTCATGACCTCATGCAGGGAGTTAGCACCGCCCCCAGGTTTAGTTGGCCCTCCCTGCTTGGAAGAAAGTCCCACCCTCCTCTCCTGATCCTCCACTCAGGTGCCAGATGAGATGCAGGACAGCTCAGTGGGTTACCCTGCTGACTTTGGTCTGGGACGTTGATGGTTCAAATCCTAGTCAGGTCCTGAACTTTGGATAAAAGTGTCTGTAATGTTCTAACATCAGGAGTGCTACATCCATTCCCTGAGAGGGGTGTGGTCAGGGGTGGAGTCAGACAGATCAGTGACATTTAAAGCCACAGAAACAGCTCGTTCTGAGCAGGGCTGAAACAGAGGGGCTTTTAGACATTCAAAAATTCAAAACTGGAGTGTTTTTCAGCAACAAACTTCACAGGCATGTTTTAGGGACCTGTGAGAACAATATAAACTCATCTTAAAATGGTAAAATTTGTCCACTTTAATCTAAATCTCAATTAATTTCCTGGCCTAAGGTTATAACATGTCCTTTTTGGACTTCTTAATACACTGTATATTTGCAGCCTGTTCCTCTAATATCTGCTCTCTGTCACACAAACACACACACATCCTGGCATTAGTGCACCTGCATGTTTGTAAAATCAAATAGCTTCCTGAGCGCTCTAAAGGTATAGTACAGCAGTTTTGTATTTAATGTTGGATGTGGGAGTATATGCAGCTAACACTAAGAAAGAGTCTGCTGGAAGTGGTCTTTTAAAACTCTGTGCCTCATCTATTAAAACATCTCTCCCTGCAGGCAGCTACCTGCTGAATGCTATAATGGCTGCCATTAGGCATGTCCCTCATCATGCTTTTTCTCTGCGTTAGTACCTACCGAGCAACCTTTGCAACAATAACTCCCACTAAAAGGTGCTTTCAGGTAAGCATCGGCAAACCATTCAGCCTTAGAGAAAGAAGTTGGTATCGATGGCATCGTATAACATTTATAGCACAGCATCACAGATTGGTGATTATCTAGATCAGACTCTGAAAAGCATCACATACACATAAAATGAGCAGGGTTTTATATACTTACATGTTATATAGATAAAATGGTAGCCTAGAGCCCTTGAAATGAACGCAATTGAGGAAAATATGTTAAATATAGCAAACTTTCAAAACAAATTGGCTGGTGATTGTGTGAAATCAAGCCAGTCATACAGTGTTGTATGCAGGACATTAGATGAGACTGTACAGCAGCGATACACAACCTGTGGCTCTCGAGCCAAATGTGGCTCTCTAGTGACCAGTTAGGGCTCTTTTCAGGCTTACTTGAAAAAAAAATTCCTTTACTAAAAACCTTTATGAAGGTAAAACACTGTCATCAGTTAAGATTCATGGTAGGTCACATCAATAAATCTGTTACCCACACAAAGAATACAGGCTTTAACTTCCAGATTTAAACAGTTATTATTTAAAATCTGTATATCATCACTGTCGGATGCAATCAACAGAGGAGCGTGTGTAAGAGAAGAGAGCAGAGGAAGTCCGCCAGTGGTGCGTCTTCAGTTAAGTTCATTCATTGAGGTGTGCTGTCATTTTCACATTTTAACTTTTTCTCCAGCCACTTCCTGCCAATGCTCTCTCACACCCAGATCTTATGACAATTATGCCGGTGCGTGTCATCATCAATGAGCATAACACACACGGCTCACATGTGGAGATAACGTAATATTGAATATCAAGTGTAAGTTGTCTAAACGTGGGTGTTTAATTTGATCTTTAATGCACTAATGATCATAAATATTGTCAAAAGAGCAGAAATATAAAACCAAAGCTCCAAAATGAGGCAGGGTGAAACAATGTCTCTGTAGAGCTGCAGGTGTGAGGTAGGGCTGGTTTTAGTCATCTGGAGGCCCAGGGCAAAGACCAATATGAGGCCCCTCCCCCTTTGACTAAAAAAATAATAATGACTGGAAAAAAATGAGAAAGCCTCTCTTTTATGTTAAAGCCACAGAACTCCAGTAAACGCCCCAGTGTGAGATATAAATACTCAAATAGCCAACCATAATTCATCATTTTCTTTGAAAAGCATCTCATTGCTCAAACTCAGCACATTCTTATGTCTTAAAAAATCTTTAGGCCAGATGGAACTTTCATAACGCCGGTGTTGGGCCAAAGACTGGTATCTCCAAAATGATCACTTTTCAGGGAATGAAAAAAAAAGAATCTTTCGACACATTGATTTAAAATTGGTTAAATCCCACTGACCGATGTAAAGGGTGCACTGATTCATAAAAACAAATAAAAATCATGAAAAGTTTAGATACAAGGTTTTAGCCTGATATTAGTGATAAATAAAATAAATATATGCTATTATCAGTGACATACTGGTTCTTCTGACACTATACAGACATTTGTATCCCATTTAACCTCATAGTTATCCACCAATCCACTGTTTTATTTCATTTCAACTACAGAATAACTGATCTTCTATCTACCTTACATTCCAGGTTTGTATTGTGGCTCTTGCTAAAGTATTTTTTAGACAATGTGGCTCTTTGGTAGAATAAGGTTGAGTACCACTGCTGCACAGAGTGAAAATAAAGCCACAAAGGAAGGCACACTTTGTAGTGAAGCCAAAGTAGCACACCTTTGAATTAACTGATTTTATCAATCATTGGTAAAATATAAAAGCTAATACTGATAACCGGCTAAATGACAAATATTGGCATCAATAATCAGCCCAGCTGAATACTGGTCAGCCACTCATTGTGTGCCATGCTCAGTGTTGGGCAGCGTTACTGTTGAAACTAACTCATTAGATTATTGCGTTACATACTGAAAAAAGTAATTTGTTACGTTACTGCGTTATCTACTTTTAAAACTAACGTGTTAGAGTACTTTTGCATTACTAACTGCGCGTTAGTCTGCGCGTCTGCATTTGAATTTGCAGACTCTAATGCCAATGTACAGTCTAATTTACAGCCCATAATCTGTATCTCTGCAGCCTGAGAACTCCACTGACAGACAGGAAAACCTTAACAGCTCTTTAACATGCTCACAATCAGACAAGCTGAGCAAAGGCAGACAGAATCACTCGAACGCTGTGCGTAATTACAGTGCGTAATTGGAACAGCTGCACAGCTGATTCAGTGAAAGCAAACGGAGCTTTTAAACTTACGGTTCACCAGGATGCTGTTTTTGTCCTTTTTATCCAAAAATCCATCATAATGGGGATAATTCCACAGTGGCCTGCTGTCCTCTCTGTCATCTCGCTTGTTTAACAAGCTAACAATGCACGCGTAATGGCACAGAATGTTTACCTTCTGCTGGCATGGCACTATGTCACTATTTGAGTGTGCGGATATTGCATTTTATTGCAACGTGTTAAACTTTCTATATTAAACAGCTGAAGAGCAAAGGTGCTGTATTAATACTCAGTGCAACAGTATTTCAGTCACTGATTAAGATCAAACTATGTTGACATTGGATCCTTCAAAACCGGATCATAAAAATGAGTGAAAACCACTTAGCAAATACTAGCGTGATCATTTTCCACTAAATTGTTGTGAAACAAGTTTTGCAGCCTGGAATTTTCATCCAACAGGCAACTGGACATTTTTCCTTTTTTTACTTTCTTACCATCTTTGTATTTTATTACATTTTCATCCATCCATTATCTACATCACTTTGAGGTTTGGGGTAGTGGAGGCTTAAGCCAATCCCAGCTGTCATTGGGCGAGATGCGGGGTACACCCCTGACTTACCCCAGTCCATCACAGACATACAGGGACAAACAGGCAGGCTTGTACACACTCACAGCTATGGGCAATTTGGAGTCACCAAATGATCTAATGAGTATTTCTTTAAACAGTGGGAGAAATCCAGAGTATCATGCATGAGGAGAACATGCAAACTCCACACAGAAAGGCCCTGTTTGACTGGAATTCGAACCTTCTCACTTTGAGGCCAACAACACAAACCCCTTCACCGTCAGGCAGCCCATTTGTTACATTTTTGCCGTTATATTTTCTTTCTTCCTTTCATATCTTGGTGCATTTCCTAACTGTTAGAGTTTGATATGACTGCTGTATCAAAGTAAAATAATATTAAGTTGTAGGTAGCGGGAGGGAACTAAAAAGGAATGACAATAAGTACTATTCTCATCTGTTGTATCATTTTTACATCATGCAAACTCTTGCAATTTGGGCAATATGATTAAAAAGTCCACTAGACTTAGCACTGTGGAGTAATAAATGTGGCATTCGGGGCCAGTTTTAGTCATTGAAGGCCCCTATGGAAGTAAAAACAATATGAGGTTCTTCTACTTCAATTACAATTTTAGCAGTCATGAAAACAATGAAATATGTCATGCTGCTGTGAGAGAGCAAAAGAAGACAACGAGATAACAGTTGATTAAACAAAAAAGTTAGAATGATTCCAGCCATTAACTTTGAAGAGTCAGTCTTAATGCAAAATAGATTGCCAGCCCTATAGGCTCTTACCCATATAGCTAAAAGCAGTTGTAGCACATTATTGAAATGTTTTGAAGCATCTTTTTCAGCTAACAGAGCCAGAGAACTACCAGATCTGAATTACAGATACACAAATCCCCAGTAATACTTGCTCTTCCTCTTAGAGAAGCACCATAACTCAAAGGCGCAGTGTCTAAAATATCTAAACATTTGAACATGACTCTGCAGGCCAGGTGTAAAATAAAAATAAAACATGCAAGCTCACCATTGCAATGTCTATTCTTCTGCCAAAAATCATAGTTTTTTATTATTGCATGTCATTTCACCACACAGTACAATAATTTACATGATATGAGGATATTTAAGTCCTATCTGGGGAGCTTTGGCTTTATTGTTGAGACATTTTTGGTCATCAAAATCTACATTAATAACATCCGTGTACTGTTTGCTCCTTATTAACATTCAGAATACACATCTTAACAAATAAAAGTAATTTCAGACATACAGTGTACTTCATATTTGATGCACATGCGTAATGACTATATTCTAAGACTCCTTGGAGCACAAGGACAAGGTTATGTCTAACCTTTACCTTTGGTAAAAGGTATGATTTGGTTGATTTTACTGTTTTAATATTATTCTATCATGATGTATTCTTGTTTCATGTTTTACATTATACTCTGCAAAAGCACCTTGGTCACCCCGGTTATTTAAATGTGCTGTATAAATAAAGATAAACTGAACTGAATTGAACCACCTGGTGGCATTGATTCAACCCACATATTTATCTAACAAGCCTAAACTTAAAGCTGATCTGATTCCAGCGCCCTTAAACAGAAAAGACAGAGAGGACTGTGCTTTCTCTGGTACTTATCCAGTGTCAATCAAAAGTAGCTTAAACAAACCATAAGTACAGAAGAAAGAAGTTTAAAGCATCTAAATGAGCATCCACTCAATTCAGTTGATACCTGCTCTCCACATGTCCTGCAGACATCTCTATCTCTAAAACTCTGAGATATGGCCCAATAAATATGTCAACAATACAGCATGATCTCCATGATTTAAAGCCTTGCCTTTAAAATTTCATTTCAGTCAAATGTGTCTGAATCTACCCCCAAATTTTGATGTTTATCACTGTTATTATGTATGTTAGACTCAAGGCCAATTAAAAGTCTCTTAAAAGTCATTAACACAAGGCTACATGCATGCATTTTAACCATGGCTGTCACTTCATCCTATCCCCTGCTGGGTGTCTAACTGCTCGAGCTTTACCAACTTTCAGTGTAATGTCAGACCTTCAAACCTCAGATTTCTGTCTTCATTAAGGCTACTAACTTTGTGCATTATATCACGTGGTGAATCGAGCATAAGTTTATGACAGGTTCGAAAGTTTTAGCCCTAAACAGCCAGTAGTGTAATAATGCCTTGAAATTTGAAGTTTTCACCGAGTCGTGCGTCGGCTGCGTAAAACGTGAAGTTTTGGATAACTACAGAAAAGCTTTATCGCACTCTTCATAAATAAGAAAGCACTTACTTGTTATGAAGACTCGTGTTGAAAACTGCAATGATCGACTTTCAGAAGTTGTTCATCTGGTGTTCAACGTGAGCAGCAGCAGCAGGAGCAGCGGGCGAGAAAAAAGTCCTGCTCCTTCACTCCAGTCTGCTCGTCCCACAGCGATCGATCCCTCCGATCAAGGTTTTCACATCAGCCACGCATTGGATCTGACTCTTCGTCGCTTTGCTTTGAGATATCGTGTTGTCTAATCTGTTGCTCGGTTCATCATCGAGCCTGCTTTCGGGGCTGCACACACTCTGCGTAGCTCAGGCAGAGGCTGAGTGTGTGTGTGAGTGTGTGTGTGTGTATGTGTTTCAAATGGCGGTGAAGCGCCCTCATCCGCCAACAATCTAATCCAACCTCCATTATGGCCACAGAGGGAAGGAGAGCAGGGCCAGACCACCTACTAAAACCCACTCATTAATGAGCTAACACACTTTTTGGGGAGGAAAGGTTTTAAAATAAAGTTAGGAACAAACTGCTAATGGCCAATATAGTCAGATCCATAGTCTCAGACTACTCAGAATATTTAATTAAAAATATTTGAGTAAATAATCAATTATTTGTTAGAAAGTAGCATAATGAAGCCTTTTCTTGTCTGGTTTTGTGATAATAGTGCAAGACTATCTTCCTCTTAATGGTAAAAAGTATTCAGCCACCTGATCATTACACCAACATGGACTGTAAAGCCATTTAATCAAATACATGTGCTTTAATATGGAGTTGCCCCCCTTTGCAGTTCTAACATCTCCCACTTTTGTGTTTCTCTGTGGGAATTTATGCCGATTCATAGAGCTTTTATTAGGTCAGGCACTGATGTTGAATGAGAGGGCCTGGCCTAGATCTCAGTTCCAGTTCATCCCAAAATTGCACCGACTATAAACGCCGTGCTTTTAAAGTCCTGCTTTGTGCACTGGGGCACAATCATGTTGGAATAGAAAAGGCCCTTTCCCAAACTGTTGTCTGAGAGTTGGAAGCATAGCATTGTTCAAAATGTCTTGGCATGCAGAAGCATTAAGATTGGTCTTTATTGAAGATAAGGGGCCTAGTCCAAACCCTGAAAGATGCCCCGAAACCGTTATCCTTCCACCAAACTTCACAGTTGGCACAGTGCAGTCAGGCAGGAAATGTTCACCCTGCATCTGCCAAACCCAGACTCGTCCATCTGACCGCCAAACACAGAAGCGTGATTTGTCACTCCACAGAGCACGTTTCCACTGCTCCACAGTCCAGTGTGCTCTACACCTTTCCGTTGCTGCCGATGCTTGGCATTGGACTTAATGATGTGAGGCTTGCATGCAGCTGCTTGGCCATGGAAACCCATTCCATTAAGCAGCTGCCCCACACTTTATGTGCCTACGGTAAATTAATTCCAGTGGAAGTTTAGAACTCTTGGAGTCAGCAGAGCATTGGCGACATTAACACACCATACACCTAACGGTCGTTTGCCCCATCCATGGGCTAGCACATGGGGAAAAAGTGTACTGATTAGTAGGGAGGAGCCCTTGAGAAACCTGCAATGAAAAGTGTGTTTTTCTTTTTTTGTTTGTTTCTTAGTAATTAGTGTCATTATTGAAAAGTGACTAAATGAATTGGTAAACAGACTGAAATCTGTACCAAATAGAGTAAAATACATTACTGGGAGGTCCCACTCCACCTTTGAAAATGTCCAAATGGTGTAGTGAAGCGCTGCAAAATAATGCAAGTACATTAAAATGCATAGACATTTGTAAAAATTACATTTGTTGCTTGTCTAGCTGGTTAAGGCCCTTGTGTGATGTTCTTTCTGAGGACCCAAAATCCCTAGCTACGCCCCTGCATCCATCATAGCACCACACTGAGATCTTTAAAAAGTGCCCAATAATTGCCAGGTGTGGCCAAATACTTTTGTCCACATAGCATATGAAAGTTTCAAATTAGCAGCAGGAATCACTTTATTTTTCCATGGAGTTAAGGGGGCACCTTGTACATTTGTATTTCATTTACCTGAAAGTAACATCCCATCAGTGAAAGATGGGATTAAATGTAGCCCTGGCATTTGCAACAGACTGGCTCTGTTTTTAACAAAAAGCAATTAAACTATGAGCATAAAAAGCTGGAGCAAAAGCCCCACAGACTGACTAGAACAGTGACATGTGTAACACAAACCATAAAAATGGCATATGATATCAGTGCAGTCCCTGATGAACTGTAGCTAATGCAGACGACTGAACACTGGAGGAATTCGAGCACAAGACGCTTCATGATCTGCTCCACTTAATGGAAATCTTCAGCAGATACACAAAGGTTTCATAGTTGTTTTTCACCTATGAACTTTTTTCAAGGAAGTAGGCTAACTGTTTGTTAGCACTGCTAGCTGAGGCAGCACTGCTACTAGCTAAACTTGCAGCCAAAATAAGAGGTAAGTTTGGGAATTTAATCTGTCAATTTGGAAGATTTTTCCCTCTCAGCCAACATAATGCCCTTATTCTTATCCTTGACATTCCTTTTGGTTCTACCCTATTTCATCTACTTTTTGCTCTATGTTGCTGTGTAAAAATTATTTAGGGCTAGTAGTCCACACTCGACCTTATCACCATTGCTAGCATGAGGAACTCACAGACTATTTTTTATCAAAACATGGACAAATTTCAAATATGTTTGCTTCATCACTAAAATTTTCAAATAAAATAAAAATCAATGGGAAAACAAGTATATATTTCCCCCTGCTGTGGAATAATGAGGCATTTTGAGCAGCCTAAATGGCCTACAGTTGGGTGGAATTTGCCCAAATTCCTGCTGGCCAGTCTCTCACTGCAGTGCTGCACTACTGTATAACTTTAAATAACAATGAGACCTTTTACACTCGCAACATTAGGGTAACTGTAGGAGACAACGACGGCTTTCTATCTAAATGCAAATGACTTTCACAGAAACACCATGCGCGCGGGAACTTAGGATACTTCGGAGGGGTTGCCCTGGACACTGTGTCCGTGCGTGGCCGATTGCATGCACGTGTTCATTGTAGTTTCTACTTTAAAACCGGGTAAAACACGGTGATAAAACCTGCAGAATGATCAGATTCTAGCTGGCGTGGCAATCTAAAAGATGTCATCCATCACCAAGAGCGCATGACGCACCTGTGGCGCACTTGAAAACGAATGAGAATCAAAAGAGAGCCCTCTTCACTTAAATAGTTTGGCATGTTGGAGGCTGTAATCATCATGTGCAATCGGAATAATCTCCTTTACCCTCGTCAAAAACATGCTTCTTCGCATTTTTTAATACAGCAAAATAAAGTGCATACTGTACTACAACAGGGGGTATTTAATGATACTGATATACGAAGTGTTTCTGCAGGCTGTGATTAATGGCAGCGCCTGTCCGCGAGCTCCAGCCTTTTTTGGCTCACGTGGAGGGTCCACTGGAGAAGTGACGCCGCGAGAGGCTCGCCCAGAATTTCAGCTGTAAGTGGATATACTCCCCCAGCCCAAGAGCCATCAATTACTATGGAGAGCCCGCCCCCACACGTGAGTGAAAAAACACACCCATGAGGCCCAGCTGCTTGCTTGCACTTTTCCCTGCACGTAAACTCCTCCTATGTAGACCTATTTGTCCGCCTGGATGTTGTGATTGTTTTCTCTGCCTTTTAATCAATAATCAGCGTGAGGTAAACATCAATCAGTTCAGATGCATTATTTGTTGAGCTGAAGCAACAGAAGAATGAGTTCTGCATGAATGAATCATGCTAGAGAAAAGTCAGACCATTTGTCAGCCTGTGAGTTAACCCTTATTCTTCTAAATGTTATCCTTTGGCTTCCAGTTAATCCAAATCCAAGATGAAAGTAGATCAGAGATACACTAGAATGGGTTTTAATTTTAAAGAATCCTTAATAGAGACTTTAAACATGGACACAGACAGACAAATGTACCGAGAAAGGCTCTATTTTCTTGGCCCACTGCCTTTTTTACGCCTGCCAATGCACTGTCGACATAATTTGTGATGTGTTGGGAAAGAAATGGAATTGGCCTGTCTACACTGAGCCGAGCCATCCATGTATTTTTATATCCCTGTCCCCTTCTCGTTTACAAGGTCCACAAGTTATGACCTGGCTTTTCCATGTTGTCTGGTTGCAGTGAGCAACATAAAAACTGTAAATGGCACATATAGTACAGGTGATATAACCAAGATATATTGTTTTAATAACCTTTGAAGGGGTTGTGCAGCTTCTTTTAACGTACATAAAGTTTCTGAGTATCACTGTCACATGTAGAGAAAATTAAATACAAGCAGCATTTTCTAAACTCCTCATCTGCTGACCTTTTTGCAGACATTATTTACAGAGCAGAAAAAACAATTAGTATTAAATGACCCCTGAACATGGCTAAGCAGCACACAGTTATGGGACAGAGGGCTCTGATTGGAGCAGAGTGGGGGCGTCCATTGAATTAGTTCCTTTGTTGTCGAATACTCATTCCTGTGATTGTCTGCTCTGAGTGATCATGTGGACCTGTGCTCGATTGAATGTGACAACAGAACAATGCATCTGACCCACAGCTTGTGCCTGCAGCGGAGGAGCGGAGCATGGTTCCTCCTCTGTTAGACCCATGTGGGACGTTTGGTGTTGAGTCAGGTGTTAAGTGTTACAGCAGCCTCTGTATCAGAAGCATGTTTTGTAACTATATTTATTTATTTATTTGATAAATGTTGCCTATTATTGTTGCAGAAGTTTTCATTGGGAGTTTTGTGTGTGAGCCTATCCAGGGGAAATAAGAATGCCCATGTGCCATGTTTTCATTGTCAGTGACAGTGCTTTTGTCTATGTTACATAATAAAGCATTAAGCATAGACCTTATAAAATATTACAGTGCTTATAAAAATATCCAACCCCTTTGGATGTTTTATAAATCAACCATGGTCAATAGAATTTGGCTTTTTTTGACAAACAAAAAAGACAAGAAAACATGTCTTTAATGACAAAGTGAAAACAGATTTCTAAGTAATGTAAATTAAATGAATGTATTTAATGTAAAATAAGATAAATATTCACCTTCTTCCAGTCAGTATTTAGTAGATGCACCTTTGGCTGCACTCACAGCACTGGGTCTGTGTGGACAGATCTCAATCAAGCTTGCACAGCTAGACACTGCGATTTTACTCCATTCTTCTTTGTAAAACTGCTCGAATTCTGTGAGGTTGCATGGGGATTGGGCAAGAACAGCCCATTTCAAGTCCAGCCATTTAAATTGAGGTCTTGGCTTTGACTTGGCCAGTCCACAACATTCATCTTGTTGTCATTAAATCATTTCTGTGTAGCTTTCGCTGTATGCTCCAGGTCATTGTCTTTCTGGAAAATAAATCCTCTCAATAATCCCAAGCTGCTGTTCTCTTGCTAACTGACTTTTTTCAAAAATGTTCCTGCATTAATTTTACCCTCTACCTTTATAAAATATTCAGGGCCGGCTGTTGAGAAGCATCCCCACAGTATGATGCTGCCACCACTGTGCTTCACAATTGGGATGGTGTGTTCATGGTGATGTGCAGTGTTTGTCTGCAAAACATAGCATCTTGACTGATGGCTAAAAGCACCATTTCATCAGACCAAAGAACTTTCTTCCACTCGACCATGGAGTCTTCCATGCTTTTTGGTGCACTCTAGTCGAGATTTAATTTGAATTTTCTTCAACAGTGACTTTCTCTGAGACTCTCACATAAAGCTCTGACTGGTGAAGAGGCTAAGCAACAGTTGTTGTATGCAGAGTCTCTCCCATCTCAGCTGCTGAAGGTGGCACTCTTTCAGAGTAGTCAAGGGTGTCTTGGGGGTCTCTCACTAGACTCCTTGCACGGTCACTCAGTTTTTGAGGGCAGTCTGATCTAGGTAGATTTACATGTGCTATACTCCTTCCATTTCTTGGAGATGCATTTAACTGCACTCTGGAGGGTTCAATACCTTGAAGTTTTTTGTATCCATCCCCTGACTAATACTTTTCATTAACCTTTGCTCTGAGTTGCCTGGAGTGTTCTTTTGTCTCCATTGTGTAAAGGTAGCCAGGAACACTGATTAACCCATGACTGGACCTTCCAAACACAGGTGTCTTCATACTTAGTTAATTGAGGCACTTGAGCTGGTGTCAATTTACAGAGGCTACAGTCCTTGATGTATTGGCTGCAGACATAGTTTTACCATTAGGCAAAGGTGTGTAGAAAATTATTAAAAATTAAGACGAGCATTTAGAATAAAAATAATATATCCAGAGTGCATTAAAACATCTAAATAAGATTTGATAAGGACTCCTGCACCTACTAAGTTGAAGTCCACAAAAAAAAACTTTATACTCATGTTAAACAAATTATATGAAGGAAGTTCTACATAGAAATATCAAATCAATGAAACAGTATGTTTCCTATGTTAAAAATGCATAAGATTACTGATAAAACAAGATCTGTGGTAGAAAATTGGATTTTACACCATGGACGATTCGTAAATTGTCTTACAGTTTGAGTTTTACCTTGCACAAGGATGTGCTAAACTATTGAGATGTGGAGAATGAATTATTTTCTTTGCCATTAGAGAAATGATGAGCGAGTAATACATGCTCACACATCCTGTAGTCATGTGGCTTTGCTTCTAGAAAAGAAATTCTTCAAAATATTTTGTTCACCTGCTATGATTGCCTTAAGCAAAATGGAGAAGAGCCTCATACTGCTCTTTGCCTGTGGCTTTTAAATGACTAAAACCACCTATGGTTGCAGGACCGAATCCCAATTCTGGTGCTGTTAAGTGCTCGTGTCTCTACACTTATCTCCCCATGTTTTCTGTCTCTCTTCAGCTGTCCTATCAAATAAAGGCAAAAAGCACAAAAATGATCTTAAATAAATGAATAATATTTCTATCCATTAATCATTTAAGCTTAATCTAAACGTCACCTTTCATACTAATCAACACCAATATGAATTTGATAAGATAGCAATTTAATACATCCACATGAGGACAAAATTATCAGCCCCCCTATGAAAATGTCAGTTTTTCTCAAGTATTTTCTAAGTGCTGTTAAACAGAGTGGAGAGTTTTTCACACAGCTTTTCCAAACATTCTAGTTTTATTTTGGATGCTTAAACTAATTTACTTTGCACACAGAAGCAAAATTATTTCACTAAAATTAAAATGATAAACTAACTAAAATTATTAGCCCCCTTTTTATCTAGTTGAGCCATATTAAAAACCACTGTTAGTCAATGACGTGCCTTAACTTTGCAATGCTCAGAGCTTGTAAAATCAAGTTAAAACCAATAGTTATTTTCCAGTTTACACACAGTATAAAGCCTCTGAAAGGGTTTGAGCGGATACTTGAGAAGGCACCATGCCAAAAAAAAATCAGTTTAGACTTGAGAAAAATTGTTAAAGCTCACAAAGCAGGAGAAGGATCTACAAAGTTGCCACAGTATTTCCAAGAGTCAAGAACTGGAGTGAGAAGTATCATCAAGAAATTCAGTTAGAGCCACACAGAACAGAACAAGCCTGGCAGAGGTAGGAAGAGAAAGATTTCAGACATTGGAAAGAAAACTAGTGAGAGATGTGTCTAAAGAGCCCAGAACAACTGCCAAGACAGGAATTGTAGTCTCAAAGAAGACCATCACAAGAGCCTGGCACAGAAATGGACTGCGAGGTTACAGATCAAGAAAAACTCCCCTTTTGTAGAAGAGACACCTTCAAGCCAGACTGAAGTATGCCAGGCCGACCTGGAGAAGGATTATGAATACTGGAAGCGTGTCCTTTGGTCAGATGAAACTAAACTAGAGCTCTTTGGTCACAGAGACATTGGTTATGTTTGGAGAAAGAAGGGAGAGGCGTATCACCTAAAGAACACCATCCCCACAGTGAAACATGCTGGTGGGAGGATTATGCTGTGGGGATGCTTCAGTGCATCTGGAACTGGAAACCTTGTCAAGGTGGAAGGAACCATGAAGAAAGAAGGATATGTGGAAATTTGAAAGAAAACCTGAACCAGTCAGCAACAAGACTGGGTCTGGGTCGTCACTTTTTCTTTCAAAATGACAATGACCCAAAACATACGTCACTACTAGTGAAGAACAACCTTCAGAAGACCAAAGTGAACATTATTGAGTGGCCTGCACAAAATCCTGACTTAAATCCCATTGAAAATCTGTGGGGTGAACTGGAGACGAAGGTCCATGGTGCCAGAAGGTCATCAGATCTGGAGGAGCTTGAGAGAGTTGCCAAAGAAGAATGGGCTGGGATTCCTCAGAAGACGTGTCAGAGACTTGTTGGGAACTACAACAAACGACTGCAGGCTGTTATCCAGCAAAAACAATATACTTTTAACAATTAGCACCAGGGGGCTAATAATTTTAACCCTGGTAGTTTTTGTTTCTTGGGGAATATTTTCATTTCTGTGTGCATAGTAAAATAATTCCAGCATCCAAGGGGGATGGCTAATAATTTTGTCCTCATGTGTACAGACAAGAAATGTAAGACAAAGTGATACAATTGTGAATTAATAGGCTACAATCAAAAACATCATTATGGTATTAAATTAAACTTAAATCTTAAAAGGACTTAATAAAGATTTATTGGAAATAAGAAAGGACACTTGTGACCTAATGAAAAGGACAAGCTCTCATGTGGGAAACACTTCGTCCCAATTATTTCCTTATGTTGTAATGGCGACTTATATAACTTGCCACAGGGTCATCAGAGGCAAACCAGTGAAATGACAATCCCAGCGCTATCTACACCACCGTGAACATTAATGAGTCCATTGTGCCATTTCGCAAGTGCATGGTGGGAAATTCATCCCGTAGTTTCAAATGTGGTCCTGAAAAATCTTCATTTCAAGGGCTATGTCACCCTTGCCCCTTAGCCCTAGCCCTTGATTTAAAAGAGAAGTGGAATACCCCTTCACCTGACGTGAACACGCAGAACCAAGGGAAAGGGCTAAGATAAGGACTAAGGGGTAGAAATAGGATCAACCCTTAAGTGTAGTGTGTTGAGAATCACCGAGCTAAACCCAGAACTACTGCCTCTTTCTTTTTAAATGAATGTTTGCCTATGTGTTATAAATACAAATCATGGTCTGTAGCACAGAAATTCAAGCTACACTGGGGTGTGGCCTACAGGTTTTATTCTTTACATACTGTAGGATTACCTATTTCCTTTTTGGGGATTTTTTGTGTGATAAATACTGTAAAACATTTCTGTTGTTCATTTGTCTATTGTACTTTTTTATCAGAGTCTAGGCTTTGAGTTACTAGCACTTTTAATGGTTGTTGTGTCCTATCAGAGCAAGCTCACTAAGCATCATTTTTTCAGCCAATATAACAGCTCGAGCTCTCTGTAGTGGTGTATGTTTGTGACCATGTCAGATCGATCGTGTCTGTTTTTATTTTGGAGATAATGAAAGAATGGCCTCTGTGTCATCCCCTTCACATCACCTTTAATGCGTTTACTGCAATTTCACATCCAATGTGCGGCCATTCACAACTCTGTCTGTACCCTGCTGCCTATTGGATTAGGACACAAGAGGATATTGCTCTGGGGGGATAACACACTCACACAAACATACACACAGACAACAACATTAAAAAAGGACAGATCATCGTGCTCCTGGTTCAATATCCTCTCTATATGAGGCTCTTGATGGACTCAGAGTGACTAACAGATAATTCACCATTAACTCTTCTGAACCCTGATCCAGTATTACGAGTCACCGTACATGTAACAGCAGGAGGAAGGTGGGCCGGACGTGCTGAAGAGGGCAGGAAATTGAAGAGAATTGGAGAGATTGCATGGGACGCAGAAGATCCACAGAGTATCAGCATGAGAGCCCCACCATGTGCAAAACAACACAATTAAGAGGGCCGCTTAGCCTAATCAGTGAATGCATCATGCAAATGATGTTTTTTTTTTATCAGTGCCTACTTTAATCTTGGCTGTTATCCTAGAATACAAATCAGGGACTTAGCTCTAATGAAAGGAGGATAGAGTGAAAAGAATGGGATGAGACAAAGATGAAGAGGAGGGATGACAGAGGAAGAAGGGGGTAAAATAAAGTTGCAGGGAGACAGTGGAAAGGAGTTGCTTGGATTTAAATATAACTTTGCTCTTGTAAGTCAGACAGTTGATTTAATAGGAGTCATCATCTAAACTATTGTACCTGCTTTCACAGTGTGTTTTTATTAACAAGGCATAAAAGCTTCCCAAACTTTTCATCCTGTGACCCCCAAAGTAGCATAGAAGGCTAGAAACAGAATACAAGTATTCTTCATGTATAGAGTTTTGCATGTTAAATTTGATAATGTACAACTGATATCTGTGTCTGTAACATCTTTAAATACAGTGCATGTAGAAAGAATTCAGACCCCCTTCACCTTTTCTCAGTTTTGCTACGTTGCAGCCTGATGCTAGAATGGTTTACATTATTTTTTTTCTCTCTTTAATCTACACTCAGTACCCCAAAATGACCAAATGAAATTGGAATTTCAGAGTTTTTGCAATTTTATTAAAAAGAAAAAACTGATAGATTGCATTTTTTTTACTTAAAAATCCAGATATGGCTAGTTCAGCTTTATTTTTCTAAGTTGATTGAACACATTTTTTGTTTTAAGTATCAGTACCCAATCATTCTAAGTATTTTATTGTCATTGCACTCAAATTATTCGACAATCATCTCTTAAAGGAGATTTACCCTTTTAAGACGAGCTTAAATTGGTCTCAGAGGTCCCCAAAACATACCTATGAAGTTTGTTGCTGAAAAATCACTCCAGTACAGGATTTTTGTAGGTCTGAAACCCCCTCTATTTCAGGCCTTCTCAGAACGAGCCGTTTCTGTGTCTGTGGCTTTAAATGGTAATTAGCTGTCTGACTCCACCCCTGACCACACCCCTCTCAGGAAATGGATGCAATACTCCAGACACTTTTATCCAAAGTTTTAAGCTTGACTGGGATTCAAACCATTAACCTCCCAGGCAGTAGTCAGCAGGATAACCCACTGAGCTATCCAGCATCTCAGCTGCAGCTGAGAGGATCAGTAGAGGAGGGCGGAACTTTCCTCCAAGTGGGGGAGGGCCAACCAAACCAGGGAGCGGGTGCTTACGCTCCTGTTGAGGTCACCAGGAGCAAAATCTGAGAACGGCTTGTTTCAGCACACATTTTCTCAAAGCTGGAGAAAGACGGGGGGAGGGGATGGATTTTTTGGGTACTTGGGGAGCTGTGGAGAGGCCAGGGGCACATATTTTTGTTAGAAAACCCTGAAAAGGTGATTTTTGCATAATATGTCTCCTAAATCTACATAGTTTTCCCAGAATGCCTTTGTGCCATTAAACACTTTTGCGCCATGAGTGACGTTACTGACTCAGTAAGAGAAGTCCTGACTGTGTAGACCATCCTGAACAGGAAATTGACAAATAACCGACCTCTGTGAAAGAGTACTTATGGGATTAAAGTGCAACTTTCTGTCATTCACTGTGAGACTGAACAGTTGGAGATTGTTAAAAAAAAATCTGTGATAACATTACAATCAAAATAGCAATTTGAGTTCTCTGTTGCTGAATTGAGGCAGGGGCAGGGGCATAATTTTTAGTTTTAAGTAATGAGTACTCAGTCACTTTAAGTATTTTTTTTGTGATTGCAGTCAGATTATTTGAAAATCATCTCTTAATCTGCAGTTTCCAGAATGCCTTTGGCCATAGGGACGGGAATCGATAAGATTTAATGGAGTCTCTTTCTCTCTGAACACTGAACAAGATGTAGGCCACCTTCAGTGAGAGTCAATGACAAGATCACTTCAAATACTGGCTATAATAAACAGTTTTGATGACTAAAAATGTTATCAAGGGTTTTTACTAGTGTTGTTAGAATTAATGCATTAATTGCAGTGCAGTTACAGTTCATTATTAGTCCATCAATCATTTTAATTGCATGCTTTATTGTCCCTTTCAGACACTTTGGTTTAGCCATTGCAGTGTCTTCTTGCAGCCACAGGGATGTAAGCCCACCACTGCTCCTTAATGTTTCAGTTCAGTTTAAAAAACTCACAGACAGGTGCGCAGATGGCCTAGCAGTCTACTCATGTGCGCGAGCGGCCGGGGTTCGAATCCGGCCCACGGCCCTTTGCCGCATGCCTCTCCCCCAATCTCTCCCATTTCCAGCTCTATCCACTGTCCTCCTCCAATTGAATAAAGGCATGAAAAGCCCAAAAATAAATCTTAAAAAAAAAACAACAACAACAAATCTCACAGACAGCTCAGTGGGCAAGTCAAAAGTCACCTGCAGCTTGTATTATCAAACATTTACTTTTTACCATGACCTTTTTTCCTTCTCAATCCATAACAAGTTCTTTTTTTCTGTGGTTAAGTTATTGTACTAATCTTTGATATACCCGTAGTTCCTTATTTTGATAAAAAGTTGGTGGAGCTATGGTTATTCATCTATTAACCTAAGTATGTGAAAGTTGATATACACCTGTCCAGCAAGTAACTAATGGGCCATCCTTTGGTTGACCCATTATGCCACATGATCGTTCTATGATGTCCAGGTAAAGCCCAGTGCAGGAACTGTGGAGCATACACAGAAAGCTGACTTCACCTCCTTTTGTGCCTACATCTTACACGCGTGGTATACTCCAACTGTCCTAACCCTAGCCCTAAAGATACAGACCTGTTGTGTCTGTAAACTGTCTTGGGTCAGTAAATAAGGTCATTCTTCCCTGTGACATCATATCCCAGAGGCCCCTTTGGCTGTGGAAGACAAGAGGCAGCTGGAGGTCTGGTATTCATTCATACTTCCTAAACATGGCCTCCCCCACCTAAGCCAAGCTGCTGTTACACAGGGGTGTGTGCTAATGGTTCATGGGTGGTAGTTTCACATGGCAAGCCAAGGCAAGTTTATTTTACAGAGCAACATGTAGTCATAAAACCTTTCAAAGTGCTTCACAGAGTTAAAGTCAAAGCATTTATAACATGAGCATTACAGGATATGAAATGGGGCAAAAGTAAGGCATTAAAATAGAAAAATTTAGAACATAGGAAAGCAATTCAGAGCTAAGAGTAAGTTATCCACCACCTTTTTGTCGCATCATAATTTCAGGGACCTACCTTTCTACAATTAGCATTCTGCCACCAATCCAGAACCATGTTCGCATATGGTTTCTTCTCATACAGCTTTAACTTTCATTTGTGGATGGCATTGTGAAGTGTGTTGACAGTGATTTCTGGAAGTGTTCCTGAGCCCATTCAGTGATCTCCAGTAAAGAATGATGCCAGCTTTTAATGCTGTGCCACCTGAGGGCCTGAAGATCATGAGCACCCATAGACCTTCGGCCTTGTCCTTTACACACAGAGATTTCTCCAGTCTCTGAATCTTTTGATGATATTATGTTTTGTAGATAGTGTGATATTAAAAGTCATTGCAATTTTACACAAATTAACATTTTTCTGAAATTGTTCCACAGCTATCAGTTTTGAGAGATTCTGCCTCTCTAAAATACTCCTTTTATGCCCAGTCATGTTACTGACCTGATCTGCTTCTCCAACTGTTTTGCATAAGTATCACTTACTTTTCCAGCCTTTTGTTGCCCTGTCCCTACTTTTTTGAGATGTGTTGCTTAAAAAATTTCAAAATGAGCTAATATTTTTCATGAAATGGTAACATGTCTCAGTTTCATCTGATAAATTATGTTCTACTGTGAATAAATTGTGGGTTTGTGCATTTGCAAATCATTGCAATCTGTTCTAATTTACATTTTACACAGCGCCCCAACTTTTATGGATTGTGAAATACAAAAAAAAATCATCTCCAGGCTGCATCTCATTCAAGTCTCTGTTCATTCATCTAACTCTAAACAAATCTTATTCATGCACATATAAGTGCCCGTCTTTGTCCCCCTTTTTTGAGCTCTTCAGGATCACAGAGTAATAACAGAGGATTAAGTGATGTTATTATCTGCATACCTGCCCTGAAAACAGACTCCTACGGTTCACTATTGTCTTCAATGTGGTCCAGTGTCATTGTTTACCACAAGCGTGCACACACAAACATATCACAGTATATGCCGGGTAAATTACTGTAGACTGGGGCCTAGGATAGATTGCATTCTGAGGCAGAGTACACAGAGAAACATTGATGTCTGATTTGATCTACCTACATCCCTCAGAAACACACAAATGGCTCGTCCCTCTGTCATCAGGTTTAAGACAATCAGTCTCCACTTCACCAGTGTTCAGCACAGCTTGATACATCTAAATTGAACCAATCACAGTCCTGTTTTAAATCTGTATGCCTATAAAAATGATTGTGTCGACTTGGGAACATTTGGTGGATGCGCTGCTCGGTGGATGTAATTTTCCCAAAGATTTATAGTTACCGAGTGGACTAGAACAAAAGATCATCGGCAAGCAGAAGAGCTTCAATCAGGAGGTAATATTCAGCAGACTAACTCAAGTCAAACAAATAAAGGGAAAGGTGATCATTTAAAGGATCCAGATGAGCAGGAATTCAGCTTTTGTCAGTCAACTCATGCAGTAAAAGATGTGAGATTTTTTTAGGTATACATAATAACAAACAAAGAGTGAGGACATTGAGTCGTAGTGCCACTGAGTTGTGGTGAAATATATATGTTTGCCATGCTTGCAATCCGACAATTGCCTGGAGCCTTTTGTACCAAGGGGCCTCAGGGCATACGCAAAAGTGTGCATCTAATGACATCAAAAATTATTTCAGTGATGAAGACGAGGGAGTAATAAGGTGCCAAGTTTTAAAAAAGCATCAAAATAGAGTTTTATAATACAGAAGTTCCTAAAAAGGACACCTGATAAGTTCATGACTCTCAAAAAGCCTCACAATGTCTTCATTTCAAGCAAATTAGAGCAAGATCGAGCTTTACTCCTCTTATTCCCAGGGGTTCTACTTCAGATATGATTCTAGATGGAACTTCCAAAAACTTTGATTTTATAAGGTATAAATAAACAAAAACCTAACTTAGAATTTCTGAGTTTAAAAAGGAGAAAAGAAAAGAAATGAAAATTTTAGAATTAAAAAAAAGGGAAATTTTGACTTTATTAATGTAAAAATTTCAACTTTATAGAGTCCTAATTCCCAACAGAATAAAGTTGTAAATTTATGAGAAACAAAACTCATATCACTAATTGGATGCTGTCAGAGTGTTTTTTCTCCTGAAGTGCCCAAGTTTACAGCAGTGTCTCCCATAAGTCTCCATGATTATGATATTGTAATGAGTCTGGGCTAAATCGCAAGAACTTCTTGGTTTGTCCCTGTAAAAAGTAGAATTTGATGAGGCTCTCTCAGTATTTGTGCAGGCAAACAGCTTCATCTGGTATGATTTTCTTTCATGCAACAGGCCATTTTCCACCCCATAATCTCAAGAATTGTAAGTTTTGGCTCTTGTAAATTTTCAACTTTTTAAACTTGAGAAGTAATTTTCTTGTATATGTACGACTTAATGAACTCAAACACGCTGAGCTTGGTTTCTTGTAAATTAACAACTTTGTAATGTCAACATTACATTTTTTTTCTCACAATTTGACAGATCCTCTTTATTTAAATCCATCTTGCAAAGCTCCAATCTTCAACATTTGTACCAGACCCACAAAGGGTTCTGACCAGTCAGCTTCATTTTAGGGTTTAGCATCAATTGGACCACATTTTGGCTGCCAGTTTAGCTCAGTGGGTAGAGCAGACGACCATATGTAGAGGCTTTGGTTTTCAAAGCAATAGTCAAGGGATAGATTCTTGGTCTCAGCATGTTTGGTGTGTCTCTCTTTCCTCATATTCCCTGTTTCTCTTCAGCTGTTCTATCAAGTAAAAGTAAAAAGCCAGAAAAATAGTCTTGGAAAAAAAAAAGGTAAAGAGCCACACTGAAAACATTTCATGATGGGCAAAATGTTGTCGCTTTTCTCACAACCTGCTTCACGAATGTTACTATCGTTACTGTTGGGCTCAAGTTGTACAGTAAGCTTGTGTTTATAATTGCTGCTACTGCTGTAGTGATTAGCTCAGATGTAGCTGTAGAGAAGCGACAGTTTAATCAGACCTCGACTACATTTCTTTATTAAAAAAACAGCAAAGAGCCACACCAGTTTCTCTTGGCAGAGAAGATGTTTTTGCATGTCTACTACATGCAGTGGATATATGAAACAGTCTTTCTGGTGTGTCAGGTTAAATGAGGAGGGGCCTCATATTGTGCATTGCCTGGGGTCTCCAAATGAATACAAACACCCCTGTCTGTGCTGACATTTAAAGACCAAGTAAAACTGCTTTCAGTAAAATGAGGAGGGACCCAAAATTGTTTTTTGACCGGAGCCTCCAAATACCCAAAACAACCTCTGTGTGTGCTGAAGTTCAAGGGCACATAAAGAGCATTATCTTGCATAAAAATTTTTGGGGAAAAAGACTTTAATGAAATAGAAGTGCATTTTTTCAGCTGCCATTATTTTTCACATTTCTGTGAGCAGGTGAACTTTTCACTTAACAGCCGGGGATTTCCAGTGTGCCTGCACTTCCTGCAGTTGTTTTCTGTATATCACAACATTGTATGACTTGTTTTGCATGTTTTTTGATATTAGTTACTATAGTTTTGTTACTTTGCTAATACATTGCATGGTTCTGATAACTATGTAAGATTTAATGTAACATAAAAAATCTTCTAGGCAGGTCCAAGGCAAAGCTTTTCAATCACACAGCCCTAGATTCACCCCCTGGTGGCTTAAAAGAATACGCTTCATGCTCAGTAACATCCAGATGTGGATTTATCTTTAATGCCAGGTCTGACCTCAGAGGAAAGGAACCACATGGCAACTCTCTGGCACATTACTTCACCCGGTAGAGAGAAAAAGGCCAACCATTTAAAGCTTGAGAGGAAAGGAGAAAAGAATGAAGACAAAGCCGAAAAAAATGACTCATTTATTGAGATAAATTTAGTCATTGCTGTTATTTAACTGCTGCTTATCTGACATTTAAAACAGAGTGATGTAAAAGATTCAAAGCGTGACTCATCCATCATCTGGAAAATAGGTAAATCTCAAAACCATTTATAGGACAAAGACAGTGTTCACACAGTGAGCCTCAATGTACAAGTTCTAATTTACTGCTTAGAAATCACTTCTTTTTTGGATGTTAACAGAGACCCTTTCTGTGTGAAAGATTAGACTTCATGTGACTTATGCTGTCAAGTCTACCATAAAATATGCAATCCTCTCTGATTTGGGCATGCAGTGTAAATTTCATGATTTTGCAGCATATATAATATGTAAACATTTATCATCAGAAAATCATTTTGAATTCAACAAAATACAAACATTTCTTGTTTGCAAGTATGTCATTAAAAAAATTTAAATGCTTGATATATAGTTGGTCAAAAACAGTAATCACCGTATTTTCCCACTGTGCTGTTCCACTGTTGAATTATGTCAAGTTGGGCCTGTTGCAGTTTGTAAACCAACCATGTTCTAGTGCAGCAAAAAGCCTAAAGCCTATTTTGTACCATTAGAAAAAAGACGGGACATCATTTTTAAAACAAATGAATGAGCACATGAGCAGAGCTTCAAGGTCTAATTTAAGTGGAGATTATCATATCCCTAAGTGTGGTTATGACTTTACACTATCTGCTTATTCTTAACACCATTAAAGCATGGGACAATCTCCAAACCAATCTGAAACTTTGCACAAACATCTACATTTTCTCCTTGGAAGTCACCAAGTGGATTTTAAGTAACTATCTTTGACAGCATTACTCTAACAACACTGCTGGGTCTTGGTTTAGCTCAGTGGGTTGAGCAGGCATCCATATATAGAGGCTATAGTGTGGTTGTTGGATCAATTCTTGGTAAAAGGGAGTGAAATTGACAGGTGTCAGCTGTGCTGTGAATGTTGTGCTGTACCATTGTGGTGAAGAGGAAAATGCGATAAAGCTTTTAATTTCCCGGTCAATCGATCTTCAAATGCCAAAATGAGCCTAGGTACAGACATCTGGAGGGAACTGAGATGAAGGAGATGGAAAGTGTTGTGGAGGAAAGGGATGTCTGGGTAGATCTATTCAGCCTGCTACCACTGTGACCTGGCCCTGGATAAATGGAAGAAGGTGAATGGATGGCTGTGATGAACTCCCAGTCTTAGAGCTGTTTGGTGCCCCCCTCCCCCGCTCTCTCCCTCCCCATATTTCCTGTCTCTTCAGCTATCCTATCTAAACAATGGCAAAAAAGCCCCAAAAATAATATTTAAAACAATATTTAAAAATCAAAAAACTACCGTCAGGCCTTAACCTTCTATCTTCAAAATCACCATTTTTCAGTGAATTAAAAAAAATGCAGTATTTTTCAAATGAATAAACATTGAATGGTCATTGTTAGCATCCTTTTGATACTTTTTATTGGTTTAAAATTTGTAAAACCCACTGACAGATGTAATGGCACTGATTTACATAAAAAAAGATAAAAACTGCAAGACTTTGAGGCAAGTGGTTATGGCCTGACGCCAGTGATAATTTGATATGCACATAATATCTTAAATATTTGTATTTTGTTCTCCGTCCTTTATGAAATGTGTTATTGTGGCTGTGCATGTGGGTATGGATGACTGGTGCAATCTGTGTTTTACTGTTGCCCTTTGTCTGCCGAGGGACTACGGGGGGGGGGACTAGGCTGTTTTGCTCCCTTTAGACTAATGTTAATTTGTAGATTTTCCCTAATACAAATAAACTTAATAAACTAAAAATTAAACTAAATTTGCTGAGGCAAGTTTTGGTACAAACCAGCTAGGCCACTGGTTCTCAAACCTCTTCTGCACATCAACAGATAAACATATATCATTTAACACTCAAAAACCTATTTTACACAGTTAGACGTGGTGAATGGAGGGGGTGCGGCTCCCTCTTTTGATACCAACTGTACAAGTGAAGCTGAGGGTGAGATATGACTCCTTGTCTATTTTTTTAGAAGTCATGACATCTATCTTTAGACCCATTGTTGGCTGCACATTTATCTGGAAGTAGTCTCACAAATTTTTCTGTGCTTTGCTAGCAGTGCATGGCACACATTTTTATTTAGCCTTGCAGAGGCCCCTGTCATTAAGGCCTCCCCTAATGACCACAGACGCAACTATGGGAATCCCTGCTCTCGTCCAACAAGCACCCAAAAACTTGCTACTCACTGAGGAAGCATTCCATCTTTAATAGGCCACTAATTAATGGTTGGCTAATCATCACAACCATTTGTTGCTTCAAGTAACAGATGAATTCCCCTAAAGCTGTTTTAGACAAAGGGTTTTAATGTAATTCTGAAACTCTTAAATGACTGTAACCTCCTACAAATGCTTTGCATGTCTCTGCCAATTAAAAAGCTCCCTATGTTGGGTTATCTGTCATTTCCCCCTGAGAATTAAAGTTATGACAGTCTTGTTGCTCGTCCAGCTCGTTAAATTTCACTGGCAGTTTTCCCAACCAAAAACACTGAGTGCACATTTGGTCCAGATTACTCAGGAAATGCCAGAGTGCCTTTGTGTCAGGAGGACCCAGCAGTGATGTCTGGGGTTTTAATTCATCTGGCAGCAGCAGAAGTTAACTAGTTGTGAGCTAACTACCAAAGTGTTTGAATCCAGAACA
The DNA here is from genome assembly GCF_018320785.1 of Cheilinus undulatus. Taxonomy (NCBI): domain Eukaryota; kingdom Metazoa; phylum Chordata; class Actinopteri; order Labriformes; family Labridae; genus Cheilinus; species Cheilinus undulatus. Next base: position 37,483,076 of record NC_054869.1, on the reverse strand, counting down.
TCTCAACAACCAGGAAATACCATCCAAAAGGCCTGACAGGGATTCTGCTATGGTGTCCTGCACCTGAATCAGAGAGAGGAACACAGAGTCAAAGAGTCTCCTTAAAGTACCACTGGATTGGCATAAATGCTGGTGAAGCCTTTTAAATGATTGAATGTGAAGGAGTTACCATCCAGGGATTTGCCAGTTTTGGAAGCCCGAGTCTCTTTGCCATGTAAACACACGGGGTGCGACATCTGGCTGCGTCTCTGCTGACGGCTTCTGGTTCTTCTCTGGAGACACAGGAGAGAACCAGCAGAGGCCTAGAGGTTGAACCCCTGGCAGAGCTCAGCACAGCTTGAATCTGAGCCATCTCAGACTCACCTTCCCCTATTGAAGACAATGTTTTTTACTCAGAGGCTTGAAGACAGCAGAAACAAATATGAATTATGTGATGGAGAGGCAGAAAATAAAGACAAAGCTGCAATCAGAAATGTCCTCTTCTTATCCTACCTTTTCCAGGCTCTGCATTGGCTACGTAGATGAAACCATCTACGACTTGGCACACTTGTTGAACCTGAGGAGCAGGTATGTAGATTGGCCGGCCTGAGTCATCTGTTCCTTCAAGAGTAAAAAGTTTGTTACCGATGCTCTGCTGCGTCACTCTGGCTCTTTCCCTTTCTGCCCTGTACACACACAAACAAAGCTTTAAAGTGAAAAATACATGACTGCATAAAAGGAAACACAATAAAAAATGCAAATATGTTAATTCAAAGTGAAAAGAACCTACCTATTTGTTGAATACAGTGTCAGGATATTAAATTTATGCTGGTTATTAAACAGGTAACTGATGCCTGAGCCAATACCTAAAATAACAGATGAGTCTGTTGTTAGTTTGGTTACTCCTCCAGTGATAGGAACTTGTGAGAAATTATCTTAAGGCAAATACTGCCACCTAGTGGTAGAAAAAACGTACATGACTCATAATGCAACTTTTCAGTAAAAAAAACCCTTCTGATTTAGTCAAAATGTGAGTAAGACAGATCACTTCAACTATTGAATTACATCAGCATTTTAGCTTAAGTATACAGTAATTGAAGACTTAAAAAAATATAATGCAAGTATTTTTTTCTTGTTTAAATTTTGGATTTAGTAAACATATTCACAGTCATACTGGGGGAGCAGTGGTTTAGTTGTCTCTCAACCGCAAGCTTGGGGATTGGAAGCTCCTGCAGCTGCATGTCAGTGTGTACTTGGGCAAGATACAACCCCAAATTGCTCCCACAGCTGCATCAGTGGCATGTAAATGTGTATGAATGGGATAGCAGCCTCTGCCATCAGTGGGTGATTGGCTAAGCGTTACCTGCACTTTTAGTACTCAGACAACTAGAAAAGTGATACAAAAAGCTTGAGTCAATTTTTATATTTGCATACTACTATATATTTTTGTAGTTAAAGTTATATTTCTTATTATTTTACTCATTATTTCCCTCTACTTATTGTGCTAAACTTGATTGTTCATATAACTGGCATTTTTGCACATTTCTTTCTTGTGTCATATGTCTTTGTGCTTAAATTCTGTGCAGGAGCAAATGTAATGTCCAAATTTTGGTCCTGTGAATTTGTTATTTTTGACTCTGATTCTGATATACAGTTAAAAATTGGTTTAAGTGATGATTTTTTATAGTATTTATTTTAAAAGAAAGAGGAAGTTTGTTCTTTCACTTTAGCAATCAGCATTATCTCACCATTTATCTGCCTGTGAGGAGTACCAGACACAGGAAGCACATCTGGTGCATGCATGAGCCTTGTGACTAAAGAGATATCCAGCTGTTCCATGCCGGGGCCAAACATAGCGTAGCGAGGTTCAGCTGAGGGCACCAGAGACTGAAGAAATGAAGCTACAACCTGATACGCTGGGCGTGAAGGAAGCCATCTTTGTCTGCAGGATGGACAAGCTTTCAGGTATCTGATAAAAAAGAAACAATGGTAAAAAGCCTGTCCATCACCTTGTTATCAAAAAATAAAGGACAAAATAAAAGATACCCACTCTGACATGTAGTCGAATCTTGATTCCGTCTCGTTGTCTTCCCCCTCTTCTCTATCATCCAGGCTCTCATCTGCATTGATTAGGGGAGCATCCAATAACTCCAGCTGGGGCATGCTCAAATGGTCAATGGAGGGCCAGTATGGCATGTCCCTGAGCAGGAAGTATTTCCACAGTAAACGATCCCTAACTATTGCTCTCCAGTACCAACTGGTAGCTCCCAGGTGGCAGATATCAGCAGGAGACAGATAGGCCATGATGAGGAACTGTACATCCACCTTAAGAGGAGGGATATACTTTTAAATGATAGTGATTTACATGCTACAGCCTATGTTGTTTTGATTCTTCTTTGGCTCTAATGTAACCCCCCCCCCCACACACACACACACACAGATATATATATATATATATATATATATATATATATATATCCATCTATATATATATACCAGTACATTTAACTGAAATGGTTCAGTCTTTGTTTTGTTTTTTTTTTTAAATCTTGATTAGGAAGTAGGAAGTAGCATGCACTGGCAAAGCAAAGTCTAAGTCTATCCTTGAATATGTTTGGGGTAAAATTTGGGATTTAACAAATCATATATATCAAAACTTATGTTAATTTTGTTAGTATTAAACCCATGCGGTCATCAATATAAAATTATCCGTCTTTCCACGATTTTTGCTCCAATTTCCTGTTTGAACGGTGTTGCGGTTTAAAATGTAACCGTGTTAACTGGCAACTTCATCTGAACGACTCTGTGGTCATACGCCAAAAACGTGGTGTTCTAACTAATGTCTTTGTTTTTTAGGTGTTGTGAATACCGATCAGAGTATGTATGAAATGAAAACAAATGAAACTGACTTCTCTTCCCCGTTTAAACGTGTTTTAACAACAACAACCACAAACATTCGGCTCAAAGTTGCCAGTTGCTACGGTCACACTTAAAACCGTAACACCAGCGATGTATGAATTTTACATTTTGCTTCGACTCTTGGTCATTTAGCAACTTGTGGCTCTCCGTATAACATTAGTACGATTTAAATGCATTGGACATATTTCCACTCATGATTCGCATTTGCCTCACCGGTAGGCTATCCAAAAATCCAGGCTGAAGTTCATCTGCTGTCTCTTCAACAGACGTGGATTCACTTTTGACAACTAACCCACTGTTCGGAAGGTATCTGTACCTGAAACGCCGGAGACTGCGGATCACCAAGGACTCACTGAGCTGCTGTGTCTTTCCTGCCATGACTCCACATGAGGAAGTATGTGCGAACTACTATTAAAATGCAGCTGAACAGACCCAGTGAGATGTCAACACAGTTGACGTTCCCCTGTTACTGCCATACTTCCTTGTTGTTGGCGGCTGTGGGGTGTTGTGGGTATTGCAGTTCTACAATGCTACTGAAACTACTGATGAAAATGCAAGTAGAAATGTGATGCAAATATTCTTTTTTTCTCAAAACAACGCGCGTGTTTATTGTCAACGACGACATAAAAAAGAAAGTGATTTCGTCAAACAACACTGACTCTGTATTAATAGTTATACTATCAAGATAACTCAAGTGGAAGAAAAAAATGGAAATTGCAATAAATGGGAATACAAGTGGTGCATTACAAAGCTGGTATGACAAAAATGAACATACTTCAATCATTAATACATCGTCAAATAGTTTTTGAACAACTTTCTTTGCATTTAGTGTTTATATTTTTTATGCACACATACATATATAATGTATATGCAATTATAATATATTAAAAGCATTACAAAATGGCAACAAAACAATAAATAAAATGTTACTGTGCAATGTCTTATTTCCAGCTGGATTATCTTCAAACTTGTAACAATCTTTTAAAAAATGAAAAGAAAAAAGGTCAATTTATTAATAACCTTTTTTATACTCATATTAATGTTATTATTACACATTCTCAGAGCAAAATAAGTGCTCCAGTCAACAGTCTGGAATCAGGATGATAACTGCTTTTTCAGCAAGACAGGGCAAACAAAACAAACAAGAAATTAAAATGATCAACACCCTCCTCTGCAGCCCCTGCCAGTTTTACACCATCTATCTTATACTAACATATTCTCCTGCTTTGGCCTGGGCCATTTGGCATTGGAATGAGGTTGCCTGTCGACACTAATCCATAGACTCTTTCCATGAAATACATTTTCTACCCAGTGCCTCCCCTTAACCTTTCAACACAAAACACCCCTCCTGATGGGCTCCATTTTTATTTGGGGTTGACACACATTTGAATACTGAACTTGATCTGTGCCTGAGGGCAGCTACAGCACAGCAGCAGTTAGCTTCACTGTAAAATACTAAGGATTTCCTTGGCATTTTCTGTGTTCCAGCCTTGGCCCTGTAAGGGGCCCTCACAAGCAAGCACATATTTGTTGAGGATCTGCGTGCCAATGTCCCGAAACTGGAGGCGATCTTCTTTGCGATCCATTGTTTCAGCGCTGCAGTCCTCATACTTGACTGCCCAGAAACACATTTCACCGATGTACATCATCGTCAACAGGTGGGTGTCAGAGAAGATGCCTTATTAAAATCATAAGTAGAAAATGTGAATGATTAAGTAAACCATCTTTTTAAACTGAAACATTGCAACAACAAAAATTTGTTATTTGAGAATACTGAAAAACATTTTTACCTTCAGACAAGAAGCTTGCTGTAGCAGGGTCATGGAGTACCACCCCATCATTGAGCTTAACAGAGTTTCTCACCTGCAGCATCCGCATCAGGTAGCGTACACCCTCCTGAATACACTGAATTACAATATAAACAGTCAGATGTTTATTTTAAAAAAACATGCTTGGCATAATCAGTCTATCAGTTCAAAAAAAGGAAACTTGCAGATTGCAGTTTTACCTTCAGGAATGTGTCCTTGTTCTTCTTGATCCACTGCTTTCGTTGGTGAAGGGTGTGGCAATACATGTACAGCAGAGCTCCCCGCCTCCAATAGAGGCACTCTAACAGCTCTAAGCCCAACACAGACTGCACCTGTTACAGAAAAATACATGTGTAGATTGCTGTCATACTGTGGCATGAATGTCAAAGTGCACAAATGTGTTTATAAAATTAGAAAGCATAGAGAAAACTACAGTGGAATCAGCCATTTACTAGAACGACTGATATACCAGAAAAGGAGAGCAAACAAACATGATCTTATGCAAACAACAGTGTTTATCTTTCATACTCTTACACATCTCTTTGCCTCATAGAGAATGAAACATTGTATGAAACGGGTAAACCACTGCACAAACTAGTTAGAGATACTCATATACTCACTTCTTGTGCTGGAGCTAGCCTCCCTGCCAAAACTTCAGGCTCAGTCAGGTCTTGCAGCAGCTGCTGGATTTTATACGGTGAACAGTCTTCAGGAAACTCCTGATCCACCAGTTTATTCTCTTCATAAAATGTGATGTCAAGGATCACCTGGGACATAGAAAAACAAGCACATACCCACACCATTTGTTAAATACAACATGCAAGAAGATTTTGAAATGATTTAAAAAATCCCTTTGGACTAGGGATATAACTGTTCAAGCTCTCTTAACATAAACTGGTCTGGGGTCCTTAACCGAGGTGAACAATCTATGCTTTTGCATGAGTAACCATTGATCTGGCTATTTAAAACCAACTATGGGACGGTGTCATGGTACACTTCTAAAATCATACATATAACACATAGCAATAAATTGATATTTAGGTACGCAGCACCTGTGGTTATTTATAGCCTTAACTTTAACCTTTCTCATCACTGATCTACACACAGAAAGAAAAATTCAGGTGTTCTGTAAACTCACAATACCGTGGACCACATTACAGACAGCAGTGTACTTTAACACTTTGACTTTAGCCAGGACTACTGTGCTAGCGCCGTGCCAGGGAGCCAGGTCATTTTGCTCCATGCACAAATTCAAATGCGCCAGTATAGCTCTGAGCTCCTTCATCATTTGCTAAATTTAAATGAAATCATAAGAAAGATTTCATTTATCATGTTAAAGCATCTTCCCACACTGGCAGTGGTGCTGCTGGTAGAGAGGGACACATATTTAAAGGCATTTATTCAAAAACATGCACTCATTACATGGCTTCATCTTAATGACGGTAATTAAAGCAATACCGTGGCTATTTTTTAATACCCCTGTATACGGTATTTGCACTTATTCCTACTTTCTACCTATCAAAATGGAGATAGGCATGCTCCTGTGAATAAATCAATTCACCCTGTGTGTGTGCATACTGGGACATGTGAGGCTTTTCCATTACATGGTGCGGCTCAGCTCTCTTGGTTTGAATGGCATGGCAGCCCAGTGCCACAGGGATTTATGTTTCTGACATAACCGAGCAACCTGTGTGAGGGCACGTCTAGAGCTGATAACGTGGCTTTTTAACCCTTCTCTATCTCATCCACAATCTGATCTCTACACTTTCTGATTTGATTGACTGCATGGTTTTAAAGCTAAATCAAACTGTAAAGTGACAGTGCTGCACACTACTCTTTTCCCATTCTCTCTCTCTCTTTCCATGATCAATAAACAAACAATTCACACTTATCATCAAAAAGAGAGAATTTTCCTGTATAAAAGTTAAAGAAGAGTCTTATGATCATTGATTTATGGGTCTCTAGAAAGCAGAAAATGAACACCAACATTTTTTTGGATTAGGCAAAAAGAACAGTATGTTTTACTAGCACTAGTTAATAAATTAAGGACTGCCTCTATGTTTCAGACATCTCCAGCATTTAATTTTTTAAAAGTCCAGAATTTATGTGTCTTTAAAAGGGGAAAGGGTCAAACTTTTGTTATGGTACAAAAAAAAGTTGTACTCCTCTGTGCTAAATCATCCTGATTTCACTTGTCTGTGTCAGAACTCAGGCCATGCACAACTATCAGACCACAATATGAGGATATAAATCTCACTGATTGTGTTTATATGTTTGTGTTTTCTGAATATCCTAGTTTCTGTTTGCACATGTATATGTTGTCAGAAACCGGGATATGCCAGGATCCCGGTTTTGTGAAACGTGATTTTGCTACCTGGAGAACTCAACAAAAAAAGGGATACTATGCCATGTTTACAACATACCCCGTCTTCTGATAATTGCAGACTACCCCCCCAAGCGTGACTTTGATTAACTGTTCATTTAACCCTTAGAAACTTTGAAATATTGGGGATGTGTGGCAGAGGGACAGCTGGTCCGGTTCTGTCCAGACAGAGTGAGTGACAACCAGGCTGCTGTGTCTGCAGCGGATCATTCTGCAGATCTGTGTGACTTGACTGTGGTGTTGTGTCTAAACACGCTCATATTTAGATGAAAGGTGAACTGAACAGCTGAATTTTTCAGATATTAATGAACCGTTACCATAGTTTACTCTGGAGACAGAGACCGAGAGAGCTCAGAGCTCTGTGAGCCGAAGTTGAATAAGCAGCATCCAGCTAATTCTAAAGACATGGTCCCAGGTCTGAAATGTAGATATGATAGTTCTTCCAATGTTTTCAAAATTAAACCTTGAGCTACTCATGCTTCACATAATACTTTTAATGTGAAGCTGTTTCCAGGTCTGTTATTTAGTAGTTGGATTTACTTTCAGGATTGCTTAGGCCTCTCTTGGAGTTTCTGGTAAACTTTATTAGAGATTATTAATATTTATGATTTCCTCATATTCATAAGAATTGGAACATTGTTGGAACAAGGTCAATACCATATCTTCATTGTAATAGTGACATTTAATAGTGTTAAGCCAAACTTAATTCACAGTGATCTGTTTTTCTTGTTTGTATTGCAAAAGTAACCATTGCAGACTCCTGCACAGACATAATTTAGTGATCAGAAACCAGGATACTCATATTTCTCATGTATACAGGGATATGAATAACCAGGTTTATCTGGGCACATGTTGACACAGTATCCCATATATGATAAAAACCGGTTTGTGGTCATAACCTGGATACTAAAGTCCACGTAAACACAATCAACATCAATTCAGCCTGTTTCATAACAGCTTAAATATCTTCAAAGGCTCCTCAGTATGTGACCCAACAATTTAAAGTGTTAGTTACAAACAAGAGACATTCAATTAACTATGTTGTTAAGCAGTACCTGTGTGTAATCCTGGAGCACCTTGGAAAGGTTGCTGCTCTCCCCTCCCTGCCTGTAGTAGCTTTTCAACTTGTCTAGTATGGCAGACGCATTCTGTAAATAATCATCATCTGTGGAACATGACACATAAAAAACACAGATAAGATCAAGGAAAACCAGTACTCGATGTTTCACATCCAAGTAGAGTATTGGTGAAGATTAAGGCAAAACACACAAATGTTATAGTAAAACTGTCAACTAATGCTTTGATGGAATGAGTTATAACGTTACCAAACGAAGGCAGAGGCTAGTTGAACTGCGTGGTATGCTACCATTACCAAAAATCTGGAATTCTAACGTTAACAGACGTTTGACAATAGTGATGTGTTAAGTACATAGTAACAGACCAACGGCTAATACGTTGTTCTAAACTCCACATTAACTGATATTAACGGTACGCAGCGCCATTAACTGAAGTCAAGTAAACGTCTGTCAACAGGGCATTTTAGCTAGCGTTAGCGAAATTGCGCTAGCCGTTAACTAAAACAAATAGATACCCAGAAAAACAATAGCTGCACAGTTACTTAATGTAATTATTCATTAATTACACTGACATTCAACCGCTCGTTTGCTAGCTGTGACTATTATATTGCTTGTCACCGTTCAACATTTCATCACACTGCAGCTGTTGTTATGGTTCCAAGCTATGTTTGATAACGTATGCTAGCGTGCTAGTTTTGCTAATAAACTGCAACGTATGTAAGCAATTCAATCGAAGTGCAAAGGATAGGCGTCAAGCAAAATAAGTACCAACGTCTTTACGATACCTTGTTTTTCGGCTCTGAGGCTAGAACACTTGATGTCTAACTCAAATATCCTTCTCTCCAACTCGAAACCTTGTCGCCTGTACTCGTCGGCCATGACTAAAACTATTCGTCACGTGAGCTAGGGATTACTCACGTGCTCATTGAATGTCATTTTTGTTTCCAAGACATCAGTGTTTATATGTATGCACGCGCCAGCGGTTGTTACAGAAACATTGAATGAACCGTTAAACTCGCCAAGTTATACGTTCCCGTTTAGTTTTAAAATGGCACTCAAGTTGCAGCATCTTTACCTGTCATCAGTGTGTTGTAGCATCGTCGCGGCAGTGAGGGGGTTAAATTTAAATTAGTTCGCCGAGCCTCCTCTCTGTTTCCACACGAGCTAGCCCAGCCCATTGAGGCGGCAGCCAATGTCATTGAGGCGCTGACTTTTCGGTGTGAGAGCTAGCAGTGCTACCAGCTACATTACGCTCCCTCTCAGACTGCATCATCTGTCGTCCACCGGCTGGAGCTATCACTCTGCTCATCGGCTCATACTCAGCGTGTGTGTGTGTATATCTCCTAAACATGGCGGCCCTCAAAGCTTTGTGCAGAGCGGAGAATTTACTCTTCAAAAACCTTTCAGGTCCCGTCACAACAAAATTTAACGTCGCTCATCTTCAATTGAGCAAGGTCGGTATTAAACACAATCATTAGCTGAAAACCTATTTAGGTTGACTTAAGATGCTTGCTAATAACTGGGTAATATTCAAAGGTCATATTTACATCAAGATTTTATTCCCTTTGTCGTCCACAAGTAAAAATAAACATGAAATTAGTTAAGGCGATGTGATGATGTTCGGTTATTTTACATCTTTAAAGCAAGTTTACCTCTCGGTGATGGACTCAAATGACCTCAACCCGCTGGCTACATAATTCTGGCGGGGATTCTCAGTCTCATTTTGTTTAAAGTAAAAGGTCATTATACATCAACAACTTTATACACACGATGCTAAAACATTATTCCAACCAGCAGCCTGAGAAGCATATTCATGTAGTATCAGCATGTGCGCGTGTTGCACCTGGAATTATAACACACGTGTGCATTATCCACTTCTTCTTGCAAAGCTTCAAACTTATTGTAACACTTGATTTCTTCTCGTCGGTGCTCATAGTACGGACATTACAAGGTGGTCATGTCTATAAATAGAGCAGTGTGATTTCAGACATCAAGATGACGTCTAAGGTTAGAACCGATGAGGAAAGCAAATATGAGAATTGCTTAAGGGAACATGCCCCAATGAGCATTTCTCCTGTTCAAGTTTGTGGGAGAAATGCTGTTTTGATAAAGTGGCAAGATTGAAAATCTAAGCAGTTTTCTTCAACAGTTTCTGGTGCAGGTGATCAAAGGAAAAGCAACTTTCCACTTCACATACCGCCCTCCCTGGACTTATGTTACCGCAGTTTTAAAAGTAGCCCTTGAGACTAGCTGTCTACTTGTTATTTACGCAAACATTAGTTTTATTTATCTATAAGACAAGAAATGAGCAACTGTTTTTAGCTAAGTACGCTATATTTTACTATAAATGATGCAAATAGTAAGGAAAGGTCTGCCATGTGAAAACAAACAAATGGTAGCAAACCATATCAGAATGTCAGAAAAATACTAAAATGAAAGTTCTCATCATGGCAGAGTTTTAGTTGCAGAGGGTACAAAGGTTTATAAATGTGAGTCTCCAGCGAGCTCTGCTGAGTTGGTTTTCTACTGTGAGCCTTCCTAATCTCCAGCCCTTTTGTGGTAGGATTTATGCAGCAGTTTGGCTTATCTTTCCTTTCCCCTCCTGGATGAGCCATTGAAACTGTACAAACATGTTGCCTGCTGTCAGGGATATTGCCATTATTTAAAACATCACTTCCATTTGCTGAAAGCACTGTACCAAAATGTTTTCACCAAAAATTAATAACTTGTTTGTGGCATATTTGTAAAGCGGTATTTACTTTTTTCTTTCTACAGACTTCCGGCTGTTACTTTTCAACCTCCAGCCACCGAAATTCACAGTTCTACTCAGATCCCACAGAGGCAGTCAAAGATATCCCAGATGGAGCTACTCTCTTAGTTGGAGGTAAAATACACAGTGCTTTCATGAACTGACTCCAGCATTAGTTATAGACAAGTCTAGTCATGATACAGGATAGTGGGATAGGCACACTATCACCCCAATGATTGTCCTGATAAATGGTCTCAGTTTCTAACTGCACGCTACTTTTGTAAACACCTCTTAAAGTGAGCATAAACTCCGTCACACAAGGGGGTGATGATAAGCATTCACACACACAGTGCACATAAATTCCACTGCTCTTATTTATAGTCAAGTTCAGAGTGACATTGTTAAACATTTTCCGCACAGTCACGCTTCAATGCAAGAGTGAAAATCAGAAAAAATCCTTTCGATTTGTTATGTATTCTTACACCATATAACAAGAAGTGGAATTTCCTGTAGTTGAAAGGAAAATCTTGTTATTCCTGTACAAGTCTGCCTTGTTACTTACATACCTTAACGACACATTTCAGAATTTCATCCGTTTAAAATGCTTACTTAGCTATTTACATCGTCTTTTAAATGCATTGCTTGCTTCTTTTGTTTCCAACACAGGCTTTGGATTATGTGGCATCCCAGAGAATCTGATCAACAGTTTACTCAAGACCGGTGTTAAAGGTCTTACCGCAGTAAGCAACAATGCAGGGTAAGTGTTAAAGAGAAGCATGTGTCTACCATTCATCCATAACATATGTGCAGGTGCCTGCATGTAAAAGTATACCCCAAACCATGCAATGTATTCCGTGGTGGTGCTTGATTTTAATACAAAGTTAACATGTCAGGCTGGTTTTCAAGAGTAAATGTGTTGACAGAGATGAGTTTGTTTATCTTCTGGTTGTTGTCAGTTTTACATTGAGCTCTGGAGATGTTTGCAGTGTCATGTATCATGTCATGCATGGCTTCTGTTTCAGTAAGAGGTGTGTTGTCTTTAATAATCTCTCGGTCAAGTCTTCACAAGTCCTTGAGCTAACATGAAGTTGATTTAAGGGAAAATTTGAAGAACCTGTGGAGTTTGCAGCTGGTCTAATGGTCATAACAAACTTTAGAAACAAATGAGAAGTGTAAGACACCTTTACTTGAAGAGTTCCCCTGTATGAGAGAGGATATTTAACGCAGAATCACTGTGCAAAGAAGTGGATCAAGAATAGTAGGATTTTGGCCTCTCTGTGTGGTTTGTAGATGGCATTTTTTTCATTAATCTTCAGTTGATTTATGAGATAATCTCTTTCATTGCATTATTTTTGACAAAACAGTGAGCATAATCAAGTTAGAGCTGTATGTAATCCTTAAAGACAGGTACATCAGAAAAGAATGTATATTATGAAGATTTTTTTAAAATGCCAGCACTACCAGTTTGTGAACATTAAATGTTCAATCTGTACACAGCACTTCATCACTAATATGTAGAGGATGGTCATCTTGTTGTCTCTGTCTGAAATAGATCAGATACAGGTGAATTCTGTCAAATAAGGATGCATGATATTATTAGTATGATACTGGTGTCAGCAGATATTGGCCTAAAAAGATCATTACCAGTAAAGGCAGAAATGCTCACATCTGCCGATATTTACAGCTGTTATTTTGGCATAAAATCTGCCTATATTGGCCATAAGAACAAAAAAATTGTAGAGTTTTAAGCTGCATCAACATATATTTGTCAGCTGAAGTCTTTTTTCTTTATTTATGATTATTCCTTACAATTTAAAGTGTGTTTAAAGGACTTAAATTTGCTTATTTGTTCATCCTTAACTTTAAATTGTGTGAGCTACATTTAAATATTGGTATTGCTATTGGTTTGGGCCAAAATTAATTTATAAACATCAGATACTGGCAAAAATCAAATATTGTGCATCTCTTGTAAAATCTCACTAAAGTTAAGATCGTCTGATTATGGTGCCTTTATTAACAGCAGTCAGATTTTTAAAAATCTATTTACAACCACTGCAGACAGCAGTCCACACTGCATTTACCAACACAGTTAAGATCATGGCAATACCCACAAATCAGCTGTAGTATTGTCTGTAGTGTAATGTAAAATAAATTGTGAAATCCAAAATGAATGTCTTTGTTACAGACGTGCAGTAAAGCATATTCTGATGATACAAGTTTAAAATGAATAAATAAAGGTTATTGCATTTAAACTTTTGGCATTATACAGCATTTAACCATACACCACCAGCTGATCTTCTCACTGCTATTGTTCTTTAGTGGTTCTAGAACAGTCTATTGTCTATCTGCATTCTTTTCTGTAATTTAATCCCAGTGGGTTGTCACAGGGGACAAAAGTTTTATCTTCATTGTTGACACAGCAGCTCTGAAATTCTATACAGTACCTGAACCTGATCTTTTCTAGAATATTAAACAGATTCTGAAAATTCCCACACTTTTTACTATAATTGTTGACTGCAACTTGATAGTGGGTGCCTTCCTAACAATTTCTTGTGGTTGTGTTCCAAAATCCATATTTATTTTATTTTTATATGGCAAGAACTTGTATACAAAACAAATACACCTATTGTTCTGTCAAATTAGGAATAAACTGTTCTTAAAACTTAGACTATTTGGATTGAATTTTTTTTTTTTTTTTTTTTATTACAAAAAGTGTAGGAAAACAAGAGGCAGAATTTTAGCCTGTCTTTTTTTGAGGACTGTCTTAAATTTCTACAAACATAAAGGCACTCATCAATTAGAATCTGTTTTGATATGAGACAGGTTGCAGCAGGTCTTATTGACTCTCAACTTCTCTGCATGCTATGCTGTAAATGGAGTACTTTATAAAAGGCTGGGTTAATACCTGTTAATAACAAGAGAATTTATGGAAACTAGTCATAGTCAAGTGACCAGCATGAGGACTTAGAGGGCAAAAATAGTTTAGGAAGGTGGCTGCCACTGCTCAACACACCAAGGAGCCCCAGCACAGGCTTTTAAATTGTCCATCTTTTTAAACAAAATACAGTTAAAGAATAGAAATATTATGATAAACTAAAAGTTTTGGCTGCCTGTTACCCTTATACACTAATGGGGAAACTATTTTAATCACTGAAAACAACAATGTAAACACCATAGCATCACTTAAGTGGAGAATCCTCCCTCTTTCCTTGCTGATTGAGATTGGGTATTGTTTTGTTTTTTTTCTGATGCAGAAGCAGCAGAAGCAGAAGACTAAAAGCTGTCTGGGTATCTGAAATAATTCACAGATATATCTTCATAAGATGCCAGTCAAATATAAGATAAGAAAAGGAGACAGGTGTAAAGCAACACATAGATCACATAATGAGTTTCTTGCCTTTTAATTTTTTTGTTTTATTTTATTGCACATAAAGAAGAACAACAATACATATTAAAACAATTACAAAACAATTAAGATACATTTTGAAGTCAGATGATAAATAAATGTGCAGGAGAAGCCAAAGAAACCTGAGTGGGCTTGTCGAGTGGCCCTCCTGAGAGAAAAATTGAACATTTAACTGAACATCAAATTGTACAAATTATTACAACATGAATAAAAAAGTGCTTGAACAAGATATCAAGAACAATATCATGACAGGAGAAAACACAGAAGAAATTGAATAGGCAGTAATGTCAGAGAATAATTAAGAATTTGTTGTGCTTAATTGGTCCAAAAAAGAACTGTTGTTTGTTTCTTGAGTGAATTAAAGTTGCTGCAGTTTATATGATAAAAATTGTTCCAACAATGAGGTCCCTGAAATCGGATGGAAAATTGTGAAAAAGTTGTCCTAAAAAGGCTGGATGGAGATTATTATCTGACCTTGTTTTGTAACGATGGATGTGAGAATTGCCTTTCATTTGGGGCTGCTGGGTATTGAAATGAATTATCTATATCTGTGTTGTAATTTGGTAGAGTAGGTATCGGATGTTGTGTCCTGGTACCATGTATCTGATACTCATCCCTACAGCTGATAAGATGAAAATCTGTGAAATACAGACTTAATCTCGTTTACAGTATTCTTGTAGAATACAGTAAGCATAATCAGGTTAGAGCTGCATGTAATCCACAGACCAGGCACCTTACAACTTTTGTATTTTTTTTTGAAGTCTTTGGAGCAATAATGATGCAGTTTGGAAGTGAAGGGCAAGGAACTCTTGATCATCCAAGCATGAATGAGTGCTAATTTGCTAAAATTCACTAATTTTCATTACATAACAATGGTGTCTGCATCACTGTTAGTTAAAAGGCAGTCGTATTTTGATCAAGTTAATACAACATGTTATGTCAGTGTAGGAGAAGTGTGCTCTTTTGTTCCCTGTGGGGACAGAAAACATCTAACAGCATTAATCCACAATCTCCTCCTCTCTGTGTATTTATTCTCTGTTGGGATTCTGCAGAAGTACAACCCAGCCCTCTCTTATCTGTTAGTGAATCACATTAAGCAAGAGCTGTCTTGTATTTAATAGATAAAATAGTTCAACATGTAGGTGGCAACTGAACCTGGTAACCTTGCTGTAGTGTGCAGCGGAAGGAAGCTTTTCTTGCCCTCCGGGTGAGTAGTTCCATAGGTATTTGCTGTCATTTGAAAGCAATGCTGAAGTGCAACCTAAAGTTAGGGAAAAGAAAACAATACTGGAAAATTCACATGTTGCCACACTGTGATTCTTCTCCTGTCAGATGTGCCAGAGTTGTGCCTTTCAGGAAGAAACAGTCTCCTTTAAAGTTTGTAGTGTCCAACCCAAAGTTACTTTCAACTTGACTTGCAATGGACTTTGCTTTTTGGGAATATTGATTCTTGGAACAGGTGCATGAAATGTTTGTTTGAGCTGTACCTTTCCTCTGTATAATCAGTGATCACCTAAATATGTCCTCTCTGCAGTCTAACAGAAATGAGCTTTTTATCCGCACTACAGTCTACACTAAGTCTGTGTTTTTTCTTGTGAGAACCTAGAACACATAGTGCCCACATATTTTCCTATTTTTTTTAGAACATTGTGTGATTTGTGCTTTTAGACAAAGAAAGGCATGCGTCTGACTTGGCAAAGGGAATGGAAATACTTACAATTGCAGGAATTGGTTACACATGTGTCACTGAGTATGTATTCTAAAAGCTTCCAAGCCTGTGTGTGCTGTATATCCTATGGTTTTTGACCTCCACAGCTGAATCCTGTTTAAGTTTCCTGGCTCTGCAGCGAAGATCTGGGAGGGATGGTAGGGGAAGCTAGTACTTATGTAACACTTAATTTGAGAGAGAACATTTCTTAAGTACAAAATCCCCTTCCTCTTTTTGCTTCTTCCTGAGGAAGTAAATAAATTGTTAAAAGTCTTCATTGAAACCTTCCAAATATATACTGTAAAGTTCTTACAGTTTCAAAAGATAAATAATGTGCAGATGAATCACAAAAGCCTTTAAAAAAACTTAAATATCTGTTTAATTATCTTTCATTATTATTGTTCTTCCATACGTGATTTCAGGTAGAGAATTCTGGGTACTTGTGGGGACTGTCTGCATATCAACAGGGTGTAAAGAGACACTGCTGTCTAACTTTGTAGGACACAGAGACACTGGGCCCTTTATTCATGTAACATGAGCTGAGAGGGATTCAGCTGTACACAGGAGGGGCTGTGACCAATCAGCACTCCCTGCAGCTCTTAAATTCAAAATAAAATCAGCAACTTTAGGAAAGTAACACATACAAATTAGATTAATTTAAAGGGATAAGTGAGATTTAAGTATTTAGCTTTGAGAGGTTAGATTTTAAGCCTTTTGCACAGCATATGACAGGAGCGTCCAAGGTATATGACAAGGATCTAGTCCATAAACAAATACAGAACATGCACAGAAGTTTCACACACGATCACAATATGTTAGCATTAACCTTTAGATGCATTCATGATGTGTTTTAGCTCTGTTGGTGATTGTAAAAAGAGTGCTTGTCATCTGTTTTTGGTATTCTGAGTCCACATGGCCTAGATATCCCATCAGCTGACTTGAGGTTAGATTAAATTACACAGCAGCTTCTTGGGAACACAAAACAAGTAAAACACTCTTTTTGAAGCTCCTCATTTTTCTTTCCTTTTGGTTCAATTACCAGGAGAGCAGGGATACAGAGATAATCTTTGGGAATGATTTGAGAATAACATAAGGTACATGGATATTGTTCTATGGTGGTGCAGTGGTTAGCGGTACATGAGCCAGTACATGAGCTTGTATTGGCTGAGAATGTCTGTTGTCTGTATGAATGTTTGTGGAGTTTGAGGCTGGACCAACAGATCTACATTAGCTCAAGTCTTTTTTCCTTTGTTCATCCTCTTTCCTTAGACTTTAAAGAGTGTTGTAAGCACTGACATCTTAGGTTTGAATGACATTTATGTACATTAGGGATGCACGACATCAGCACAATATTGGTATTGGCAGATTTAGCTTAAAAAGTGGATCATCGTATCAGCTGTAAATATAGGTTGTACGTACAAAGACGTTTGTGGAGTTTAAGGCAGGTCCAATAGACTTGCCAATGCGAGCTTTTGTCTTTGCTCATCCTCATTCCTTACACTTTGAAGTGTGCTAAGGACTGAAGTTTTAGGTCTGAACTAGGGATGCATAATATTGAATTTTGGTCATTATTGGAGATATGCTGGTATTTGTAAATTAATACACATATTGATATGTATATATGTAGTTCAGATCTAAGACTTCAACTCTGACACACTTTAATGTTTAAGTGTGTGAAGATGAACAAAGAAAGAGACTTTAGCTGACGTAGGTTTGTTGCTATGCTTTAAACTCTATAAACTTAATTGTGCATATTTACGGCTAAAATAGGCCAATATTTTCAGCCTATAAATTGGGTGTTAACATTAGAAGGAATTTTCATATCTGCCGATACCTATATCATGCCGATAATAATGTGCATCCCTAGTCTGAGCTGCATTTTATATATCTATATATTGGCTTTGACTAAAATAAATTTCTAAATATTGTTAGAACAAATATTAGCAAAAATCAGATATTGTGCATCCCTTCTCTCAGTTGTATAGGTGTGAATGTAAGAGTGCTTGATGGTTGGTCTCTCTCAGCCCTGTGATTGACTGGAGACTAGCCCAAGCTGTAATCTGCTTCTCGCCCAATGACACCTGGGGCTGGCTTCTGCCCCCAGTAATCCCAAATGGGATAACTGGTAGAGGTAGAAAAAGTACACAACTATTTTACTCAAGTAAAAGTGCAGTTACTCTGGTTAAAATTGACTTACGTAAAAGTAAAGTACTGAGCTTTAAATCTACTCAAGTAAAAATAAAAAAGTATTTAATTAAAAATTTTCTTTAAGTACTGAGTAGCTACTGCAGAGTTGTACATAAAATCTGACCTTTTTTATTGGCAAAAACAACAAGAGAATAGATCTCCAACCACCTTGTTCAGGCAAAGTCGCACCTCTATAAAAAAAGTACACAGCAAAATTGACCGTGTTAGTTAAACTTATAGACATAAATTTAACACTTTAAGAGTGTCCTTCTCAATTCACACTACATAAAGTTAAACTACACTTTTGAAAGTCTTAAATATTTTAAAAAATGACAGAAAAGCTGTACTCGTGAAAATCTGTGACAAGGTGGTTCTCATCTGGTAAGAGCAAAGTAGAGAAGCAAACTCACCACAAGGCAATGCATACTGATGAAAAATATGCTCTGTGTCCTTTATGGACACCTTAAGCCATAACTTGGTGAATAGCTTCACCCATGGTGCAAATATGTCACACATAAAAAACAACAAAACCATGGACATGACCAAACACTACACTACAACACTACAACAGACAACATCCAAACAAAACTAAACTGTCCAAGGGCATAATGGGAACTCTGCCCACATATTCTTCTATATTGGAAATGACTGTGGGCAGAACTTGGATCAATTGATTTTACAGAGTTGAAATAACTCTGTTGGATCAACACTGTCATCTAACTCCTACACTGAAGACCATTTCACTTAAAATTTCCCTCAAAATCAACTCTGAAATGTTTAACCCTAAGATAGCAACACTTGAGTTTTTGCTGTGTACAACAGCTGTTTCGGGGTGTGATTTGGAATCATTCTCACATTATGTAAAAAACTGCTGTGTTAAAACTATAGATGGATAAGTTACAGAGAAATAATGCTAAAAATCATAGATGGTGGGAAAGGTAACTACAACACCTTTAACAGGAATTAACTTTGACCTTATATCACAAAGCAAAACCTTTTTTAGAACAGTTTTATAAGTGTTATAATCTCATAAAGACAGTGCCTATTATTGGTAAATGACTGACCACTCACAGTCATTCCTTTCATAGCTGCGGGACCATTATGATTATTTCCACAGCCTTAGTAACACAGTAACTTTATGTACTTACGGAAAGCTGTATAAACAACACTGACTGTGATATTCAGTCCATGCTGGATTCACCAAGTCTAAATATTATTAATACCCAGTTGCAGCAAGTGCAACCAATCCAGAAGAGCTGGATGATAGTGATTTTATCTGTCTGTAGTAACCTCTCTGGAGATCCATGGGACTGTGAGCTGTTAGAATTTGTTGGGCTGTACCAACCCTCTGTGTTTATGTGTATGACATGGGGGTGTGTCCTTAAAGATATTAATCTTTATTGTGGCCGCAAGCTCTTCATGCTTTGACAACATATTATGCAGTGTAGTCATTCCAGTAAACCCACATAAATAAAATGGAGCTGAAGTACATGGATTAGGGTCTTATGAGAAGTTAAGTGAATTGTTTTGAATCACAACCAGTGTATTAAGGACAGTAAGTGACTTAGATATGCAACATGAAGGGAAAGACCTGCAATCAAGGTCTTCTGTATTTCTCTTCATTGCTTTAGAAAACTAAATTTCAAGCGTAAATCCACACTTCTGTGGGCTGGTATTCAGTTTGTTGTACCCTCACTGACCTGTTTAAAGTTCACAATGCTGTTTGTATGTTTACTTCAGAGTGGATAACTTTGGCCTGGGTCTGCTGCTCCAGACTAAGCAGATCAAGAGGATGATCTCTTCGTATGTCGGGGAGAATGCAGAGTTTGAGCGTCAATATCTGGCGGGGGAGCTGGAAGTTGAGCTGACACCACAGGTTGGTCAGAATACACTTGTAAAAGTTCATAAATGTGGGTTTACACCTATAAGAAATGAAAATTACATATGAGAATGCACATCCACAAAACTTAAACCAAACAAGATGCCTTGATATGTTAAAATTCTAGCACGTCTTTCTCCCTCACAGGGTACGCTCGCAGAGCGGATCAGGGCAGGGGGTGCTGGGATTCCAGCCTTTTTCACAGCCACCGGCTATGGCACACTAATCCAAGAGGGGGGCTCTCCTATTAAGTACAACAAAGATGGGAGTATAGCCATCGCCAGCGAGAAGAGACCGGTGAGAGCACTGTGATATCTGATGTGTTTGTGAAATCGAGCCCATCATGCTTGTGAGGATGGCAGATTGACCATTTTCTACAAGAGTTTGTTTGGTGGGTTTATAGCTGAAATCAAACTTGGATGCAGAGCACAGAAGAGGTCTTGAGTGGTCTGATTTAAAAACACACTCAAGGAGGACAGGCCACTGCACATATGCTCATGACAGGGATGTAGGCCCAAAAGGGCAGAGTAAAAATCTCATCTGCGTGGAAAGACTGCATTATTTTTCATGTTAATTATGACTCATGGGTGCTGGTTTAGCTCAGGTGGTAAAGTAGGTGCTTTATGGAGGCTACAATCCTGGATGCAGAGGTCCAAGGTTTGAATCCTGATCCTGGTGCTGTTTGGTGCATGTCTTCCTCCACTCTCTCTGCATATTTCTGGTCTTTCTTCAGGTGTCTGATCCCAGGCAAAAGTCCCACAAAGTAATCCTTAAAGAAATAAAACAAAAAGTGACTAACTGGACTAGTTTGATTGTAATGTTGTAGGTTAGACATAGATACTGCAGTAAATTCTTCATGTGCAATCATACCTTTAACAGATGTAACATATGGTATGATGTACTTGCATGAACAGCTGTCGAACTACAGATTTCCTTGTTTAAAAAAAAAAAAAAGGCACAAGTGAATCCTAAAGTAAGCCTGGAGAGCATGTATCTCGGCCAAGTCTAGAAATGCTGGGCAGGTCACACATGGGGCATCTGTGTAGCTCAGCAGTTAACAAGCGGAAGTTAAAGTCTCCAAATGGCAGACAAGGTGTGACTTCTTGTCTTTGCCACATTTCATTCTCCACTCTCTCTTCCTGGCATCCTCATCTATTAACTGCTTTAAGCCCTGCATTAAAGCAAAAAAAGGGCCCAAATAATATCAAGAACAAGACAAGTCACTTACTGTCAGACATCCAATGTGACTGACTCCCTATATTCTTTGTCATTTGTACAGGTGCAGGAGTTTAATGGCCGGCACTACATCATGGAAAAGGCCATCACTGGAGACTTTGCACTAGTCAAAGCATGGAAAGCTGACAGGGCTGGAAATGTTATTTTCAGGTATCTGATCAAATGGAAGGAAAAGCTTTAAAAAATATCACACTAAACAGGAATATCTTTAAAACCCACATTATTAGCCAAGACCTCTGATGTCAAAGCCAGCATTTATCTTGGAAAGAATCAGCTTCTCCCTGCCTTGAGGCATATTAGACGAGTCTTAATCACCTTGGTTGTGTTTACACAACAGTCTGATCATGTGGCTGGTGTTGTATAGAGGACTCAAACAGGACTTTAAGAAGAGGGGCTTTTTTTCTCACGTTTTCTCATATTGACCTTGACCTTTCTTTGGATATTTTAAGAGATTTATTTTTTTTAGCACAGATTTAGTTCGTTTTAATTACAGTTTCATTAATTTGCTCTGAATTTGGAAGCAAATCACAGTACTAATGTCAGCCTCTGTGTAATTATTGATCAGATTGCACACTTAGTTCAGGCAAAGTCAGGTAATCTATTATCAATCTAGTTTTATAAAGTTTCAAAGAGACCAGCTCCCCCAGACACACATTCTCCAGCAGCAGATTTCAGGCTGTAGCAGCATCATACTTGAAACTCCTTTTATCCATTTCAAGATGCACTTTGGGAACAGATAGCAAAGTCTTGTGACTGAGTCACAGTGCAAACACTGTAGCTCCCAGCATTTTTCAGATGAATAAAATCACACAAAGTATGGAGGAAGCAGGTGTAGTGTAGCATAAAAATAAGCATATGCTAGTTATTTTGTCTACAGCTGGCAATTGACGGGGTCATACAGGGTCAGAGTACAATGATGAGTAATGATTTATTATAAACCTCTGTAGCCTTTGGTGTACAGCAGTGATTTTTTTATTTTTTGCTCAAGGCACACCATCTCCATGTTCATATAAAATCTTCTCTTTAACATTTCTTTATTTGTATCTTTATTCAATGTTTAGTTGATGTAATCGTTCATGGTTGTTCAGATTCACAACACATACCTAGATAGTCCTGGCCTTCACCATTTGGGAACAACTGAAGTACACCATTACTGTAAATGTTTTGTTCTTTCTTTTGCAGCTATATCTGCCTTATTCACATTAAAGATTAAAGAAATCTGTAGCAGATAGTAGCAAATCCCAAAGAAAGAGAGAGAAGAAGCTTGCACATATAATCAGTCAGAGGCATGGAAGTGGAGTCATTGACCTGCTTTAACCTTCAGTCAAGCAATCTGCACCACCCTGATGTGCTTTAAATTTAGTAGATGTAATAAAATCTCTCCACAAGAGGGCAGTGTCTTCAAGGTAACTGTTCATAGCTCATATCAGATATTACAGTAAAAAGTGTAAGAGTTTACTTGCTTATCTTTGTGGAATTGGTAGTTTTTACCTCAAATGTGTATTGACATTCCCTCTTTTTTTGCTTCTGCCTGTCAGGAAAACAGCCAGGAATTTCAACCATCCGATGTGCAAGGCTGCCAAAACCACCATAGTCGAGGTAAGAATCTCCAAAAGCACAATGTTGATTGTTAACCTGAAGTAAGCCTGTGGACTTGTCTAATGACACATATTTCTATAAATTTGGATTCACTATTCATAGAATCTAGACTCACGCTTACCTCGAATCATCATCAGGGTTATAATTATATATATCTCATTTTGTAGACATGAATTTCCAAACGTTTTTTTATTCCCACCCCACTGTTGAGACGTCCTTAAAGGGAAGTTCACTTAAAAAACAGAACAATTATAATATATCATCATGAACTCCATCTATCATTTACAATAAAATGTAAAGCCTCTTAGAGCTGAGCAACTATGAGGCATTTGATCCCAGTCACTCAAAAGCAATTGCCCTTTATAGATTCTGTAGGTGTTGAGCATGAAAACAAAGTCATCACTTAGGGCAGATGCTAAAGGGTGTAATTACCCTTTAATGACTAAGTAGAAAATGACAGGTTGTAATTTTTAAAAGTCAGATTCAGAAGAGTCAGACATGCATCTTAAAGTTGAGAGACTTTTTAAATAAAAATGTGGGCTGAAAAGACTGAATAATAGTCCAGAAACCTCAACTATTATTTGTACAGTCTTAGGTAAATGTCTTTAACGCTATCTGTTTGTGTACGAGTGTCTTTGGTTCCCTGTGACATACCTAGCTTTGTTCTTCCGTATTCTTACCCACCTGTCTAGCATTTGACAGCCTTAAAATGTGATTGCCTCCCTCCTCCTCCCTCTGCATGTGTGTTCTGTTTGAGTGTGTGTTCCTCTCTACCTCTCTATCCCTCCAACACACAAACGGCTTCACACCTCCCATATAGACACTGTTTGATTCAGAGAACAGAAGGGAGAAAAACTGCGTGTGTGAAAACCATAAAACAATGGCGCCTTCTGAAAATAAATCAGCAGCAAAGGGTCCCTCATAAATCTAATGGGGTTCTACAAAGCACATTTTCAATTATTCCACCGTTGCTGGACCTGAAATGTAGTGTGCTGTTGATTAGAAATGTCTGGGACTAAATTGGGAGAGTAAATTTCCCCACCAAAGATTGTGTGGAGGCTTCATGGTTGACTGATCACTTAAACTTTTTTAGAGCGGTAAATAGCAGAAGTGTTGATGGGTTTTTAAAGCAACAGGGTATCAATACAACTCTAAACCAGTAATGGTTAATAAGTGCTGCGCCATAATAGATATTGCTGAATTGTATTCTTTGGGATAATGAGACTCGTAGCTATGACGTGTGTGATGCCTGTAATGAATGCGTCTGTGCGACATCTGCTATGGTTGTAATGCTGACTGTAGTGACATGAATAATAATGCTGCTCAGCAAAGACAGCTACTCTTTGAGATGCATGCTTAATTTTTGGGGTTGTATATTGAACTGTCTGCTTCAGCTTTAGTGCATCCCAGTTGTTTTTGCTCAGGGTGTTTTTTGTGAGTGGAGAGGAGGAGACCAAGGATGAGATGGGGCTGTCGAGGAGTCTTTGTGTATTTCCCCAAGGGTACTTTAGTCAGTTGCTTTTGGATTTCTATTTGTGCACAGTTAAGAATGTCAGCAACAGGAAAGAGAGGGGAAGAGGGATGACAAGTGTTAAAAGCATGGTTTAGTTCCTTCAATTTCCGTAGCTTCCAGCATGCACCTGACATATTTCAATTAAAAAGGGATAAGAAGAGTTATGCATACAAACAGCCTTGGCAAACTCTCAAGGTTTCAAAAATAATTGTGCGGTTATTTTTCAAAAAAGGCCTCGGAATTTACAGCTGTTTTAATTAGGTTTTAGAAAAATGTCACCTCATGCAATGGTATTAAAAAAAGCCTTTTTATGAAAAATATTAACGTCATATCCCAACCAATTAACTCCATTCAGAGTGCATTCAAGGACTTTACACAAATCTCGCATTGTTACATGAATCCTATTTGAGTGTAATTTTATGTACCAAAAACTCGACTGTCAAAAAAATGTCAGTAACACCCTGCTCTGTGAAAATGTTGCATTTTACTCGTCATTCATGTCATGTTCTAATAACAACCATTTCTTTCAGACACGTGTCAACTACTCATCAGATAAATGCTTCATTCTGTCAGAGAAATTATTGTAAACTGTGCTCCAGTCTCACAGACCGTGTCAGGCAGGATTTTCAAATGTTGAATTGAAACAGAGAACTTTCCAACAATGTCTTCTTTACATTTTGTGGTAAATCAATACCTTAATGCAGGATTTCCAGAACTTTGCCATGCCAGAAACCTTGGTAAAGCATCTGCACAGGCATGCAAATTCTCAAATTCCTCGTACTTTACACTAGCAAATATCAAACGTTAAACATACAACTTATTCATGTATCTGATTATTTTTCTTTAATAATGATAAATAATCTTGTTTTCCATTTCCATTACAGAAAAGTGGAAAACAAGACACAACACAAAAGAGAAACAGTTGAGTGTATGTAGGGGGCAGGTTTAGGAGAGACTGTAAGCTGTGGTAAACAGGTGGTGCTTGAAGAGTTTTTAAATGTGTCCAAGGATGGAGCATTGCCGATGTTTTCAGGAAGGGAGTTCCAGAGGATGGGGGCTGTAGTCCTGAACACTCTGTCTCATAGGTGCGAAGTTTGGTGGTGGGAACTGTGTGAAGGCCAGCGTCTGAGGACCTGAGGCTCCAGGTTCGGGTATATGGATGAGGGAGGTCAGAGAGGTCCTGAGAGGCAAGGGCATAAAGGGATTTGTAAGTGAGGAGGAGGATTTTGTATTTGATTCGGAATGTAACTGGTAGCCAGTGGAGGTGGATGAGGGTAGGGGTGATGTGCTGCCAGGCCCTAGTGCAGGTGAGAACCCTGGCAGCAGAGTTTTGGATGTATTGGAGCCTGTCCAGGGCTTTGTGAGGTACCTCAGACAGGAGTCCATTACAGTAATCCAAACGGGAGCTGATGAATGAGTGTATGAGTGTCTCTGCAACTGAGTCTGTGAGTAATGATATGAGTCTGGAGATGTTCTTTAGATGGAAAAGGGCAGTTTTAGTTACAGATTTGATATGAGACTGGGAGGAGAGGATAGAGTCCATGATGATGCCCAGGTTTCGGACCTCGGAGGATAGTCAGATGGGATCGCTGTCCACCCGAAGTACGAGATCTCCAACCTTCCTGAGCAGTGCTTTGGGGGCCACGGCCATGAGCTCTGTTTTATGGCTGTTTAGTTTGAGTTTGTTGGCTGACATCTAGGTTTTAATTTCTTGCAGACAGTTGACCAGTGAGTGAGGGGGGAGCTGAGTGGATGGTGTGGTGTGTAGATAGAGTTGTGTGTCATCGGCAGATGAATGGAAGCGACCAAAGTTTTGTGATGCAACTTTTCACAGGGTAAAGTTGCAGTTGTGTGAACTGAGTGG
This sequence comes from Cheilinus undulatus, assembly GCF_018320785.1. NCBI lineage: Eukaryota > Metazoa > Chordata > Actinopteri > Labriformes > Labridae > Cheilinus > Cheilinus undulatus. The sequence continues at coordinate 37,456,770 of NC_054869.1, read as the reverse complement.
TCACAGTTCGAATAAAATAGCCAGATGGTGTTTCCTGGTATTCAGTTTGTGAAGTCACCGACAGCTAGTTAAAGACATTTCAAACAGATAAATGGAAAATTGAAATTCGGTTTGATAGGCTACAAATGCCAAACAATTTTATTTTCAGAGCAGAATACTTTGTTAGATAAAATCATACTATGAACTTCAGAAATGATAACATCTTTTTTTTTTGTTTTGTTTTGTTTTTTGTTTCACATGGAAACTTCAGCTTGACAGATGTTTTAGAGATGCAAGATATGGGATATTTTCTGATATCCAATATGCAGAGATTTCCAAACTCATTCTAGCTGGTACCGATTACCGATTAAATATTTTACAATATGACAGAGTTGCAGTCACTCTGAAAAATGTGGACATGCTATCCACATGTCTCCGGAGCACTGAAAGTCACAGGCATGAACTCTAACTCAGTGGATAACTTCACTCATGAAAAGAGCCCCAGCAGGGATCAATAGTCAATAGTCATAGTCAGTGTCACTAAAAATACTTTTATAATTGCAAAGACATTTGTAATTTTAAAATCCACTTTGAACAAATTCATACAATTAATTAATAAACCCTTACCCAGCCCCCATAAATTGTTCTTTTACTAACAAATCCACTCTCTTCACTAAATTTTTGGATGACCTATTTTTAGGTCTTTTAAATGTATTAGTCCAACTAGAATTTGAAAATTTCAATTGGTCATTTTACCTACGTATTTATTAAAACCACTTTGTTCTACTTTATTTTAATATTTTTAACTTCATTCCTTTACTGCACGAATCAGGGCCCGGGCCCCCAAACCTAAAAGTCTAGATTCACCCCTGCTCTGAAACTAATGAACCTACGTTACATGCATCAGCAATCAGCTGCAGGACATAAAAGGCTGATGATGGGACACAGAGGGCAACAGCAACAACGTAGAATGAAAGGGAAACTTTGGAAAACTAAGCTCTGACCGAGGTAAAAGTAACACAACTTTTTATTTCTCTTTCATTGATTTGATCCACAGAGATGCTGCTGCTGCATGCGTCTCTGTCTGCCTTCTTACCAATCAAAACATTTCATACTGAGACAAACAAATACCAGAAACAAACTTAGAAAGAACAAGAAGTAGTGCTTAAAGTTCCTGCGTTGTCTGATCCTTTATATTATATCTTTTCTGCTGGGATGAGCTTGCTAATATATCTTGGAACGCGGTAAGGGTTAAATAAAATAATAATCTATCCAAATAATCAAAAAAGAGGAATTTCACCAAAGTGAATCCAAATGTTCGGCAAAATACAACTTTTTTTTGTACTGTAGGAGCGGTATGCTGTCACTCGCTCATGTGATTCAATCAGAACACTGAAGAAGGAGTGTGAATAACAAAGACTCGCCCAATATTCATCCACTGGCGACGCATCAGAGAAACTCGGAAAGACTCACGAGAGCAGAGCAGAGACGTTACTTAGCAGTGAAATGAATTAAAAATGTTCCTGCTCTGTTAAACTAATAGGAGTGTAGAACTATATGAATTACTGAATCCAAAATATTTAATGTCTTTTATTTGAACTGGTGGATTTGCATTGAAGTTGTGCGGCACCAAAATCTTTGTTTTGATTCAGTTCAGTAAATATCCGATGTGTTTGGCACCAGTGCCACATTGGTACCGGACTTCAGTGCTCATCCCTATGGCAGAGCAGTGTTAATTTGGCAGCTATTTTTAATTTTAGTCTTATTCCAAGTCTTTAGATGAAATGTTTTTTAGTTTTAGTTATTTCTTCCCTTTTAAGTTTAGTCTAGTTATAGTCGACAAAAACACAAAAACATTTTATTCTAGTTTTAGTCCATAAAAAGTCCTCACATTTTAGTCTTTACTTTTAGTCCAAGCATTTATTTTCTTGCCTAAATCTGGTACCAAATCACAGTAGTGTATTCTCTGTACTCTGCCAAACCTGGGGTCCCTGCTTTCTACAGCTAAGGGACCAAAGAGATAGAGATGCATTGTATTTTGACAGATTTACTCACAGTGGAAAAATATCGTGAATTTTGAATGTCAGACAAAAACTGCATTACATTTTAGTCTAGTTTTAGTCATCTTGGCGAAAACTAAAATTACTTTTTGTCAGTTTTAGTCATCAAAGATCTATTTTCGTTAGTCTTAGTCTAGTTTTTGCCATGGAAGAAAAGGCTGTCGACGAACACTTTTAGTCATAGTTTTAGTCAACGAAATTAACACTGTGGCAGAGCTTAGATTAATTGACTCTACAGAGTTGAATTAACACTGGTGCATCAACACTGTTATAGCTCCAACACTAAAGGCCATTTTTACCTCCGCCAAGGAGGTTATGTGATCAGCAGGGTTTGTTAGTTTGTTAGTTTGTTTGTTTGTTAGTTTGTTAGTTAGTTAGTTTGTTTGTTAGTTTGTTAGTTTGCTAGCAACATAACTCAACAAGTTATGGATGGATTTTGATAAAATTTTCAGGAAATGTCAGAAATGGCACAAGAAAGAACTGATTAGATTTTGGGAGTGATCCAGATCACCGTCTGGATCCAGAAATTTTTTAAAGGATTCTGTACTATTGGGAGATAGGGCTAATGGCGGAGGTCTGTGCTCTCTGAGTGCTTTTCTAGTATTCAGAATGGAGTCGAAATTACAATTTTTGAGTTGAAATAAAACTCGAAAATGTTTAACCCTGAGATATTAACACTCCAGTTTTTTTGCTGCACAACAGCTGTTTTGGAATTACTCTCTGGCTGTGTGCTACTGTGTTGTCAACAGAGGTGAAAAAAGTACAAGAGTATTACACTTGAGTAGAAGTACAGTTACTCTGATTATTATGTTATTGTCATTCAGAATATTCAAGACTCATGGTTGCCCCCTTGAGTGTTGGGCAGGTTTTCTGCCCTAGGGCAGGGGTTCTCAACCTTTTCAGCCCGCAACCCCCAGAATAAAGGTGCCAGAGACCAGGGACCCCCATTGTACCTGAAGATGGTTGAACACAGCCATGCACACTCAAGAATAGTCATGTGCAGACCAGTTCTTCCATATCTGTTTTTAGTCATTCGTGCCATAGTTTATGGCCATCTTAAAAATGTAAATGGCTTTTCTTTAAAACAAAATAAATTGGGTTAAAATGTCAAAAAGGGGGGTGGAAAGGTAGTGGGATGGGAATTTAAAAGCAGAAATGGATTAGAAGTGGAAAAAATCACATAGAAGTAGCAAAAATTTAGCAAAAATGGCAAAGGAGGGGCAAAAGTGGCAAAAAATGGCACAAAACGTGGTAAAAGTGGATTAAAAGTGGCAGGAATGGGACTAAAGTGCCAAAAATGTGTCAAAAATTTGTTGAAATGGGATTTAAAGTTAGAAAAAGAAGATTTAACTGGGGAAAACTGGTTAACTGAGGCAGAAAAATAGGCAAAAAATTGGCTGAAATTGGTTAAACTGGTAAAAATGGGCAATAAAGTGGTAAAAATATGGTTAAAATGGGCAAATATGGGCAATGAAGTAGTAAAAAGGGATAAGAATGGTAATAATGGTTTATCAGAAGCAACAATAGGTTAAATAGGCAAAAGTTGGTTTAGAAGTGGCAAAAACAGGCAGACAAAAGTGGTGGAAAGGTTTTAAATTGGTAAAAATGAGTTTAGTGTGGCAAAATGTGTTAAAATTAGCAATAATTGGTGGGGAAAAGTGATTCAAATGGGTTAAAGCTTAGCAACATTAGTGTAAAGTGGCAAAAGCGGGTAAAAAAAAAAAGAGACAAAAAATGGTTCAAATTGTTCAGAAGTGGCAAATAATGGTAGCAAAATTGGGTGGGAAAAATGGTTTAAAATATTCATAATTTCTTTAAGGCATCTGGCGACCCCCGAGGGGGTCCTGACCCTCACGTTGAGAACCACTGCCCTAGGGCACCACCTATATTTGATGGTACATTCTGTTGATATTTAAGGCATATATATATAATTCATACTGCTGACATGGATGGTTGATATATAGACTGTAAATATGGGCAGAAATTTTCATATCTGCCAATACCAATATTTAACTTTGTCAAGCTAATATCAGCTGATTCTGATATCATACAGATCATATCATCCATTCCTGAAACACCCCTGTCTCCTTCATCACCTGTGCATGTAAGCAGAGCGTGTGATGCAATAATAGCTAATACATGAGACATTCAAAGCTGTGGCAGTTGAATTTGTAAGTGGAAAATGGTTGTTTCCTGTTGATATCTTGGTCATAACAAGACTGAGCTAGCAAAGCATTTGAGTGTAAAGAGAGAGGATGACACCGCGATATCTCACTGCTTGTCCATGTGCATTCACATTAATGAACCTGTAGAACTCTCCTTGTACAGATTTAACAACTTAAAAGATTAATCACTCTAAAGTTAGCGTCTGTTGTGGAAATAATACTTCGTCATCCCCATTTGCAGTAATGTGAACTGGTAAGCTTTCAGAACCATGGCCAGTTACAGTTGAATGGGCTTTAGCGTCTTAGCCAAATTCTTTTATAGATTAACAAACAAGCATGGTTCCCAGGGAAAAAATCAATAAAATATGTCTCATTTAAATTGATATTTCTGTTGTGTATTTGGAAGCCTATTTATTAGCTGTGCTTTAGTACCTGCCACCCTGCTCTAGTTGATTGAACACTTTGCTTTATCGCACTATCAGGCAATTTGTCAGAGTGTGTCTACCATGTTTTTTATGGCGCCTTTTTATGGTGCTTTTTTATGGCAGTGCAGGTAATATGGGAACATTATCTAAGACATGGCTGCTTGATATTGACAATAAAGTGCCAGGCCTGTATTAAAATAGCCATTAGGAGCCTTTTATCTCTGATTCTGAAGCAATTACCCCTCCCTCTGAAAGTGAATGTATCTACAGGGGTCAGAACATGCTCAGTCATAAATCTGCTGATGTGCTGTCAATATTAACCTTGCTGTCTCGGTGCGCTGGGTGAAAAACAGATGGGCTCTGGTGTTTTTAAGCTATTATTTTCACTTGCTGTTCAGCTTGGCAGCTCAGACCAGTGTTTGTGACATGTTGGCCCCTAAGAGCCATGTAAGCCCCCAAATTTGTTAAAAAGACATGCATCAGTTTAATATGGGTTGATATTTTTTTTAAGTTCATTAAAACAATGAAGTGTGTTTAATGATTTTCATAAACACTGGTGAGTTTCCCCTTGACACACCACAAAAGCTGGTGCTCATTAGCCTGTTGAATAAAATTTAGTTTAGCCAGCCCACGCCTCTCTAATAGCTTTTTTGATCACCTGTGCTCGAACTCTTGACTTGCAGACTGAGCTGTTTTTCACTTCTTCATGTTTTTTGGGTCAGTCTGCGTGTTCCTCTGATATGTCTCTAAGCCACAGGAATATTTGAGGGTAATTTTACCATAATTTATGCCCTTAGTTGTCCGTCATTACAGAAAACATCCGTTCCAGTTGGAGTTCTGAACAACTGCTTCCCCCTTGGCCCTGTCTGTGTGTGAGGCAGTACAGTCCTGAGGGGCTGACAGATGTGTAGATATGTAACCCGGTGACTTCACTTCTGTCACACATTAATGGAAATTCTGGGAAGCAAATTCAAATGAAGTCCCAGTAGTATATGAGTAACCCTTCAGTTCTGACTGCCCTGCTCTATTTTACACAAGAGACTAAATTCGCTACATTCAAGCTAAACGGATTATCTTTCTCTCTCTCTCTCTCTTTTGTATATCAATACGCTAAGCCCTTCCTCCCCATGTCCCATTGTTAGGAGAGAAAACTTGAAGTATATCTATCGCTGCTTCATTGCCTCAGGGCAGTGATCACTGGCATTGTAGTCCATTCTTTAATTCTGATACAAATATCTACTTTTTATACTGTATTTGAACTACAAGAGGCAGAAAGGGTGTCAGAAAACGAGATAACACAAAGCACTTTGAGAATTACCAGATCATCGCCAGCTTCAGCCACGGTTGCTAGGCAACCAAACCCTGCCATTCAATTGTTGAATGTTCCACAGTATCCATCTGGTCCAGTTATTCCCTTATCGCAGGTACAGTGAAAGGCCCCAGTGCATTGTGGGATATAATGCACCAGAGACTAAATCAAAGTAGTCTGCTCTGCTTTTGCCCGACCATCAGTCACACTAAATAACTCGACTGTATTCGCTCACCGTGGCAGTGCTGTGTATATGTGTGGGTGTTTGTATGCACACAGAGCCAGGCACTCATGCATGCATGAGTTGAATGAATGTATGGACGTGCGTGATTTGTCCTTTAACTGAGCCAGAGGCCTAATTGGATATGTGAATGACCTTTGTCCTTAAGGGATTCAGCCTCAGCCTTTCTACTGTGCATTTATGTTGAAAGCAAAAACAACAAAAACCTCCACAAGTGGCAGTTTAAGCCATGAAATAGGAACCTCTGCAAGGTGAGGGTTACAATATGAGTTTAATCTTTGGACATGGGATTGTTCTATGATGACCTAGTAAGTCTTTCCATGGCACATGAAAACTTGTTAGCTCACTACTGGGTTTCATATTAAGCCAAGGCCACACTTGTTCATGCAATTTTACAGCACTTATCATGCCTTGTTGAGTTTTCTCGCCTTGATCTTGACTTTTGCCCCTCACTAACTCTGTTACTCAAGCTACTGTTGGCAAATAATTATAAATTTTCTCATTTTCCACATCATTTCCCCAGCCTAAAGAGGTTTATGAAGAAGCTGTTTTGTGCATAAGATGTGCAATGAATGCCTAAATCACCGCTATAGTGAAGGTAATGTTTTCCTCGCTATTTGTCTGCAATTAAAGAACTACAGGTATTAGATTTAACAAACATGGTCAAAGAGTATGGCACAGGCAAGGAGAGAAGCTGGTTATATTTTGGGCCAGATCTAGACTTGTTGACAAACATTGGTGTCATGCAAAGTTCAACACATGGAATTTATTTTAGACTTGTGAATCAAGCTGCACTGATTTTCAGTTGGGGTATCTTTCTCACAGTCACCTTACAAATGTATCCCTCCGCTGTGGCGGGCTATTTAAGCTTAAAGACTTCCTGTCTCTTCCTCTGCTCTGCCATTGTCACTGCTACCACACATCAGTACTTCTAAAATGTTCTTTCCAAATTCAAACTAGTATTTGCTGCTGCAATAAACATTTAAAACTATTCTATGTGAACAGACAATTCTATGTGAGTTGTCTGCTGAATTGTGTCTAAAAACAGCAGACTATGAACTATGAACAGCCAGTGCTGTCTTAAATCTTGAACACAGGCTAGTTGTCCATCACAATCTGTATTAACTCAGTGGAGTATTTCCAGGGACATACTTAAGTCATATTTGAGAGGATGACCCTGAGGGTAGTCACAGTCTTGGAAGAGCATGATTTGTAAATCTTTGACATACCGTGAGTTCGTTTGCAAATTTGCACATCAAAGAACTTCACTGTGGCCTTGGCGGAGCTCTGCCATGTCTGAGTGCCCTCCTTGTTTCTATAAGTTGTGGTCTGACTGTTGTGAAAACAGACATGTTGTCTTGGTAATCCTGCTTTGTAGCCTTTATCAAACACACTGTGAAGGTGATCTGTAGCCGTTAAAGACCATGGCATGATATTGAATCCAAACTGATTCCCAATTGTGCTCTGTGTAGAGTAGATGCATGTGTTTTGAAATAATATCTCCACAAAGGAACATAGCCTTTTGCTCTCCTGAACATGTCTTGAGAAATTTCATGACAGGCTACTGTGAAATCTTTCAGACTTGTCTATTCAAATATGCACCTCACAGCAGGAGAATTTACCCATTGGATGGGAGATAAGGGTCTGAAGAGGCAGAACATGACTAATCACATCCATCTGGGCATCTTGAAAGTGTTTTGTGATGTTGGAATGGGTGGTAAAACAGTAATACTGTATCCTGGGGTATTACAAAACAGCCACAGTATTGCTTTAATTACCATCATGAAGACAGTGCTGAATAATGAGCAAACTTTAATGATTAGTGCCTTGAGAGTATGTGTCCATTCCCACCAGCATTTTGAAGCATTTTGAGAAAGGATTTAATGAAAAACCAGTACACTGTGATGTGCATGAATGCCGACAAGAGCCAGTATAATGTAACTTCTTAAACACCTGGTGATAATATTGTATACCCCAGTAAAATTCTGGGTGTATGACTCAAAGGGTGACTGAACAAAAAAACTGGTTGCCTCATTCATTACAGGCCCCTCAGAGTCACTGGAACAATTTTGTTAATAAATCTTCTTTTAATAAATTAATCTCCAGTTTGATAAATTACCGTTATAGCTACATCTGAGCTAATTGCTTCACCAGTCGCCCTTGCATATCAGCATCCATTGTGTATTGCACTACTAAACCCAGCCCAAAGCTAATGCCTCGTTCTGCTCATATGGAGCTGTTGATTCAGGCCATTCTCAGACCAGGCAAAGTCATTTCAAGATCGTTCTGCCTGATGACAGACATCCATTGGCTTTGGAAGGTTAGGACATGACATAAAACACAGAAATTGTAGGGTTACGCAGTACCATCCCATGTTTCCCAAACATGGACACCTAGGTGTATATGTAGCCACCCAAGTATATTTGCAGAGCATATACAATGCTTAACAAATTTATTAGACCACCTGTCATATTTGTCTCAGAGACCATCCAGCATCATGAAGTGCTTTAATGCGGACTTTTTCATTTTCAGTGAGCTCTTGACATTTTACCATTTTGAACAGGAATGAGGAATTTCAAACTGAATTCACTTTTTATACCCAAATTTGAGCTGGCTCACTGGGCTTCTCTGAGAAGTCAGAAATTAATCAAGCATAACATTCAACCACTAAAACTAATTTTTCTGTTCAGGATTGCAAGTAAATAACTATAATTTGACATATTAATCAAAAAATAATAATGTGCTTTACTATTTTTTCAGTGTTTAGTAAATCAGTAAATTTGATAATTCATGGATAACAATGATAATGATATTTTAGCATTGAAAATATCATTTTGGTTAAAGAGTTTCTATATATTAGTGTATTAACCATTGCAGAAACATAAAAAATGATTTTGGTACTTACAAATGTTGTTAATGTAGGGCAGCTGTGGCATAAACCTTACTTTGGGTGGTGGTCTGATAAATTTGTTAAGCACTGTATTTTTTTTTTGTTAAAAATTCATATATAAAACCACCTGCACACAAGGTGTACTTTCTTCTTGTTAATGCATTGATTGGAATGCAACATCTCAAATAAAAAAAATAAAGCCTCTCACACTGTTTCAACCTTTTTTCTGCAGTGTCTTGCTGCTGCTATTTTCCTCTTCTCCCTCTATAAAGAGAGATGATGTAATGTGCTACCTGCTATCATTAGGGAATGTAAAGTGAAACATTTTAGCTGGAGAGTTATGTTATTTGAGCATCTTTATACAACTTACTGCTGCTGATGAATTCTGTAAAAAGAGCAGAAACGAAGATCTAAAACATGCTGAATAAGGCTGGATGGGATGGCCATCCTTACTGCTCAAGTACAGTGTTGTTTTTTGGGTTAGCTGTTGTCGCACAGAGTAAAAATAGTTTCTGTCTTTATCAATGCTACATGTAAATGGACGTGTTTATGTCATCTACAAATGAGAGTTCACTATATTTATGAGGATGGTACTGTTTGCTCACTGCCTGTGCGGTGTTAACGTCACAACCCCCTTCTCCCGCTGCGTTGACACATCAGCCCCTGACCTCACACGTAAGTATTACCAGAGGGCTGGCATGAATAATTCTGGGTGATAAAATGAGCAACAATGTTGAAGCTGAACCCAGCACAGTTCACTTGTTTGCCTCTGAGCTCCAGGGCAAATTGCAGTGAATGCAGTGTTGGCAATTCTACAACAACAACAATTTGCTGTAATATCAACTGACAAATAGCCATGAGAGACCTTGGAGCTTCTTTTCTCCTACAATGTGCACTCATGATTGTTTATATGTGATATAAAGAAGATGATGTGTGACACTGACACTGATGGCATTGAAGTTGTTTTAAAGCATGCACATGGACCCTCTTGAGATATGAACATATAGAGCTCTTTGGCCATAGAGATGTTGCCTATGTTTGGAGAAAGAAGGGAGAGGTGTGCCACCCAAAGAACACCATCCCCACTGTTAAACATGGTGGTGGGAGGATTATGCTGTGGGGCTGCTTCAGTGCATCTGGAACTGGAAACCTTGTCAAGGTGGAAGGAACCATGAAGAAAGAAAACCTGAAGCAGTCAGCAACAAGACTGGGTCTGGGTTGTTGCTTTTTCTTCAAACATGACAACGACCCAAAACATACTTTGCTCCTGGTGAAGAACTGCTTCCAGAAGATCAAAGTGAGTGTTTTTGAGTGGCCTGCACAAAGCCCTGACTTAAATCCCTTTGAAAATCTGTGGGTTGAACTGAAAATGAGGTCCATGCCAGAAGACCATCAGATCTGGAGGAGCTTGAGAGATTGGCCAAAGAAGAATGGGCTGGGATTCTTCAGAAGACATGTCAGAGACTTGTTAAAAACTACAACAAACAACTGCAGGCTGTTATCCAGCAAAAAGGAGACACTATTGACTATTAGCACCAGAGGGGCTAATAGTTTTTCCAAAATAAAACTAGGATGTTTGAAAAAACTGTGCTGAAAATTCTTTGTTTTGTTTAACAGCACTTGAGAGATACATTTAAATCGATTAAATTTTCATAGGGGGGCTAATAATTTTGTCTTCATGTGTTGAGTGAAACATTACATCACTCTGACTTGCCTGAGAGCAAACCAGGTTTTGTGTAGACATAGTTCATATGTAATGCTGACATTTCCTGATGACTGCTCTGCTGGAGACAGCCTGTGGAGCACAGATTTAATAATCAGCTGTAGGCTACTGTAAAGCAGTTGAACAGAGAGGAAAAGGCGACTGTGAAATATAGGGTGAGAGTATTGGAGCTACGGCAGGTTTGCTGAACATATGCACAAACTGAATGTTTGAAATGGCAAATTTGCATGATTTATGCTCTGACAATAAGTTCAAAGGTCCGTGAACACTGCCAATCATTTGAATCCGAAGCACATTGCACTGCGATTTATGTGTTCTTTGAAATGTAAACATTATGCTTGGAGTGGAGCCGTCCATGTGCGCTATGTGTGATTTGAAAAATGTATTTTTAGTTTCTATAATGCCGTCAGGGTTTGCACTGGCTGGCTGTCTCGCATATTCTGGATGCCGCAAAGACTGTCATAGTCAATGCAAGCTGAGAGGAAACAGATTGCCCGTGTTGCAAGTATTCTGGGTTAGAGGAAAAAGTCGGAGCTGAGCCCCGAAAGTGGCGGCAGACCATGGCCAAGCGCCCACATACACTTGCACACACACTGGGAGGAAGATGGAGGGGCTATAAATACACAGGGTAATGAGAGTGTGGTGTCGCTGTCATCCTCATGCTCTGTCGCCTGTGGCCACACAGTCTTTCTCCTGACTGTTGCTTCTGAGCACACACAAACACACACATATGCAAACCAAGCAAAAACATGATTTATTGTAAAATTAGGGTGTTTTTCTAGCCTATCTGTTTGTTGAGATGATGAGAATATTCTTATTCAAAATTCGAAACTGGAGATTGATAAGTGTAGCTCACTAAATTTTTAATTTTTCCTTTAAAAAAACTTCAAGTAATTTTTTCAACTTTGAATGAAAACCATCTTTGATATGACAAGTAGTGCATAAAAGTGAAGTTTTAGATCCTTTTAGGAAAAAAATTGTTTTGCCACTTAAGCAGATAACGGTCTGATTTATACCCAGATCAATTGCTGCCATCAGGCCATATTTCTAATCAAATTACAACTGCACAAACTGTTGAAAAAGGATACAGTCTGTTCTCTTGGAAGCAACAATTTTCATGTAGTGCTTTTCTACAAGCTGGATATTGATTTAATTTGGTAGGAATAAAATTTTCTGTGGGTTTTAATGAGCATCAGAATACAAGACATCCTTGTATTTTTTTGTTTCTCTAGCAAAGCAAAAAAAAAAAAAAAACTCCTTTTGTGCAGCCTCAAGGACAATTTCACTTGTGTAAACCCATCATGAAGACAGCGTTGGAGATGAGATCTTACCAGGGAGTGCTAGACATGCTCGAAAGTATTCTGGCTTTGAGCATTGTTACTATTTTCTGTTCTTACTTTGCAAATTATGTTTAGATTGAAAATGAGAAGTCTGATCATTCATTTCACATACATGATTGTTGCAGTATTCAGATTTTTGATGATCTGTCTCCTTTTTTTTAAAGTCTCCATGAAGTAAAATCCACACTTTGTGTCTGAACACGCAAGATATGTTGGAATAAGGTTGGTGTAAACATGGGAAAACACTGAGAGCTACACTATATTGCCAAAAGTATTTAATCACCCATCCAAATAATTGAAATCAGTTGTTCCAATCACTTCCATGGCTACAGGTGTATAAAATCAAGCACCTAGGCATGCAGACTGTTTCTACAAACATTTTTGAAAGAATGGGTTGCTCTCAGGAGCTCAGTGAATTCAAGCGTGGTACTGTGATTAGGGCTGAACGATTTGCAACAATAATCTAATTGCGATTTTTTTTCCCCGACATTGCAATTGCAATTTAATATGGGGTTATTATCAGGTTACTCAACTTACGCATTTTTGAACAAATTAAAAAACATGAATCATTGTGTATCAGGGTCCGACATTAATGGTTGCCCAAATGCCTGGGCCAACTTCAAAAGTTGACGGGCTAGCAAAACTTCTAAGGACTTGCCCGATCGGGCAAGCACAACTCTGAGCTTTTCTATTCATGAATTTTATTATTTTCCTCTCTCGTTTCTGTTTCTACGGAGCCCCCGAGTAGCCAGATGCAGTGTGTCCCTGCCTCCATTGGCTGAGCGTGTCTGCTGACGTGCAGACAGCTGCACAAACTTAAACTAAAAACCTTTATGAAGGTCAACACTGTCATCAGTAAAGATTCATGGTAGGTCACATCAATAAATCTGTTACCCACATAAAGAAGACAGGCTTTAACTTCCAAATTTAAAGTTTATTATTTTAAATCCGTATTTTATTACCGTTGGATGCACTCGACGAAGGAGCGTGTGTAAGAGAGCAGAGGTGGTGCGTCTCTTCAGTAAGCTTATTCATTGAGTTGTGCTGTGGAGATAATGTCATATCTAGTGAAATTTGTCCAAACGTGGGTATTTGTTTGATCTTTAATGCACTAATGACCATAAATATTGTCAAAAGAGCAGAAATATAAAACCAAAGCTCCAAAATGAGGCAGGGTGAAACGATGTGTCTGGAGATGTGCAGGTGTGAGGTAGGGCTGGTTTTAGTCATGTGGAGGCCCAGGGCAAAGACCAATATGAGGCCCCTTCCCCTTTTACTAAAGAATTGATAATAAGTGGGGAAAAAAATTATAAAGTATCTCTTTTATGTTATTAAAGCCACAGAACTCCAGTAAATGCCCCAATGTGAGATATAAATACCCAAATAGCCAACCATCATTAATCGTTTTCTTTGAAAAGCATCTCAGAGCTCAAACTCAGCACATTCTAATGTCTTAAAAAATCTTTAGACCAGGTGGAACTTTCATAACACTGGTGTTGGGCCAAAGACTGGTATCTCCAAAATGATCACTTTTCAGGGAATGAAAAGTTTATAATTTGTAAAAATGATATAAATATGATTTATAAAACTAAATGAATCATGAAAAATTTAGATACAAGGTTTAAGCCTGATGTCAGTGATAAATAAAATAAAAATATGCTCATTATCAGTGACATATTGATTCTTCTGACTCTATACAGACATTTGTATCCCATTTAACCCCATAATTATCCACCAATCCACTGTTTTATTTCATTTCAACTACAGATTAACTGATCTGTTATCTACCTTACATTCCCGGTTTGTATTGTGGCTCTCGCTAAGGTATTTTTTAGACAATGTGGTTTTTTGGTAGAATAAGGGTGGAACTGGGAAATAGCACTTTAAAGCGGCACTATGTAGTTTTGGGGAAGACATTTATAATCAGACAAAAAAAATCTGAATTGGTTGATTTTCATGTGTCAGCAAAATTTCTTCAGTTTCATGATGAATTAACCAAATAAAAACAGAAGAAAAACACCATTTTATACTTGGTACATATGTAGCAGACCCCGCCACCTCTCTAGTGTCAGTGTTTTGCTGACCTCATTTTCCTCTGAGAATAGTTGGTTTCATCAGTTACGGAAGAAATATTTCTGAGTTTGTATTATTACCTTATTAGTATTGTAAATATGAAATTCCTGAGTTTGAATTTCTTTGGAAAACAACCTGGTGCAGCTTTCACATTGCACTTATTTGTACAAAGTTAAATATAATTTTCAGTGAGCTAACACATAGCTAATAAATGCAGTTTTCCTAAGAAAGAAGTGTTGTGTATTGCTTTCCACAGTCGACAGGCAATGGATTTTAGTTCTAAGTATGTTGTGGGCAAAATGTATGCACATGACAGCCAGAAAAAGTACCTCCTGGACAGGGCAAGTTGGAATTTAGATGGGGCATGTAGATTTGAGAAGCACTTGCCCTGAAGGGCAAGTAGGCAAAAACCTTAACGTCGTACCCTGCATTTACTCGGACCGTCATGTCACCTGACATTTTTAGTAGGGCTGACAGCCTCAAGTCGATTGGTCCATTAATTGGTTGATGACCTCATGTCCGACCAAAATACAATTTGTCAAACAATCGCACGAGCTACTTTAATTGCAAGAATCCATTTTTTGCAGTGGTGAGAAGGGAGATGTCATGTTTTTATTTTTTCAGTTATCTAGTGTTACAAAATATAATTTACAATAAAAAACAACTATGAATATAACTATTCAAAAATAATTTACTCGTGCCTTCAAGGGTAATTAATTGCAGGTTAAATACCCAGAAAGTCAAAACAACGTCACTAGGACCCTCCCACCTAAGAGGAGAGTAAAGCCTGTGAAGCACGTTTATACTCTGTTTCCCGTTAATTGACAACATGTTGAAAAAGTCAGCAGTGTGGGAACATTTTGTTAAAAAGGATGATTTTGGTCCGTCCCCCGACCAATCGATTAATTGGTTGACTACAGCCCTAATTTTTAGTGTTTGAGATGCCAAAATATGACAGTGATTCTATTCCTTTATACTGAATGTATTCAAACAAAGTAGGTTTTGTAGAACACATTGATTTATGCCATGAACTGATTTTTTAAAATCCATTTATATACACAACACATATTAAGAATACTCCAAAAATCTAGTCACAGCAGGGACACTAGTCTGCGGGTAAACAATCACAATTCTTTATTATCTCAGTCCAGTGCTTTTGTAATTAAGGGTGTAATTAGCATTTGTAAACGCACTAAATTCTAATCTATAAAAATGTATTTGTTTTCTGAAGACACAAAGTCTTCCTTCCTAGTTTAAAGAAATTAACATCAGCCTCATTGTTCATATGTTTGCATCCAGTAAACTTTGCTGTCTTTAATAAGAGAGTCTTATTGCTCCTAAAAGGTGTCTTTTTATCTGAATTTGAACTTGAAACTGTACTGGTGTTTTCTTTATTTGCTCATGATAAACTTTATTCTATCTACTTTCAAACATGCTAGTACTGTTTGCTTTCATTTGGTTTTAGCAAACACTAGTGAGAAGAATGCCAGCCTTCCAGCTCCTTCCTTATAGAGGAAAAAAACACTGTATGCAACAACATCATACATGTTAATTTAAGGAATGTCGTAGCTTGTATCCAATCAATTTGAGATGAACATGATTTGACAGGACTTACAGCCTTTTAAAAGTACAAACCCTGGGAAAGAAATAATTTGTGCTTCCCTGAGGGGCACTTTGATTCCATCTATCCTCGTGCCAGCTCACTTCATGCCTTGCTCAGCTTTCATTGATGTGAAAATCGGTTTACAGATACGGAAATATCAATGTGTGTGTCTAAACCTGATTGCTTGCTCCACACACCTGCTCATTTGCGTGTGTGTTTATTTGTGATTTTATTTATTTATTGTTTTATTTTAATGCTTGATCCATCCCCATCAGTTGAACCTCCTGTCTGAACTGCATCTGAGCGCCGGTGCAGCCAGGACACAGCATTTAGATGAAAGGAACAGAGGCTTTTTTATGTACACGGCACATTTAAATTGCATGAGCGTGTTATTGTGCTGTTACTGAGCTTTGGAAGGCTAATTGAAAATTGAACGGCAGGTTTGTTTGCATGTGTGTGGCAGACAAACAGATATGGAGGAACCCATCTCTGAGGGAAGAGACAAAATTAGGGATTGATTCTGTTAATTGAATTCAAACACTTCAAGTCTAGAATTTCATGCCACATTGCATATTTTCGGTGACTCTCTCGTCTCCATTTTTCATTACTGTTACTGTTTCATAATGTGATGAGCCTCATCTTCCTTGATGAAGATGTCTATGGAAATCATCACTCTCACAAAAGACACATCCAGCCCCCAGAGAAAGCTGTGGGTGGATGTGTGGGACTGCTGTATCAAATCTCTCGCGCTACCAATCTCATCGTGCATGGCCTCGTTTTCGCTGCCGAGCATCAGAGATTTACCAGAACCAGACTGCAAGAGAACCAGAAAAAGAGTCTAAAATCACTTTACAGTCCTGAGTGGCCCCTGCTCACCGCAGACCAAAGCCTGCGTATCCATGACAACACTAAGATGGGATCCACTCTCAGCCATTGACTCTTCTCAGTCAGCGCTGAGTGCTGAGGGAGGAAGTGAAGATAAGGAGAGATTCAATTCAATTTGCTCTGAACGGTTGCTTGCCCCTCATGTAAATGGAATAAATAGGTTACACTCTGAGCCACACAGGAGTGAGGCACAGAAACGTGAAAAAGGCGAGAATTATCTTGTCGTGGTTAAGTCCCCTTAAGTCCCCAGAGATATGGTGATAACTCGGGTGTGCTCTCTCCTCTTTTGCTTTTTAATTTTGTGTCTTTTCAAGTGCTTATCCCTTCTGAAGAATCTTCAGCATGAAAGAAACCACCCCTCTTCCTTCTTGGAGCCTCTTCTGTTTGAAAAAGGAAAAAGAAAGCCTTTCCCAATCCCTTCAAAGTTCAGCTTGATTCTTTTGTTGACTTGAAATGTCAGGAATTAAACCCTAATGTAAATATGAAATTAGCTTGTGAGTTTTAAGAGCTAGAGCACTCTGAAAAGGGCATTTAGATCAAATTGCAAATAGAGTGGAGGTGGGAAAATTAGTTGTATAGGCGTTCCTTATGTCAGCTAAGGATGAGGGTGCAGGTGCATTCACTGTGGGATTCTCATTTCAGACATATTTACCCAGCTTTGCTTAAATCAATAGCTATTTCCATCTGTGTCTTGTTAGTCAGAAAGAAATAACCCTGTTTGCTGCTCGACTCTTTCAAGAGTAGAAGACATGAATTTGTTTGGTGTTATTTCTAGAACCATACCTTTTTTGCTGTCTGTTTCATTGTAAGACGGGTCAGAGTTTATGAAAAGTAAAAAAAAAAAAGATTTTAAGTTTGTTATACAACAAAAAATAGTGTTATTAACTAAAGAATTCTCTGTGTATATTATAAAGTTAAGTTTCAAAATCATTGACAAAACGGCAGTAATAAGTAAAAAGACCATGCCCAGACATTGGAAAGAAATACAGTAGCCTTCTCAACTCTAGAACCTGCACTTCAAATTCTTTAATTCTGGCATCAAGAGAAGATACTGTACTGTAAAACTGAAGGCATGGATGACTCGCAAAACTGCCGGCAGTAATGATGAAACTTGTAATATTTTGACACTGAATGGGAGAACGGAAGATGCTTAAGTGCTTGGTGCTCTTACATGGTCAAAGGGTTGTTTAGACAAAGCGTTATCACGGCGTAGTTTGTTTTGGGCAGTATCGACAAGTCAGGTTTAGGCATTTGGGTACAATTTGATTGTACTTAATGCATGCTTCCATGCTATGCTTTAACATATGTCTTCCGTATCGACCTATCAGAATTCAATTACCTGTCTCAGATGCAAACAACAGCCTGTAGATCAGGGGCATAAAATTCAAGGCCTTGGGGACAAATCCGGCCTGTGGTACAGATGTACTCGGCCTGCAAGATCACATCACATTTTTATTATAACTGGCCCACTGGTATGAGGTCTGCAGGTTTCTTCAAGTATAAAAATGTAAACTTATTCTTGATGAGATTTGAAATATCCAATGCTATGTCATAAAAATGTAAAAAGTTAAGTGGAAAAATGATTACATAAAAACTCAGAAAGGTGGGAAAAGAAGTTGCATTGTGTTATTTTCAATTTTTCATTTCACAATTAAGACTTTAACCTAGGATTTTGAGTTTTTATTTCCTATTTTGACCTTTTTGATTCACATCTTTAAATTTCAGGACAATTTTTGACCATTTAAACTCATGATTTTGAATTTTATCTCATATTTTGTCCTGTAAAACTCAGGATATTGACTTTCTATCTCATATATTTGCCTTTTAAAAACTTTATTTTTACTTCCTACTTTTCCTAAAATCAGAATCCGGCCCCTGCTGTGATTGAGTTTGACAACCCTGCTGTGGATCATATCCGTGGCTCTCTTACTTTGCCTGAAAAGTCCAAGTCAGAAAAGTTGTTTTTGCTCTTCTACTGACTGGCTTTGGGAAGAGTTTGATTTACCAGCTACCACCACTGATGGGGAACAGTAATAATAAGAGAGACTACGGTCTAGACCTGCCCTCTTTGTAAAGTGTCCTGAGATAACTTTGGTTATGAATTGGCGCTATACAAACAAAGATTGATTGATAATAGCTGTCTGTAAGTGAGATTGTATTTAGACACTGTCTATGGCCAGTGTTGTATCACCCACTCTGAGTTCCTGGGTGTGAGCTGAGCTGAAGTGCAAACCTTGTATGAGCATCCTGAGGCAAAGCTAACGGAAATTACCTCAGAATAAAAAAAGTATCCAAACATTGCTTTCCACCTAGGGGGAGTTGAAAGTATTAGCCTTGTTTGACCTTCGTGTTTTCAGCCTGACCAAAGTCCCTCCAGCGCCAAATATGTATCCTCAATGCACCCCTTCGTCTGTCATCCGCCTTTGATCCCAGGATCAAGCTGCGTTCCCTGGGCTTGCTGTGTCAAATGATCCTCTTCTGTTTTCAGTCAGCCAAGCAGGCTTTGGCTGCACAGACGACTTACACTGCACTCAGTGGCTGAAACAAAAATAAATGCAACACCCTCTCCCACAAATATTTACCCTCACTTGCTTACCTGTGAAAGCACTGCAGGAGAGCAGATTTCTTTTTTCAAACCGTGAGACCGTATTTGGAAAACAAATATCTACTTGTGCGCCAGCTTCATCTCAATTTAGAACCAGGCAGGTTTTAAAAGTCATGTAATGGTTTAGCATTTCCTTTTTTAATCAGGAATGTCCCAGTGTCTTTAAAAATGTTAAGATAAGCCTTCAGAATAGCAAAATAAATGTGCTGGTCCTTATCGGCCAGTCTGTTAAATTTCATAGCCTGGTAGGCAGAGGTTATTTTCTGGCAGCGTGGTTCCATCAGTACACATTTTTCTTATCTAAGCTTTAATCTCAGGGGTCGAGAGATATTTGGCAACTGAAGATGGAGGTTATCTCTCTGTGTGTCTCTCTATAGGTGGAGGAGGTGGTGGACGTTGGGACCTTTGCTGAGGAGGACATCCACATACCCAGCATCTACGTCCACAGGATCGTCAAAGGAGGAAACTATGAGAAAAGGATTGAGGTAAGAGCATGTGGCCTTGCAGAGGTTTTATAGATTATTAATAAAAGCAGTGAACTGATATGCTGCATTTGTTTTCTCTGTTTATTCCTGAATATTTCATTGTGCAGGTCACTTATGTAAGACATTGCATGGATTTGTTTTATTTTTCTATATGATGCCACTATTGACAGTTCAACAGTTGCTTAAATAGATTAAATGATTCATCTTGTATCAGTTGAGAGTAAAGCCTGCTGGACTAAGCCATGGTAGCCAGGTTTAACCATATAATCACTGTTCAGAAAACACGCATTATAGTGTGCACTATTAATATGTGTTCTTGTGCTCAGCTAGAAATAGCCTTCTCAGATGCTGTCTTCCAGTTCCTCATATGCCTCTGTACTGTTCCAGAAACGCACAGTAAAGAAAAGCGGAGCAGAGAAACCCAAACCAAAGAAGGACTCAGACATTGTTCGTGAAAGGATCATTCGCAGGGCTGCTCTGGAGTTTGAAGATGGAATGTATGGTATCCTTTTAAATGATTTTGAACAGGAGTTAAACCACATTTTTTAACATTTATTACAATGCTTGAAAAAAATCAAACAATATCAATACAAATCCTACACTGGGAAAGCATTTTATATTAAATGTCTTGAGAGTTTGTGGCCATTTCCACCCACAGCACCACTACCTGTGTAAAGATGCTTTAAAAGTGATTAAAGAACTCCTGTTAGTGATGGCAAATGACAAACACGCATATATACCAATGCGTATATCCTTGTGGGCTGTGGCACAGCACGGCTGGCACAACTCTGGTACTGCAGTATGGTTTTCTCTAGTCAGACTGTTAAAGCCAAACTGTAAACGTGCACCAGTTACTGTATGTGACTGTAATCCTTCTTTCTTGATCTAGAGAAAGGATGAGAAATAATACTATGCGCTGTGTCCTGCAGTGGCAACACTAAACACAATTAAGATCTATCGACTATTGACTAAGACTATCGACAGTTCTTAAACACTTTTAAAGTTATCCTTGTCACTTTTTATGTGAAACGTAGATAAAATTTATCGGTGCTTGGTGGTTATTTTAGGGCGCATTCACACCAGCGCTGTTTGGTCTGCTTTAAATGAGCTATGGTCTGTTTTCCCAGATAGTCCAGTTCGTTTGGAGCGGTGTTGAAAGCTTACACGAACTCCGGTGCGGACCAAACAAGCGGATTCCGGTCTGCTTGAAAACGGGGTCTCGGTCCGCTTCCAAACGAACCCTGGTGCGGTTCGTTTGAGGTGTGTAAGCAAAGATTTATATGTGATTTAATACACTTAGATACATGTAGGTACCTCGCTTGGCGTCTGTGTAGTCATAGCAACACATCATGTTCAGTGCTGATTTACTCGTCTCATGTAGAGAATGACATGCTGGACAGCTCACCACCACTTATCAAAAAACCTTATCTTGTGCTTGATCCATAATATATATTTTGGCCAAAGCTCAGCACATGTTTCATTTACACCACAGAGGACTTTGAAAAAGTAGAAATGGGGTATATCACCTTTAATTCCCATAAGTAAAACGAAACTTCTTGTCTGCAATACAACAAAAGAATGCTGTGCCTTTCATTTCCTTTTCTTCAGACAGAATAATTTTAGCCTTAGTGTCAGTTGTTTGTACTGGCAAATCAAACATATTTTTTTAAATCAATATTCCACATTTAAATGATACTTCGTTAGCATTTTCCTTAGTATTAAAATGCCAATCTGTGGTTTGTTCAGTATGACACATTTGCTTCTTGGAAATGTTAGGAGTTTAAAATTCTGTGGGCTTGAGTCTCGTCCACATGCCTTTTTTTAAGCTTCTTCACAGAACATGATTGTTGTGATGAGTCAACATGATGGTAAAAAAAAAAGCATTTGTGTAAGGGTTTAGTGAAGCAGCTTTCAACATAATTCTGCATATTTTATGTTACTGTTTATATTAATGTCTGAGTTTCTTTGAATGCCAAAAAGCATAATTGTGACAGTCCTTAAAAAAACAACCAGCCAACCTTGGAATTGGTATCCCCATGCTTGCCAGCAACTTTATAAAACCAGACATCACGGTTCACCTCCAAAGTGAAAATGGAATTCTGGGATTGGTAAGACACCTACAGAGAGCTTTACTCTGTTAGTTTTCAGTGCTTTGAATCTCAAGAGAACAAGCTAACTAGCAGGATTTTTCTTTTTTTTGTTTTTCAAGGCAGCAGTAAATGTTTTGAAACTTAATTGCCCTCTACACACAAAACAAGATGAATAGTCGTTCCTTATTCCTAGTCAGGGACCTTTTGTGGGTTTGTTATGTAACAAATTGTGGTAGTTTGACACTCTCTCTTCCATTTTTCTTTCTCACAATCATTATTTGAAGGCTGAGTCTTCAGCAAAGACTGCAGCAGCTGCTGCTTTGGAACAACTACCCAATCAGTTATGTTGACAGGAGAATATAGGCTCCTATGCTAATGAATTATTTGTCAAAGTTTCCTTTAATTACTGTTGCCAGTTTTAAAGAGATTCTGCTCCTTCCTCTCCTGAGCTCTCCTCTCCTGTCAAACAGGATTGCTCCCTTTGTTGAACACAGAGAAAATCAATGTCTCATCTAATCAGAAAAAATGTGATTGTGTCTGTCCCTCCCCTGAAAGATCATGGCTGGGCAGGCGGATTGACATGTGTGTGAGTGTGTGTGACTGCTCAGCTGTGTGCACATTCTTGTTTATCTTTATCCTCCCTCCTTTATCAGGGCCCTTACCCTACTGAAGATGAGGTGGATGCAGACCTGATTAATGCTGGTGAGTGTTAAACTGGTCAATAACTCCAGATAATACATTTGTGTAAAACATTTAAAGCTGGGAAGGCATACTTTTGAAGTACTTCAGGATGAAAGAAGAACGCTCTCCACAGAAAATATGAGATTTGGTGCAATACCATACGGAATCATGCACTATTATTCCTGAAGGAAATTGGTCTTTGCCTTAGAGGCAGGAGACAGAGCGAAACTGGAGTCTTTTAAGAAAATCTGGTCATGGCCAGGTTAGCTTCATAGACTCAGTGACCGGCTCAGAGCTGAAGTTTTCTCTTTCTCATTCTTGGACTTGAGTTTCCTGGTTCTCTGAATGGAGTTTCCCTCATTTCAGGGTTCACAGACTCAAGATTTTCTCCAAACCTGCTTTATGAAACAGAGCCTAGATCATTCTGATATTACTACAGGTACATCTCAAAAAATTAGAATATCATGAAAAAGTTCAAAAAAAAATTTTTCACTCATTTTAGAAATTTAAACCTGTATATTATATACACTCATTACACATAGAGTGAAATATTTCAAACCTTTATTTCTTGAAATGTTGATGATTATGGCTAACAGATAATGAAAACCCAAAATTCAGTGTCTCAGAAAATTAAAATACTACATAAGATCAATAAAAAATGATATTTTATACAGAATGTCAGGCTTCTGAAAAGTATGTTCATTTCTGTGCACTCAATACTTGGTTGGGCCTCCTTCTGCATGAATTACTGCATCAATGCGGTGTGGCATGGAGGCAGTCAGCCTGTGGCACTGCTCAGGTGTAATGGAAGCCCAGGTTGCTTTGATGGCAGCCTTCAGGTCATCTGCATTGTTGGGTCTGGTGTCTCTCATCTTCCTCTTGACAATACCCCATAGATTCTCTATGGGGTTCAGGTTAGACCAGTTTGCTGGCCAATCAAGCACAGTAACACCATGGTCACTGAACCAGCTTTTGGTACCTTTGGCAGCATGGGCAGGTGCCAAGTCCTGCTGGAAAATGAAATCAGCATCTCCATAAAGCTTGTCAGCAGAAGGAAGCATGAAGTGCTCTGAAATGTCCTGGTAGATGGCTGCGTTGACTGTGGACTTCAGAAAACACAGTGGACCAACACAAGCAGATGCCATGGCAGCCCAAATCATCACTGACTGTGGAAACTTCACACTGGACTTCAGGCAATGTGGATTCTGGGCCTCTCCACTCTTCCTCCAGACTCTGGGACCTTGATTTCCAAATGACATGCAAAATTTACTTTCATCTGAAAAGAGGACTTTGGACCACTGAGCAACAGTCCGGTTCTTTTTCTCCACAGCCCAGGTAAGACACTTCTGAGGTTGTCTCTGGTTCAGGAGTGGCTTGCTGCAAGGAATGCAACATTTGTAGCCCATGTCTAGGATTCATCGGTGAGTAGTGGCTCTTGATGCGCCGACTCCAGCCTCAGTCCACTTCTTGTGAAGCTCCTCCAAATTCTTGAATGGATTTTGCTTGACAATCCTCTCAAGGCTGTGGTTATTCCTTATGCTGGTGCACCTTTTCCTACCACACTTTTTCCTTCCACTCAGCTTTCCATGAATATGCTTGGATACAGCACTCTGTGAACAACCAGCTTCTTTAGCAATGACCTTTTGTGGCTTACCCTCTTTGTGGAGGGTGTCAGTGACTGTCTTCTGGACATCTGTCAAGTCTGCAGTCTTCCCCATGATTGTGTAGCCCACTGACCCAGACTGAGAGACCATTTAAAGGCTCAGGAAACCTTTGCAGGTGTTTTGAGTTAATTAGCTGATTAGGGTGTGACACCATGGCTTTTTAATTTTGAACTTTTTCACAATATTCTAATTTTCTGAGACACTCAATTTTGGGTTTTCATTATCTGTAAGCCAAAATTTCAAGAAATAAAGGTTTGAAATATTTCACTCTATGTGTAATGAGTGTATATATTATATGGGTTTCACTTTCTGAAATGAGTGACGAAGAATATTAAACTTTTTCACAATATTCTAATTTTTTTAGATGTACCTGTATAAGCAATATTGATAAGGAAATCAAGAGGACTGCCACTGGTGACTGTAGTAGTTAAAACTGAGCATATTTTAGATTCAATTGAACATTTATAATAATAATGATAATAACAGAAGACATCCAACTGATAGTGATATTGATAGCTGTACCAGTTGTGGACAGGTGGGTCCACAGCGGCAGCCAATAGATGACAACGGCCAAAAGAAGACTTGCAGGAAAATGCTTTAGCACACAGAATACCCTTTTACATCTTTTCTACTGGGCAGAGCAGCACACCAGACCAGCAATGGATGCATCTCAGCAAGAAGCCTAAGATCCCACCCATTGTCTTCAAAGCTGATGAAATCGTCTCTGCTGAAACACGTCAGTCAGTTTGTACCCTGCTGCTCTGCTCAGATTAAAAGATATAAGAAGTCCTTGTGTGTGCTGGCTATTTGCTTTCCTTTAATGATACATGAAGATTTAACGCTGGTGGCGTAAAATAATAAAGTATGAACACATACAGTGCCATCATACAATACGGGTTCTGACCTTTGGGTTTCCTGTCCCCTGAGCGATGTCTGATATTACAAATGCACAAAACCTGTATCTGAAACTTATTAAAACCAAATTAAAAATGAAAACAATATATCATAAAAAAACAAATGAAAAATTAAAACGGTTTTAACTTGCCTCAGACTCATCAATACCTAATGCATGCACATTCTGTGTCATTTATCCTCCATTGGTTTCACACATTTAGTTAAAGCTTTGTGTCAGCTGTCTCTACTATTTTTATTTGTCTTTGAAATACTGTGTTATCAGAATGACAACTGTTGTATATAAATCCAAAAATGTTATCTTGCTATATTGTTTCTAATGAAATAAAAAGACCGACTCTGTGTTCCACAGGGAAAGAGACTGTCACTGTGCTTCCTGGGGCCTCCTATTTCTCCAGTGATGAGTCATTTGCCATGATTAGGGGGTGAGTTCAAAACAAAAGCTATGAGGGCTTATTGGATGACTGTTCAATAGACATGTCTGACATTTCAGGCTTAATCTTAGAAAGCGTATTAACAGTTAAAAATAATGTTCATAATAACAACAGTCCTTTATTTAAGCTTCTTTGTCTGGCTTATCCAGAAAATTAATGAAGTAATAAACTTCTTTGATCTTCTGAGCATGTTCTCCTCTAAATCAGTTGCTTTCCACTCTTACCATAAGCAAACTTTGGCCACTGAGCAGGACTGGAACACAAGACACACTCCTGATTTGTACTACTGGACATTAACAAATAGCCACTGTCACCAGAAGAACAAGATGGCAACCATGCCAATATTCCCAAGGTCCCTGCTTCTTATTGATTTGCCAGCTGTCTGCAATTGCCCACCCGCACTCCCTGCAGCATCAGTTCCGTTTGTCCACCCAGTGGAAATCCAATAGTGCTCATAAATTGCTCTGTCCCGTCACTGGCGGGGACCAAACATAGCCACGCTGCTTATGTGTGTGCCTGTGTGAGTGTCTGTGTTCCTGCTGTTATGAGTCCAGAACTGCAAAGAAAGTTCAACACAACACAGCATATGGTGGATTTGGAGCCATGTTGACTTAAAACCACACCAGATACTTCTCATAGGGATAACATTTAGGTTTGTACAGCAATATCACAAAATTTGTTTTTGTGTTTGGTTTTTTTGTTTTGTTTTCAGGTACAACAGAGAAACAATCATAATCAAGATGCTATTGCTGTAACTGAAGGAACAGAGGCTTTGAGCCTAATTTGAATATGTGCAACAGCTAGCATCCTAATAATCGTGTTATCTGCCCTTAAACATTATTGGATTTTAACTAGTGCTGTAAATTGATGAAACAGTTACTCTATTTTTTAAGATTTAAGATTATATTGAAAGCATAATCCTGCAGGTTTTCAGGAGTCCAGCGCACTTCCCACCCTCTTGCAGATAATGCTGATCTATGGGTTGGGTTAAATGAGAACAAAAAGAAATAAGAGCACAGAGAATTTTTTTAGGGATGCACGATATTGGATTGTTGCCAATATTTACTGATTAATTTTAGCTGATGCCAATATTGATACTGGTATTTAAATATGTTTGACATAAATAAAAATTCAGTCGTTTGAACACAATGAAAGGTTTGAGGATGAAAAAGAAAAGACGCTTTAAAGTTTAAAGAATGAGGATGATTAAAGAAAAAGATCTCAACTTACATAGGTCTGTTGGTCCAGCCTAAAACTCTACTTATTTATTAGTATATATGGCCAAAATTTACAATTGCTATATGCTGATATACAGTTATCTAGGGAGTTTTTTCTGTTCCGTATACATACAGGATATAAATACCTATTCAAAAGGTGGTTTGATCATGCAGGGTTCCTTTTAAACCAACTATAAATAACAGTAGACTGATAGCACTTTTAGCAACTCTTAGCAGCCCAGTTTAGCACTATTTTGATCTAGAAATGTAGGCTAGTATGTAGGCTGTGTTGCGTTGATCTCACATGTAACCAAAGCATTCAGCACAGCAATTTGGATATTATCTTGCAAAGGGGATTAAAAGCCAGTGGTTCTAGCACTGCTAATATTAGCTGTATTCTTCAAACCAACTTCACATTGTTTACCCACTGTGGTTGTGATCCCAACTAGAATATTTTGACTGTTTCAAGATTTTTCTTAGCTTTAGACTCATTGACTCTCTGCATTTATAATTCACATTTACTCGGGTTTGAAATGACTCACCTTGGAACATCATCATTAATCTGCATACATTTTTGTGTTGTGTTAATTGTTTCTGACATTAATGAATCAGCAGCACTAGTTGTAACATTTAGCTGCTGATATAAAAACAATTGCAGAAACAAAAGGGAACTTCTCTTTTTTGACACAGAATCACTCTCAGATAAATTAAATGTCTAACTTAGTGGTTGAAACTGACTTGAGTTTCTTCTGCTAGCACAGAGAATTGATATGTTACAGGCCTTTCATGTGGAGGCTGTAGCCTTTAAGACCTCCACATCTACAACTAAAAAAAAAGTAAAATTCAAAACAGAGGGAAGAAAAACTCACACTACTTTAAAATGATATGATGAAAATGATAAAAAATGAAACATTGTTAATGTTCTTCTACCACGGGCAGGTTCTGCAATCATGAAAGCAGCTGTTATAAGAAGGTAGTTGTCATGAAGAAGAAATCTGTCTTTTTGTGAGAATCTGCTCTGTAGTATCAAGTTTCTTTTGTCTTTGAGTGGTCCAGTGAGTTCATAAGTGTAACTGATTCTGGAGTTGACAGCTGTCTCCTTCTGTCCTGTCACTCTCTGCAGAGGTCACGTCAACCTGACAATGCTGGGAGCCATGCAGGTGTCAAAACACGGGGACCTAGCCAACTGGATGATTCCTGTAAGTTTGGATTTAGCGGCACACATCACATCTGTTCCCTTCTTTTGAATTCATGCGCCTTGCTCCATCTGCTTTATATAACATAACAATCTGTGATGTAGTTAGACTCTTAAAAAGGCATTAGAGCTTTTATGTTGATTATTAATTCTCTGGTATGTGCAGTGTTTAAAGGACAAGTCGTGTTTATATTGAACTAAGTCTCTGTTTTGTAGACTATTAACTTTAATAGGTGAGAAACACTTATTTGAAAGTTCTTGAGCAGCATTTTAAAAGTTTAAACCAGGGTTTAAAATCAAACTAGATTAAGTAAAACAGCTGTGGTATGTCAGTCTCGTTTTGATACAGGTTACATTCTGAATTTCTGTGAACATGTTTAACAACTACAGAGTTTTTTTTGTCATAAGCTGGAGTAGAAATGACTGTACCAATCACTAAAATACAAAGAAACAACTGATCTAAAACTTTGTATTAACAAGACTTTTCAATGTTAATTCAGTTTCACATCCATCACTGATGAACCAGGCTGATGTGTGCCTTCAGGCTCTGCTTCATGTACTTAAATGAAACATATTTCACCCTTTTAAGACAAGTTTATATTGGTCTCAAAGGTCCCCAAAACATGCATTTAAAGTTTGTTGTTGAAAAAACACTCCAGTATAGGATCTTTGTATGCCTAAAATACCCTCTGTTTTAGCCCTGCTCAGAACAAGCTGTTTCTGTGTCTGTTGCTTTAAATATTACTGAGCTGTCTGACTCCGCCCCATGACCACACCCCTCTCCGGACATGGATGTGGCACGATGGATGTGGCTGTCCTGATCCTCCTTTTAGCTGCCAGCAGAGAGGAGGATCAGGAGAGGAGGGTGGAACTTTCTTCCAAGCTGGAGGGGGGCCAACAGCACCTGGGGGCGGGGCTAACTCCCCACATGACATCATGAGGGGAAAATCTGAGAACAGCTTGTTTCAGCACACATTTTCTGAAAGGGGTGGGAGGGTGGGGGTTCTGGTACTTTAGGGCATTGTGGATAGGCAAGGGGGACCTTTTCATGTTAATAAAGCCTGAAAAAGTGATTTATGTATAATATGTCCCCTTTAAGATCAGGTCCATATAACGCCAGGAAAGTTGATTTATGACCACGTACACATGCATCTCAATGAATTAGCATATAATCAAAAAGTTGATTTCTTTCAGTTATTCAATTCAAAAAGAGAAATCTGTATAGATCAGTGGTCTTAACCTTTTTTTTTTTTGCCCAAGGCACACCTAATATCAAGCCAAAATCTTAAAGCACACAATATCCATACCTATACAAAAAAGCCTACTTAAAACATGTTACAGTACCTCATGTTGTCTACTTGTAGTAATATTGTATGGTTATACAGATACAATGGCACATCAAGATCTGCCTCATGGCACACTAGTGTGCCTTGCCACACCTTTGAGAACCACTGATAAAGATTCATTACACACCGATATATTTCACGTGTTAATTTATTTTCATTTTGATGATTATGGCTTACAGCTAATGAAAACAAATTTGAAAATAACTTAAAACTTATTTTAAAGAATGATTTTTAACACATAAATGTTGGTCCACTGAAAAGTATGGACTTGTACAGCACGCAATAGTTTAAATTTGAGTTGATAAAGGCTAATCATTGTTGGCCTATCTGGGTTAGAATTTTTTTTCACTTCCTGTGCCATGTATATCTGTTTGTTATCCCTTCATAAGTTCATTCATGGTTGCTTTTAGCATTTCTCAGAGGAGCACCTATGTGTTTATTGAAGCAGCTTCCTAGATGTCTGCTCCTCGTTGTTATTCAGAAGCACAAGGATATACTTGTAAAGGGATCAAGGGGTGGGGGTTGTTTGTAGGACCCTCATTATAATGTGTGGCTAGCATTATTGCTATATGTTTCATCAGGTCAATTTATCTTAAGCCCCCAGTTGCCACAGTCCTCATCTGTGATTACTAAGGTCAAGATCCCATTAAAAGGCTGACCACAATAAGGCAGAGCTGGGCCAAAATGGCCTCTGGCACACAGCTGTTTTCTGCTTGACTGGAGTGCACATAAAAGGTTGTTTCAGCAGTGCATCGCATCTAGATGCTCCTTTTCTAAGCAGCCAAGTGGATGCAGAAACAAAGTGTTGAAAATGGTTACACAAAAATCTTTACAGTCTAACTCTGTTGTTTTCGGATAGCATATTATAGCATATTAGACAGTGTTGTGAATAGAAACATTTTTAAAAAAGGTGATCTTTAATTTATTTTCTCTTTACCTTTCCAGTTGTACTTATTTGTCTTGGTGATTGCTAATTAACCAGCCTTTGATTAAAGAAGCTGTGCAGAAAGTGAAGACTTGCAGTGAAATTCATTATCAGGGAGTTTATCTCATTTGGCCATTGAAGTGTTGGACAGTTTGTAAAGCATAATTATACAGCCACACAGGCGCACGTACCTCTGCCCCTACCTACGCTTCCATCTTTATTGTTCCCCTCTTTTAAAAGGAGGGATGAAGAGGATTAGATTCCCCACCTTCTTTGACAATGAAAATTATTCACTATCTATAGATGGGTACAAAGCGTGAAATTGGAAATGTTACGTAGGAGTTGGGGATGCAGTATTCTCAGCATGATTATGTTGATTTTGAAAGCTTTAATATGCAGAGTGCAGATGAACATTTTCCAGCTGAGGGCTTTGAAATGCTTTTACATCTCCACTCAGCCTGAAATATCATGGAGAACAATATTGAGAGAATGGATAATAGAATAAAGCATACTATTTTGGATGTGAGCCACTATTTTATTCCTAAACTTACTGGAGCTACTTTATCAAGCTGTCCTACATGTAGCACCCAGCTGTTCACTGGAGATGCAGACACTGTGTCCTCCCACTTCTGCAGCTCATACTTGTACACTGGAGCTACATAAACCTCTCAGAATATTTTGAATCCTTTTACTGTTATTCGTTCTGTTTTGGCTTCTTGTGCAGTTCTATTACATTTTCACCTCTCTTGTCAAATCTGAGAAAATCAAACAGCTATTGTAATCAAAGGATCAGTAAACACATTAAGACTGAGTATTCATGTTAATGGCCATTGACTTAATTAGAGAAATCAAGAGCCACGTCTGTTTTATTCTAAACCCCTGTAGGTTCAGTGCAACAGCAGCTCAAGTGCTGCCATCCCTCGAGTCACTGACTATTAAAATGCAGTTAGGGGCTCAAGTGCTCATGATGAGGCATACTAGCAGCTTTAATGAAAGGGGCTGCTTAAGACTATACTCACTACTCTAATGGCTTTCCTACCACTGTTCACTAGCCTGTCTTTTCTACTGTATCATAATTCAGCTGGACACATAGTCAGTAAATCATATTGTTACATCTTTACTTAACCTTTCAGGATTTATTTCTCTATGTTCATTATTTGTTCTCCCATCCATGCACTGCCTGCACTGTACTGACACTTAAAAGAAGGTTTTATAACCTTGTTGAGCACTTTAGGCTAATTGCTACAACTAAAAAACTAAAGAAACATAAAAAAGGTTATGATAAACATATTTTTATTACAGAGCAGATACATTTTTGATGATTCTCTTGTTTATGATAAGATTTACAATATCATTATAAAGTAATTGGTGTTGTCATTTTGTGGAGTCTACATCATCGCCCACCCAAAATAAGCAGTCCTTAAAAATTTAACACTGTTCAATCAAATTTAATAGGATATTTTGTCCATCTTTTGTATATCTCTCCAAATCAGGGATGTTGGATGTTTGCTGATATCTGATATGCCAATAGTTCAAATTTTAGCTTACAAGGTATGGCAATTAAAGATGAGACTAATGCTGTTATACAATTGTGTTGAACATTAACATTTTTCATGTCTGTCTCCTTTAGTCTCTCCCCTTCTGCATCAACACACCACTGCATTCAGGTCTTCCACTAATCAAAGCAGTGTAGTCGATCTTCTTTGGACAGTTGTCTCAGAACCTCTGTCGTTCTTTTCTTAATTTCTGGCACAGACTCAAAACATGTTCCTTTGAGCACAGATATTACTGATATTAGGAAAAAAGGAAAAGTCACGAGGTGCTAGATCAAGTGAATAGGGAGGGTGATCGAGCACTGTGATTTGTTTTTGGGCCAGAAACTGCTTTACCAAGAGCGCAGTGCAATAACAAAACCATTTTTCCACAACTGTGGTCTCTTTGATCTTGATTTTTCTCGCGTTTTTTCTAGAACCTGCTTGTAATAGTGATGATTCACCATTGACCCTTCTGGAACCCACTCCTCCAAAATTTTGCCCTTAGTGTCAGTATCTTAGCAAAAACATGTGCACATCAATCAGTAGCTAGCAGTGAACTAACGATATTGCTTATTGGAAACTTATAGCTGTTATGTGTGAATACTGACCTTTAATATTGTATATAATATTCGGTGTGACGTGAACCACATGGTTTTATCCTCATAAGTGCAGTCTCATTATTCAGTAGCCATTCATTGTATATTTTATATGTCGCATTCAGAACAGGCCAATCAGAGCAGTAAAACATATGTCATAGTATGCTACGTAATGCAAACCATCATCATTGTTAACTATCAGTAGAGCCATTCGGTAAATCAAGGTCTTGTTGAAATGGGTCTGGAGAAGAGCTAAAATATCTTTTTCATCAAGATGAACATTTATTGTGGTTCTTTGTGCATCTTGTATTGAAGAAAGGTTGTCAAGTCCTAATAAAACTAACACTATAACTGCAACAATGAAATTCTCTTCTTTACAAGCTTGCATTGTAACTCAATGATGCCTGTTGCTACTGCAAGATGGATGAGCTGATAACAGATATGGTATCAGGCCAATGTCTGTGCTTTGCAGGATTACCCCCCCCCCCCCCCAAGCAAGCCTTAATGATGATGAAAATAATGACTGTGTAAAAACATATACCTAATAAAATGTGTATAAGCTCAAAGCTCAAAAAGAAATGTGGGAATAAAGAAATGAAGCAATTTTTCATTTGGAATTATGCAAGTAGGAAAGAGAGATCATTATGGCTGATCAATTGCATTTTAAGCTTTGTAAGGTTGCTTAAGCGTAATACCAAGATTTGCTTCTTAACATAAAATTTGCCAACTGAAAATTGATTTTCTCAAATGTGAAATTTGAACTTCAATTTGAAAAAGAACATCAAGTAACCCAACCAGGAAGACACTGATGGAGGAGAGAATTCACTTGGCAGTTTAGTATGTTTAGTATGAATGTTTGGGTTGTCTACAGGGACTCCATAGATAGAAGTCAAGGGACATGGTTGTACAATGGTTATTTAAACATCGGATAGACTTTTGAAAAAAATCTAAATTAAATGGTTTATTATTCAGTATTGGATTCAACCACAAAATTTCTCCTACACAATCATTTGGACTGTCATAAAATATCCAATTTTGAGGCATCCTTTTAACATTCACATTGAATCATTAATTTGTCATTGTTGGAAAAACAAAATGTTGGTTGTAATTTCCAGCTCTAGATGTCATTGTCTTCATCTGTCATCCACTAAAAACACTAATGTTTTCCAGTTACTTTGAACACTATTGCTATTGTCTCCCTGTCACGTCCCATCTCTCCCTCTGATTCTCGTCATTAGTTGTCCGGGTAACGAAGGCTTGTGGCGGTCCGTCGCTATGTTATTAAATGGAGTCATTTGTATCAGACGCCGGAGACTGTCAGAGAATTTGTGGGGGAAGAGAAAGGAAGCCAGTTGGTTAGTGGGAACTCTTGGATTGTGAAGGGGGTCATTTTCTTTGGTGTGTCTGCCACTGACTGGAGAGTGAACACTTGCAAAACAAATGAGGGTTTTCTGTCGTCATGGCAACACAAAAAAATGCAAGCAAGTCCTATATCTAGAAAGAGAAATAAAGCACTAGTCAGAATGCTTGTTTTGTGCTTTAGAGCAACAATAGCTTATTTTGAAATACTAAAGAAACCATCTTCCTCTGAATCTTCTTATTAGCTCCTGTAGATGATGCTGGCAGTTTTTTATGAAAAGTTTTCTTTTATTTGATCATAGACTTTTAATTTCTTTCTTTGTTTGTTGCACTGTTTTTAATTAGTGTACATAATTATTATACGAAAAAATATAAGCACAGCTTCATCTCAGTTCGACTCTTAGTAAAGCCTTTCAAATCTTTACATAAATAACTCTTGTTTTTGCCATTGGCCATTAGCTGAGAAGCCTTGTTGGTGGAGTGGATCTGACTGTGTCATTGTCTCCTCTGTCCCATGTTATGATAGGTGTCATCTCAGCAGAGCTTTGACTTAAGACGTCTTCTGTTATCAGGGTTCTGCACCACTGATGCCGCCTCCTGCAGCCCCCCACGCTATCCCTCACTTTAAAGCCATTATATGGCTGGATGCTCCATTACTTACATCCTCTTTAAACGCCTATTTAATTAGCATATGGGTAAGCTACAGTATATCTTCCTCTGGCAAGGATTATTTTCAAAGACATAGTTATAGGAGAAGTTAAAAGAAATGAAATGGAAGTTTTAGGAGGAAATGGACCACCTGTGGAAACTGGTGCAGTAGATTTTCTCATTACATGCTTCAAAGTGAAGACATGTCCTGAAAATCCCCTAAAAATTCAATATAGATGTTCCCTTTACAGTTGATTAGGCTTTTTTGTAATGCATGATGAAAAATACACAACAGTTGTTCTGAAACAGTACGTAGTTATGCTTTCAGTTGTTCTGAAAAAAACAGCATCTGAAAAATTGGTCCAAAGGTTAAATTACAACTAAACTCTTCCCTTAATAGGGCATTATTATTGTCTCTGTGCTTTCTGCTAATGAAATGTGTCGTTATACACAGTTCCTGTGACCTACTGCCCCCATTGTGCTAAGATTACAGCATGAAAATGGACACATTCAGAGCAGTGAGGAAATTAAAAAGCTGTGGGCCTCCAGTCAGACCTGCAAGGTTAATATCATCAAAGCTGCATTAATTAAATGACTGCATTGCCCACATTGTTGTTTGCATTATAGACTCAGAAGGTATTTCTTTCTGTGGATGGTGTCTGACATTATATTAATTCCATTTGAGCTTGTTGAGCAAAAAGGCAGATGCTATGGCATTTATCCTCACTATTTATTTAGCAAAATAGTTCTCTCTGTACATGAAATGTATCCAAAATAGAGAGGACAGTAATCACTCTCAAGCTACAGTGAGTGCAAGTAATCAGGTGCACAAAACCAGTCAAAACAAAATTTAGGATTGATTATGACTGAATGAGACCACCTTGATTTACACTACCATGCTGAAGCCATGTCATAACCCTGAACTGTATGCAGGAGCTTACACACTTAGCCAACATGCACCTCCTTAAAAGTGTATTAACCCATTAGGGATGCATGGAATGATGCATCGGTTCAACATGGAAATAAACCAATATCAGCCCTTTTGACAGACAGCCACTGGCAAATTATGTGGGCACAAATCAATGTCAGTAGCTCTTATGCTGTGTTAATCTAAGGCTGGTATTTAGTACACCTATTGACTGATTCAGAGAAGAGATGAATCGTTGGGCCGAAGATGTGACATGATGGAAAAACTTGAATCTGTTTTTGGGGTCAAACACTAGAGAAAGTGTTGGCATTTAGGAGTATTACAAATACATCTAAAAAAAATTAGTGTCATTAGAAAGTTATTTTCTCCCTGTGATTTAATTCAAAAAAGTGAAACTTGCATATATTCTAGATCCATTATTACAAGGGGAAATATTTCAACACTTTTTTTGTTTTTTAATCTTGATGATTACAGCTTACAGCTGACAAAATCAGAATTCCACCATCTCAAAATATTACAATATCACAAAACACCAGTCCATAACAGGATTTATAACACAGAAGAGTTGAACTTCTGGAAAACTTTGTTCATTTATGCACTCGGTACTTCATCATGGCTCTTTTTGCACAAATTACTGCATCAATGCCACGTGTCATGGAGCCAATCAGTCTTTGACTCTACTGGGGCGTTAGGAAGACCAGATTGTTCTGGTAGCAGCCTCCAGCTTGTCTGTATTTTTGAGTCAGGTGTCTCTCATCTTCCTCTTGACATTTCTTCAGAGATTCTCTATGGGGTTCAGCTCAGGACAGTTTGCAATTAGATTAAATCACAATATTGCCTGCTGTAATTTTCAAATTGCAGACAGTGCAATATTTCCTTAACCTGAAATGTGTCAAAATACCAGTTTGATACGAGATTTTTGGCTCTACATATAGTGCAAACATTTAAGTGTCATTTTTTAGAATAGCCTACAAAACTCTGACTTTTCCTGTTCATGTATCCGATTTCCTTAATCAAAACGAGAATAACAAAAAAAAGATCATCCCCTTCAGTATAGCAATAGATATCAATTTACTCTATCAGTCAAAATCGCAGTTAGATATTGTTTTCAAAAAGTTCAGCCCTAGTTTAACAAATTAAATTATTTATTGCTTGTGTTTGTTGAACAATACATAAGATGAGGAAACTGAAAAATAACCGCATATTAAATTGCAATCTCAATACTGAGGGGAAAAAATCACAATTAGATAATTTTCACAAATCATTCAGCCCTATTAGGCAAGCCACTTTCTGGTAGCTTTGGCTTCACTGTGAGCAGGTGCCAAGTCCTGCTGGAAAAGGAAATCAGTATCTTCATAAAGCTTCTCAGCAGATGGACGATGATCGTCTTCTGGACAAGAGTCAAGTCAGCAGTCTTCCCCATGGTTGTGGTTGTGTGTACAGAACCAGAGTGGGAGAATGAATGCCCAGAATACCTTTGCAATTGGGTCTTTTCCACAATATTCATATATTTTAGATATTGGATTTTTGATTATTGTGGGCTATAAGCAGATCAAACAAAAAATGTTGTGAAATGTTTCACTTTGTGTGAGATGAATCTAGAAGGTATTGAAATTTAATTTCTGTTGTACATCATGGGAAAAAATTAGCTTTTACTTGGTATTTCAATTTTTTGAGATGCACTTGTATATTGCAATTGCAAAATTGCAGCATTGTCCTGTATAACTCAAATCGCACATCATTTTCAAATCATGCAGCACTAGTCCAGTGGGAGACTTAGGGTGACTTGCAGTCTCTGAGTAATTTTGACAGACATATTGTGTGCACTCTGGTGTGAGATAAATGACCGCAAAGAAAAAAGGAAAAAAAATCTATTTGCCAAAATCTTCAAATATCCAAAGACCATTTCCTCATCCACATCTCTAAGTGGCCAAATAAAAATATAGTCATGAACACTTTGCCCAATTCTCTGCCTCAGCTGATTCAGTGACAGTGTATTTGATCTTCTCCTGTGTCTCTTCTCCATTCTTCTTTAAATAATTGTAATTAAATATACTGTAGGTCAGTATTTATCAGCTACAACTTCAACATAATACACATAGTTTCTGGTACACAAACAAGCAGAAAGTAGGTGGAGTATTGCAGAGCTGCACGGACGTACGAATGCACAAGTATGTAGTAATCATTGCGGTTTAGGCACTGTGTAGATTCCATGTCGAAGTACAAATCAGGCTCTAGGAAGCAGTGGTGTAACAAGCTTTTTACTCTTTTCTTTGTAACATTTCATACACTTTACTCCATTATACAGGCTTAAAACTTAAAACTTTGAGAAAGAAATGTTTCAGTTATAATGTCTTGTTTACCGTCTCGGCTTCTGGTATAAAAAATAATTGACTCCAAAGATACCATGTCACAAAGTTTTTGCATGGTTCCTCTCAATATTGTAGTTTCAGAGCCGCTGTTGTTTTATTAATGTGAGGCATTTTTTGGTTTTAGATGCCTCCTTTAACTTAATAAATGCAGCAAGTTGTTTTTCAAAGTCTACTGTTTGTTTAGAGCAGCAGCTAGAAGCTCATTTATAAAGTGTGTGTGTTTTACCCTTTGAGAAGTAAAGGAGTGAGTTAAATTAAAAGCACATTATCCATTTACCTGTGCATTGTTGTTACTGTTATTACAGATTATGATAAGTGTTGGTTTAACTGCACGCTGCAGCCTCTATGGAAATGGGTCAGATAACCACCTGCTAAGCTGTCAATCAGAAGAAAGCAAATGCCAATCCTTCCTGCAATTCAGGTCACTGACAGCACTCTGAAAGCACAGCAGCCAGTACATGTCATTAGGTCTCCACAGTAACACAATTAGAGTGTTTTCTAAGGAACAAGGTCATAAACATTAGTGAAATGTTTTACCATGTCCACACACAAACACAGTGTCGTGTCTGAGCTGGATGCGGTCAGTAGGATGCAACACAGGCTCTGTAGCTGCATCATTTCATTTGTGTTTGCTTCAGTTTTCTGTTTGAATTCCACTTACAGAGAACCAGTGCATTTTTAAAGGACAGCAGTTAGAAGTTAAACTGCTGTAGTTGAAGAGTAAGGTCTTTTAATAACTTTCCACAAATGCCCAGTGGTAGTTTTACTCTTCCATAAGTCAATGAATCTGGTCTTATAACATCAACATTATAAAATGTGAAAAACTGTGCCCTCATTAACTCTTAGGCACCACACAGCTGCGCAGAGTATGTTAGCAGGTGCCTGGCTCATACAGCTGGATTTACAGCCATGTGCTATGACTATGCCTCTATTTTTTCCACCTAGGGATTTCTGAACACACCACCAGAATTTCTACCACAAAGTAAATTAATACTGAAAAAATGAAAAAGTATAATCTTTCTTTTAAAAAATCTTGCAGATATTTCCACACTCATTTTGGCTGATACCAACATAAACTTTTTGATTCAATGCAATAATACAAAACCTCCTCCATGCTTACCTTGTAGTCATATTGTCTTTTCAACGGTAACAGTGAAGCCAAGCTTCATCTGCATTTTTGAGAGCATACAGCTTGGTAACAACCTGTGAACTCTGCAGTGCATAGCATAAAATAAAAATGTGCCCCTTTTATATTGACGTTATGCTTTCAAATTAAAATTGTCAAACAACAGGTTTGCAGGGTAGTTCCCTGTAAAAAGCCAAATTCTTGAAATAACACAAAAACACATTGGCACAGATGCACTAGTCATCAGCACTGACAATATCGATCCTGTTGACAGTAGGAGTGTAATGTATTTGTATTCTTCCTGAACTGTCCAGGCTCTGGCCATGTAGTCACACGATGAATACATTTGAATTCTTTCTACACTCTATGGTCTGAATGGAGAAAAATGGCAATCATAGACGACAGCATTACCTGCCAGTCTCTGTGGCTGTAACACTCATATTTGTTTGCTAACAACCAACAAAGAAGAGGAAGAAACAGGCATCATGAAACACATGACAAAGAAAAGTTACAGTACTGTCAGCTTACAGGTAATAAATGATGAACATCTAGAATTAGACCTGTAAAGTCAGGACTTTATGTTCCTTTTTTACCAATGAACTGAACCATTACACCCCTAGCTGACAGCCATCGGCACATGGGCAAACAAAATGCCATGAACAGGTATCAGTCGCAGTTTTTAATCTGTTGTGTACTATTATTTTAATGTTGGTGTCAAATTCAAACTTTTCTCCATCTTTCTACTGTATGTTATCATTTCTTGTCTTTACACTTTGATGTGTAATGGCGTCTGGAGGACTTGTGTTTTTGGGATGGCTATGTGTTGTGCTAGAGTATGTAGTATCGGCACTGTCACCACCTGGAGCTTGTAAGGAGACTGGGATGCCGTTTGGGCTGTGATGGCGACAGAGAATGGCTCAGTGTGGGTATGCTAGGTGG
Organism: Cheilinus undulatus; assembly: GCF_018320785.1. NCBI lineage: Eukaryota > Metazoa > Chordata > Actinopteri > Labriformes > Labridae > Cheilinus > Cheilinus undulatus. Next base: position 37,417,020 of record NC_054869.1, on the reverse strand, counting down.
TGAGCAACAGCATGGTGGTGGGTGGCTCTGGGACATTAGAGGTCACTGTTTAGCCCTAGGGGGATGTCGTGGGACTAACTGATTTGAACACAGACTAATGGGAGGTCCCACTTGACTACCCTGCTGCCCATTGGTCAGCACGGTTGACTCGTGGAGGCCAATATTAAGAGCTTAACTTGGTTAAGATATCCCTTCACTGAGAGCTTATCTTTTCAGAAGGGCACAAGTATCTTGTATTTACTTTAAATAAACTATTTAATTTATTATCTGCTGATACTGATAACATTCAGATCATGTCTTGCATCCTTATTAAATGGTTGAGAGTGCACACTGCTTAAGTTAAAAGTACATGCAGTTTTACTTTAGGATGTTATATGAGCTGTTACAGCAGATCACTCTCAATGAGCGTTTTATAACGTATAAAGTTAATTAGCAGCAGCCTCTCCCATATCCTCAGTCTTTGCTTTTCCGTACTTCCTCCGCCCCGCCTCCCCTCCCCCAGCCCTCCTTCCGCTCTCTGTTGATATCTTCTCCACCCAGCTGGCCTCCCCGGAGGCAGACAGCATCCTTATGATGCACCACACTTGGCGTATATGTCCTCTGGTTATCGAGCAGAGAGCAAAGCAGACCCTTCACATGATTGATGAGCAAATGGGATTTTAATTCAGTTACTCAGCCGTCACCCTGTGGCCATATCTGCATGTCAGCTTTCCCTGTTTGGAAACTGTCTTTATTGGGAACAATGAAAGACTGGGAGACAACTTTTCAACAGGCTGGCAGGCTTTTGGATTTCTTAATATTTTAAAAACTATTTTCCTTGGTTCCCTTTGAAAATTGAAATAAACATTCATTTTTTTTAAAATATCCATTTATTTTGTTTTCTTAAAGACCTAAACCAGTAGAGCATTCTGAGTTAATTTTTTCATCATCTTTTTATGAAGGATGATGTTCCCCTTGCCTTTATTGTTATTTCAATGTAACACTACAATTGTCACCGAAAGATATTGTGTTACTAATGTCTAGGGGGACAGCTACAGCCACAAAATCATGTTTTAATCTTTTCCTGAGTTAAACAATTTAGTAGTCTGCCGTAACTTCAAACCATTAGCAGCTACATCTAACTAAGACCTGGCCATTAACCTCTGTTTACAGCCTGCCATCTTCTTTTAGCATACAGCTGTGAAAGCTATTTATAAGAGGCTCCAAAGGAGCTCCAAGGTGCCTTTGCTAATGATTTTAAATGCATCTGAATACTGCAGTACCATTGCGGCTGCATCTTTCTATGACCTTTGATAGCTTTTAACATTAAATTCACAGTCAGAATGCCACTGCCTGCCAAAATTGTATCAGAAACCATGAGCCCTGAGGACATGACTCATATGCTTTAAGGTTTTACTTAGGCAACTGCTGAAGCACATTTTTCCTTCACCTCCGCTGGTATCTTTTTGTGCAGATTGCTCAGGTTTAATTTGCTCAGGTTTGGAGTGACATTTCTGCCAGTGGTTTGATACAAAGGCGGTGAATGTAATTTAGTCTGTCATGCTCACAGCATAAAAAATGACATTAAAAATTGAAGAGCAGCATGTTTTTCATAAAAAAGACTTGCAGCTACTCTGAGTAATATGTAAAACATGCTACCAGGAGTTTTAAGTGGGCTCACTTTCCAGAAGAGTGAGATTGCTATTCTTCTTGTTGATTATTGCATTAACTATTATATGATACTATAATGGACACTTAGTATGCTCACTTTCTTCCTCACATCTGAGCTTCACTTGTTTAGAACTGCTATATCTTAAACTAAAATTATTATGAAACCTTTATATAAGTGTTGAAAACCACTGAGGTTTCTCTCATTTACAATCAGTATGTTTACATGCATTTAAAATTATTGCCTTAGTTTGTCTAGAAATGGACTTTTAAATGAATGTTGGCATGCTAGTCCAACTGAAGTCACACAGTTGAATTTATCAAAGTTGGACTAATACACCTAGATGCTACAGCTACAGATCGATTTTTTTCCTCTCAGAGAGTACTGGACTGATCTGCGACATTTGAGGAGAAAGAGGCTGTAGTTACAGGCAGGGGGTTATGGTGTGTTCCATTTTATCTTGGAACTCATCAAAAATGCGCCCTAACTCGTAATTCTAATTCGTAAAGTCAGAGCAACAACTATATACTTTAAAGGAGGAAGTAGGAATGTAACAGTATCAAAATCTCACGCTATGATGATTCCTCAGTGACAAGTCCCGATTTTATTGTGGTATCAGAAAAACAAAACAACAAATGAAGACTTAGGAAAAAAAACAATTGCACTTTATATGTTGCAATACAGAAATGTGCATTAGGCTTAAAAATGTATACTTATACCTTATACCTATACCTACGTAGTGTTACCTAACCAAATCAGTTCCTTGTATTTTTGGGGGTGATGATTTGCCAAGTGGCTCCTCATGACATCTGGATTCCCCATTCCCCAGATGCAGTTTGTAAAGTTGGAAATATTAGCGACATCTAACAGTCAGAGTCTAGACTGCAATTCTCACTTCTTGTGGTAACTGTGGCAATCAGTGGTATCAAGAAAAATGTGCATCTGTTATTTGGTCCCCTCTGTGGTACTGTAGAAACATGAGAGATGCAGAAATCCAAGATGGCGGAGACCATGGAGGGGTCCCTCCCCATATATGGATGAAAGACTTATTCGTAGTTAATAAAAAAATAGTAAATCATACATGAATTTTATATATTATAAATATAACACAAGTATAGACAGGCCTACTTATAAACATTCTGTTTCATTTGAATATAGCTAAATATGACACACTACACCTTTAAGTATGTCTTCACAGTCTGGCAGGGTTTGCACAAAAGCAAAGCACAGCTAGGACAAACCAGGAAGAGTCATCTCTCAGTAAAAACAATTGCACTCTGTGGTGAAATGGTTTGAGATAATTGTCTTTATTTATCCAAGGAAAATATTCGTAAGAGCGCATTCTAAATTATTCATTATAATTGGATTGTAAAAGCTAAATGTGTATTTTCCACTCGCTGGGAAAACCCACAGGACCTGAAGCAAGAGACAGTCGAGTGAGTTTTAGAGGGGCCGGTGGTCCACTCCAGCATTGATGTTTTGTAAAATGTTTATTTTTCTTCTTAAGTTAATGACAAAGAGATCTTTAAAAAGACAAATAGTAAGATGATGTTTTTTTCTAGAACTAAATTAAATTTTTTTAATGTCTAATTGGACAGCCTTTGTAGTGTTGTCTCTGTAAACAGGCCACATTTTTCTAATGCTGAATCATTTCCTCCTGCTCTGTATCTCTGTGTTTGAAACTTTTCAGGATCTTACTACTACAGGAGTAAAATAAGGCTGTACAAAGCACAGAGCTTAAGGGAATATCCTTGAATTGAAGAGACAGAGCCAAAGAGCAGACTTACAGACTTTCATGTATTTTTAAAAGAGGAGGCAGAGTTTTTTTTCTTTTGGGAAAGCTTACAACATTAAGAGGCACTATAGAGGAAAAACATGTCTTGATTATTTCATCTCAGCCTTCTTGCTAAAAGCTTTTGTCCACTTTCAGTGTGTGTGGTTTTTTTATTTGTGGAACGTAATGGCATTTTAATATCTTACTTCATGGCTGTTTATTGTTGGATTGGATGAAAATGTCAATTGTTTAGATATAACGGATGACGTAAGCTCAACCATTTCCCTCTTTCAATCTTTATGTGGAAATGTCACCTGCTCTCATTGTATTATTGACCCAAAGATAAACTGATAGGACACTTCATTCTGTTTTCATAGGGTAAGATGGTAAAAGGAATGGGAGGAGCCATGGACTTGGTGGCTAGCGCGGGAACCAAGGTGGTGGTCACCATGGAGCACTCAGCTAAGGTTTGTATTCATGTTAAGAGTGTGTGTATAGACGTGCTTTTACTATGTGATGTTGCTATAAAAATTACCCATCTCAGGAAACCAGATCAATTAGATTGGCAATTCTCTTCCTGTGTGGAACCTTCCACAGCGTACTTGTATCTGCTCCACCATAATGAGTGTGAGTGTTATGACTGATTAAGGATAATTCTGTTAATGGATTGCTTAATGCCCCTTTACCAGAGAGAGCCAACTCATCCTGATGAGGTTTTGTGCACAAACCATCCTCTAATTGCTCATGTTCACGTGATTTAAATGCAAGTCTAGAATTGGACTCAGTGATTCAGGAACACCTGATTAGTTAGACTTGTGCTGCAGCTATGGATGAATAACCATACTGGGTTAAAATCTGAAAATGGCAAAAGACAATCTAAGTAAATCGGGTTTACTCTCAGAAAATCCAAACGGCTATGATGCAAGGACAATGTAACATTCAGGGTTCATAGAAGCATGCTGTTTGTCCTAATGGGAGCCTGTCTGGCGCCCAGCTATGTTCCAGATGGTGCAGCAGGTGAGCATAAATCTACAGCCCTGAAGCCTGTTTTCATTCATGATGGGGAGGGAGGGGGGTGATGTATGATGTGTGCATCTTAGGCAGCGTCAGAGGCATGTGGATGTGTGCTTTTTCTTAAAGGTGGCTGGGGGGGGGCTACTGAATCAAGCATATATTTCCTTTGGGAAAAGCATGTTTGTAAATAACACACTGTATCCAAGGATATATTAAGAATTCAAGCTGAATCCCTGAGTAAAATAAGGTGCTGTAAGAAGTCACTCACCCCTTGATTTTAACCATTCACTCTTCCTTTCAGGGAGGAAAACACAAGATTTTGGAAAAATGCAGCCTGCCTTTGACAGGAAAGCAGTGTGTGGACCGGATCATCACAGAGAAGGTGTGCTTTTCTCTTTCTTTGATATTATTTAAAGAGAATATTTTGTATTTTACAAATTCAAATACAGAATGTCATAGTCATTCCTCATTTGAATAGAAGTGCTTGGATGGATTTGTCATGCATGAAAGGATGAGTGAGCCATTAGCCATCAACTTACACCGATTACTAATAGGTGTTGAATAGTAAAAGCCAATGAATAAGCTGTGTCTGTGCAGTCCACATGACCGGTGTAAGACCTGGAGCCATGTTCACAAAGCTTCCTGTCCAAATAGTCGCTCCTAGCGATGAAATTCTAAGAAAACTCCAGGAGTAAGGGACTATTGTAAAGTTAAGACTAGATTCTTGCAAAGATAAGTTATTCACAAATCCCTTAAGAGAACTAAAGTGACAAACTTTCAGCAGTAGTGTGGGGAGCTTTAAAGAGGCTTAAAGGATAATTCAGGAGGAAGATGGAGCTTTCTGTCCATACTCTTTGTTAATTTCATCTGTATTTGTTCATTCTTTCAAAGTTTATGCATACGGACCAAATGTTAATTACAAATAAGGGCAGTGTTTAGCAATGAAGCCAACACTTCCAGCCAGAGCAGCTATACACAGCAAAGAAGAATACTTTGAGAAATTACTACAGCTTTGTGATTGCCAAATATTGTGGGAGTTGTTAAAAACAACAGAGACAGACAACTACAACAGAACGGCTAGGCGAAGGTAGGATGGAGCAGTAACCAAGGAGCAGTGGAGGTCTGTGAGAAAAAAAGCGACCTCTAGTGGATTGATTTTTTTTACGTCCAACCCAGTGAAATCAACGTGTGTGATGTGCTCACAAGAGACACAAGTAAAATCTTTCGGGTGAGTTAATTACATTTGAAGTCAATAAAGAAAGGTTCGGCACGAATCACGTGAATTTAGCGGGTTTGCTTATTTGCGAGAGTTGAAATATCTGAACTCAAGCGAATCACCATGCATCATCAGCATGGTGATACTGCATCGTCACCAGAGGATCGCAGAAGGACCAGCCTGGGGGGCAGGGTCTGTCTGTGACTACCCTGAGCTATACGACACAATGTGCCTGTTCTACTGGCAGAGGAATAGCAGTCCTCTCAATGTAGTCAAGCTCAGCCATGTTTGTTGACAACTGACTGATATGATTGATGTGGGAGAAGGAAGCTCCTCCCCTCTTGTATCTTTTGTGCACTCACTCACACAGGATTTGACCAGCGAGTGGTGCGAGTTATTAGCCCAAATCACAAAAAATTATATTCATGCATACGCGCAGTTAGACGAACGGTTGCATCTGGTGTGAACACAACATGAGTCTGTGGGCCTCAGAAGTGTCTCCAACAGAGGAGAAAATGGTGAAATGTTGTCAGAACTCTGAATGAAGAGTATTTTTATATCATAGGTCTATTTTGGGCTGTCTGCAGTGCACATTAAGGTATGTACTGTATGTTGAGTTCCTTTTAATGTGGTTTACTCCACAGATACGTCATTGATTAAGGCTATTTGCAGGCTGACATTTCTATAAATATGTGAAGAACCTGCTGTGCAAGTGAGCACATTTTAAAACATGTTATGAGCTTTTTTACTTTTGAAGTATGACTTGAAATGTATTCAGTTTGTGTAAATTTCATAGAAAAGGGTTGACTTCACAGTTTCTGACTCATGATATAGTAAATCAATTCCCTAGTCCTTTTCCCATTATCAGTAAAAAGAGCAATTTTTTCCTCCTTTTTGGATCATCCAATCACAGCCTTTGAAAAAAAAAAAAGTGTCATACATAGCAGCAGGGTCAACCCCTGCCTCCTGTCTTTAGTCCAGATCACATTGGTGTTTAAAGATGTGATGTTTACGCCCCTGTGACATTTTGCCTTCTGCTGTGCTGTGCTCTTTACGCTGCTCAAACTCAATGTGCATTGACAGATGGGATCATGTAATATCACATTGTTGCGGAATCAATATGAATGTTTCAAGGCGCAATGATGGCAAAGCTTCATTGCAGAGGTGTCCCAGAAGTGCAGTGTGAAACACCCTTTCAATAAAAGCTTCTGTACCTCAGAGTTTCTCTGAATAATCTTAAACCACTCTTAAGCACGACTCCTTGTTAGAAATGTTTCTAATTTAGGAGCCTAGTGAGAGGATTCTTTGAAAGTGTGTGAATACGTGTCTTTATTTCAGCTTGAAAGGAAATGGATGTTAATTTTCTATAACAAGTTTTTCTTTTTTTATGTTCGATAAATTAATATTTACCTATCATTTGTAAGTTTTTTTTAATGTTCTTGTAAAACATGAATACACCAAATTCACAAGCAAAGATATGGCAGTAGTCCACTACATTAATGAATGAGCCTGTACTGAAATTAGGCAGCAGTGTTGGTGGTGTGTGGTGCTTAAGGTTTTACCTCTTTTTTCAGTAATCATGCATTCATTGTGATCGTATTTGATAAAAATTATCATAAAACATTTCTCATTGAGCTGCCCAATGGTTTAGTTACCCCACAGGTGATTATCATTAGTCACATTGAACTAATCCTCATGATGAATTGATCGAACACCTGCCGTTATCGACCTTTTACCTACATGACAGCTTTAACAAACCATGATAGCTAAGTTATTTTTTTTTATTTTGGCTTCAGTTCATTAAAATCATGGCTCAGTGGTGTTTAGTCGAGCACTGGCTGTTTTCCTCACAAATTATTGGCTGCAGTTTCTCACCTTCTAGTTAGAGGGAATGGCTAAAATAAAAATCTAAAAATGATTACTTTTGGTGGTTGAGGGTTTGCATTCCTATTTTATCACTAATCAGTTCCCTGAACATACTGACAAGAAGCAAAGCCAACAACCAAAACAAAGATCACACATACATCTTTATGATGTTCCTTCGCACACAAACACAAAAACAATCATGCTGCAAATGATAAGCAGGCTTGTTGCAGCAGAGAAGCACAGAGATGGAAATTATATTTATTGAATTAACCCCAACTCAGTCAGATGATTTCTGTGAGGAGGATTGGTATTGATTTTGTTGTTTTTTTTTTCATGTTAGGGATTGGGTTGTCCTTCAATCAAATATTTTGATTATTCCCACCCCTGCCTCAGGGCCTTGTCTGTTTATGATGATTAAACTGGTATTGATGGTTTGGACTATATTCTTGAAAAAACAGGCAGATCTGTAAAGGAAATGAAACATTTTTGTCTTAATGTTTGATTTTTGGTTCGGTTGTCTCTGTGAATAATAAGACGGGTTTCAGGCAAATAGGACTTCACCTGCTGTTGTTGCTAGAGAAATACATAAAGATTGCATGGTATTTCTTGCAGTTTCCTGATTTTAGTCTGTATATATGAAATTGTGTTGGCTTGATTTTGTAAAGTCAAGATTGCCACATCATGGATTGGGACTTTCAGTAAAGGGGGATGGATATATTCTGAAAGAATGATGTTGTAAATACCTGCTTTCATCTGAAATTTCACCCCCAAAAAAACTCTGTAATTATTATTATTATTTTTTTTTTTTACAACCTAGGAAAAAATTTTAAGAAAGCGAAGGAGGTCTGTATACTTTCTGAAAGCACTGTATATACATATTCAGTGTTAATGTTGCAACTCAATATTTAAAATGTGCTGATGTGCAAATCAATCTAGACAGCTGATCTTTTGCTGCAATTTTGAAAAATGCAACAACAACCGATTCAAAAAGTTGTGCAGCAACTGGAGCAACTTGGATATATGAAAGTTGGGTCTGTCGGTACTGAAGCATCTATTGCAATGCGATTAAGGCCCATAATTAGTGCAGTATTTACTGAAGCTTAATTCCATGCATGGTTAAGTTCATGGCATGACCTTCTATCTACTCAATGTCCCTTATTTTCTTTAAAAATAAAAGTAGGCTTATATCCAACAGGTCATTACCCTTAGTTTAAGCCAGTAGAAGGATCCAAAATGAAACAAAAATAGTTTTATAACAGCAAAGTTAATCCTGAATAATAGAAATTATGAAATTGATATTAAAAATTATATTTGTTTGACAGTCTGTAAATATATATATGCTGGTTAAACTGGAATTGAATAATATTGTCCAACATTCTTGTTATATCACTGTTTTCCAAATCAGAGATAAAGCACAATTGTAGCACCTGAGAATGAATCCATGTAGCTTTACTGTTCTGTTCTATCACCCCCCAGCTTCTGACAACCATTACCCCCAGGCCTCCTGCTACTAACGTCACAGAGACCTTCTGACCTCCCCATGTGAAATTTTTGAACAATCCCCAAAAGCGGCTGACGAGCCCTCTGTTGAAGAGGTGCAGAGTGCATGAAAGGTTGTCTAGAAACGATTATAATTACTCTTGATAATAAGGGGTAAACATCACTATTTGGTGTTGTATGTTTTGCCTTTTGGGGCATGACCTGTGAACCAGGAGGGTTACATTTCCCATTTTTAAAAACTGGATGTACTCTTGTGAAGCTTACAGCTCAATCTTTCTGAAAAAGCGTATAAAGCTTAGCCTGCAGGCAAATCTCCATCTCGTCATTTAACCGTGAAGAGCTTTGTTTCTGCTCTGCCTTTGAATTTCATCAGCGCCCCATGGTTTGAGAACTGCATGATGTGGAGGCACAATGTTAAAGCATTTTTCACTGTATGAATATAGCTGTCATTTATAACTATATGTTGTCTTTTTGTTGCACATATGGTGAAGAAGAGGTGGGGGGGGGTTGAGAGTGAGCCTCACTGTGAAAGGGAGTGATTATTATATTATCATTAAAATCCCTCTGTTATAAATCATAAAACGTTAACAGCCAGCACGCTAGAAAAGCTTCAGAAGCTTTTAGATGATGCGAGGGTGGAGTTTTCTTTTAAGAGGGGAATGAGCGCACTGTGAAAGTATATGACTGGAAAAATGAAGAAAAGTGAGGATGGAGGGTAGAGGGTGAGCGGGAGAGGTCGGAAGAGGAGGTAGAAATGCTGACTGGTGAAAAAATAAGCTGTGGGGGAGGCAAGAAAGAAAATCTCCAGAGAGAGTAGAGCTGGTTTCTGATGTGGTTTATGTGTTTGTGTTCTCTGGTTAACTTCATGTAAGCCTCTGGTGTATACTGCCTTTGAATCTGGCTCGTTGAAATGCTGACCTGTCAGGTGCAGAAGTCCTGTGGTGTCTCCATGTCCCCCCCCCCCCCCCTTTTTTTTTTTTTAACTTTTCTCTGCACGCTTTGTGAAACATTTCTCACCCAGTAGATTTTAGTCAATATTTACAAAGGTTAAAGCTTTTTCTACTGACTTGCATACACCACCTTCTCTTTTACACCTTCCTCATTTCATCTCCTGCTGTTCTCTCTTCCGCCACATCAATTAGTCCTCCCTCCTCTTTTTCCATCTCCCTCTTTTTTCTTTCTCAGCGATTACTTGAAGTCTTAAATTCGTTCATTTATAACCTCCTTTCTCAGTTCCTTTCCTCTCTAATATTTCACTCCTGTTCATCTCTTCCTCTGCTCTTTTATTCTGACCCCAGCAGGCCTTCTCCTCTATTTTATTCTTTTGTTGCAATGTGAATACATTTTAAAAAATGTTTTTTTTTGTCAACATGGCCTTCAACCAAAACCAAACAGGCACACTACATTTTTAAAATACTGCTATGTCTTCAAATGCTCCTTTGACAATACTAGTCTTTTCAAGAAAAAAATGCATCAATGTTCAAAGACAAATTTTGGTTGCCTCCATTTCTTGCTGTGATTGATCATAAAAATTGCTCAATATACCGAAGATGTGTTCACGTTGGCTTGTTTTTCTTTTACTGTAGTCAAAGAAAGAAGTGAAATACTGTGATTTGATTTTGTAAGTACAGCTCAGAAGTTATTGTTAGCTTTGTGGGCTGTCAATGCTGATTATCAAATCAGTTTTTTTTGTGTTGGGGTCTGTTAAACAATAAAACAGAACTGTCATCCCATGCCAGATTCAAATAAACGTAAGATACCTGTGCCCCTACTGAAAGAACAAGTGCTTAGTGAAGAAATCCCTAAACCCAGTTAAGTTATTGATATTGACCAAGTCAACTGTCAACTGTACAGCTCCAAGGGCAGCAAAAAGTCAGCACTTCGCCAGGGTTGCCAAGTAAAAAGCCAGTGTTTCATTCATTCAGTCCCACGACACCTCCGAGAGCTCAACAGTGATGTCCAGTGCCCCAGACCCACCCCTCCTCCATGCTACCTCTCACCACCCACCGTGCCAACACAGACACATTCTTGACTTTACCTCCACTACCACATGGTCATCACAACCCAAAACAGCATAGCCACCTCAAGGAGACCCACGCAAGCTCCAGCTAGTGACAGTGCTGATACTACTTACCCTAGCACTACTTGTAGAAACCACTACAGAATGACAACTGTTCCTGGTGCTGACATTACACATGAAAGAACTGCAAAGAAAACATGAGAAAATAGAAGTGAGAGCTAAGCAAGAGGGCGGATGAAGCAGAGATGGGTCAAGGTGCCCTGATTTCGAGACTTGGCTGTAGCTCTACCTCCCCCTCTTCCCTAAATTTCTGTTTCAGGAGATAAGACCATTTTTGGTATTGGCTGTATACGCCAAAACAGCAGAATGTAGGAATACAGTATTACCCTACCTTAACAGAACTGAAGCTAGTTTAAGTCATAGCACTGAAGAGGAATAGGTCTTTGTGTTACTTCAAGCATTTCAGATAAGACAGCAGCATTCACCCCACTTACTCTACCTCCCCCTACTCCCTTTATTTGAACATTAAATAAAGAGAAAAACGAAGAGTTTAGTGGTTTATTTCGACCTTTTTTTTTGGCCCCAGCTGGCATTATTCAAAATTCTGAAATTGTTTGTGACTGATATTTTGGTGCCTTTTAAGGGGCTTGTGTCCATTGACATTGTTTGTTGTGGGGCTGAACAATTTGCAAAAGTAACCTAACTGAGAGTTTCCAAGATTGCGAGTGCCATTTAATATACAATTATTTTAACGTTCCTCATTTTATGTGGAAAAAACACAAACACAAGCAATAAAAAACTAGATTATAACCAGCACAATATTAGATAAAATAAACAAAGGATAAACGATTTTGTTAAAAAATATGATTGCGGTTTTGGCTTGTATAGCAAATTTTATCTCAATTGCTATATTGAAGCAGATGATAATTTTTTATGTTACTCTCATTTTATTAAGAAAAACATATACATGGATAAGAAAATTTTGATTTTTGCGAAGAAAATCTATAAGGACAGGGTTTGCATAATGTGCAGAGCATAAAACCTCTGCTGCAAAAAAAAAAAGCCTAGCATATTTATTGAACTAGCAGTGTCCATGAGGAGCCATCAGCAGCTATTTGTAGCTGTGCTCACAGCCAGGCTTGGATTGGCTAATCCGTAGAACCGGGAGAATTCGTGGTGGGCTGGGCAGCTTTTAGGGCCAGGAGGGGTGGTGTACAGTGGCATTAAACAGCCTGCACTGGCGTTGGATGGACACAGGCAGGAGTGCTCATTGTTTAAGTTACGTTTTCCCCTCATGAATCTCTGTGTCTTTTTGGACCTCTCTCTCTGCACTTGTTCGGGCAGAGAGATGGCCATCCGTGTCCATCCGACTGGAAACACTACTGTTACATTGGTTCCACGTGTACCTTGTCAGTGGTTAATCCCTCCAACCCAAGACAATCGAGATGATAATTTTAAGAGAAACATGGATTAGAACTACAGAAAAGGTTGCAAAAAAGTTAGACTAAAGATGGAGAGCTTTAAAGGTTAATGGGTCTGATAAGCAAATTTATTCTCTTATTAGAAGATCACAGTGTGATGTAAACACGCTAAGGTATTGAGCTTAGTGCAGTTGTTTTCAGGAACACAAGGCCTAGACTAAGCTGTTGTCCTACAATGTGTCAGACACTAATAATCATCTTTAATGCTTTTTTAAAATAATGAATAATTGAACATTATTATGATGAATATATGGGCTGGTCTGAGCCATGAAACTCCAGGGCTGGAGATAAGGCCCAGTCCAGCCCTGCTCACAGCTCTTTGAGTTAAAAGTATTTGATCTTTTGGAACACTGCTGCACTTTTCCGTGTCCTTTCACCCTCACTGATCAAAATCAAGAAAAGGTGAGACTTGGGATGTAAACTTTGTAAACAACAATGGCAGAAGAGTAACCAATCTGACCCCTCATTTTTTAAAATATATTTATTTAATGATGGGGGTCTACACCATAAACCACTGAAAAAACATCTTTTCTATTTTGCTCCTGCTGGCTCAGAGAGCAGTTCTGTTAAGATGGAAGGATACTTTGCCACCCAATCACACACTGGCTTGAACCCATCATGTCTTGCATAAAACTAGAGAAACTGAGATATGCAATCAAATGGGATATTTCAGTTTCAGATTTCAGATTGCCAAATATAATGAAATGGTCAAATTTGACATACTTGTTTTAGAACATGGCAGTAATGAGGATATTTTTTCCGGGTTTAGTCTTCTGCTAAATATCTGGACAGGATTCTGTGACTTTTTATTGCTATATTTCTTAAATTTCTTTGAATAAAAGCTTATCTTGAACATACTAAGCAATTTAAAACAGACTGGACAGTCAGTACCAGGAAGAGCATAAGTGTTGTGAGCCATCCTTTATAACATAGTAAAAGTAAGCACCTGAGAGAAGTACTCTGTCAGCACAAGAAAGCCGTTAATGGACACCGTTTCTGCTCTTCATGGTGGTAGTGAATGTTCTTCCAGTGAATGCATGGGTTCTCCGGGTACTCCAGCTTCCTCCCAGAGCCCAAAGACAAGCTTGACAGGCTGGTTGAAGATGCTGAATTGCCCGTAGGTGTGAGCGTGCTTGCTTGTTTGCCTCTGTATGTCAGTCCAGTGATTGACTGTCAGCCAGTCCAGAGTGTACTCCGCCGCTTGCCCAATGACAGCTGGAATCAGCTTCAGCCCTCCTGACCCCAAATGGGATCAGCTTTATAGATGATGGATGGATGCTCTTGAGGTGAGCGTAACAAAAATATGGCAGATACTGAAAATCTGACTTGATTGAACAACTAAATAAAGGTCAGAAAAAATGAAGACCATCTACAATTTCACAGCAGTTTTGTCAAACTGTCATCTCATGCCAAACACCCGATTTATGTGTCCTTAGGCCTTTACTCTCAGATTTTCTCTCAAAAGAGTTTGTGACATGATCCTTGCCCAGATAATCCAAGAAAGCCAAAATACATATATGAGAAACACAATGTGCTTCACATGGAATGACTAAACATCTCCAGATTGTTTAATCATGTTGTGTATTAACGAGATTGAGCAAACAAGAGAGAAGGAAGCAGCAGGCACAGCTCTGATTCATCAATTGCCCATCTAAATGACTTGTACTAATGCGAAAATCTGCATCAAATCGAACCTCGTCTGTGAAAATATAACATAATGTGCAAACATAATTAGAACAACATGAGCTTGATTTGTCTGAGGAGTTAAAAACTTGATGAAAAACACAGTCTCAGTATGCAAAGGCCTGAAGTCCCTACTCTTTTCCCATACCTCAAGTTCTACCTGAAGGATATCTGGCCCACATTGTCCTTCTCTTGATACATCGGGACAAGTCCATAAATGTTATCATAATCCAATCCATTATTGCGTCTTGTTTGTTGTTCCCTTCTTTTCTGAGAAAAAAACACCAACATCCCTAAGAGCGCTTTTATTGTAGCCATGATTGATACTCTTTGACCTGGCTCCCAGATGACATGTAAACTGGCACACATCTTGATGATCCCCAAGACTTTTGGACAAATATTCTGTGAACTGATGAGACAAAAGTTGAACTTTTTGGAAGGTTACATCTGGCGTAAAAAAAACAGCATTTGATAAAAAGAACATCATGCCATCAGTCAAACATGGTGGTGGTAGTGCGATGGTCTGGGGCTGCTTTGCTGCTTCAGGACCTGGACCATGAACAATGAATTCTGCTGTCTACCAGAAAATCCTGAAGGCAAACATCCAGCAATCAGTTCGTGCCCTCTAGCTCAAGCGCTCTTGGTTATGCAGCAGGACAACCACCTGAAACATACCAGCAAGTCCATATATAAATGTTTCAAGAAAAACAAAATTAAGGTTTTGGAGTGGCCCAGTCAAAGTCCGGACTTAAATCCAATTGAGATGCTGTGGTGTGACCTTAAACGGGCAGTTGATGCTGGAAAACCCTTCAATAAGGCTGAGTTAAGACAATCCTGTGAAGAAGAGTGGGCCAAAATTTCTTCACAGCAATGCGAAAGACATCACCAGTCATTGTAAATGCTTGATTTCAGTTATTACTGCCAAGGTCGGCACAACCAGCTAGTAGGTTCAGGGCCCATTACTTTTTCACACAGGGCCAGATAGGTTTGGATTGTTTTTCTCCTTAATAAATAAAATCATAATTTAGAAACTGCAACTGTATTTACTTGGTTGTCTTTGTGAGAAAACCCAAGTTGTTGGTTTGATGATTTGAAACATTTAAGTGTGATAAATATGCAAAAGCATCAAGAATCAGAAAGGGGGCAAATACTTTTTCACTGCACTGTGTCTATCATATGGTATGATAATAATCTTGTATATCCCACAGCAGTTTGTTTCAGACACATTTTTAAAGGTTAAAATACTTACATTTACTTTTTACCCTTTTTTCTAGTAAAGAAAGTAAAGAAATAAAGAACAGGCTTTCAAAATTGCCATCAAACTTGACAAACAGCCAAGAAGACACACAATGAGGAAGTTTGATGAGAGGAAGTCATTTCCTCTCATATTGCCAGTGTGAATTCTGGAGCCCTGGTGGTATAATTTAACCAGCGATTCATCTGAAAGAAGATCAACAGTCTGCTCGGCTCCTGTGTTCCTCTGAGACGACTGTAAAAAGAACTATTTTCTGTGATTTATGGTAAAGTCTAATCAATATTGGTAGCCATTTATTCATTGACTGATATACCCCCTGTTGAAAACTGAATTTGCTTTGAAAAATGTATTCCATATGGAAGTTTATAATATCAGAGGATGTGGGAGCAAATCAAAATAGATTATAAATGCAGTTGCAACTAAAGACAAAACATGGGAAGCTTATATTAATAAAATTGATATAAATATAAAACTGATTACATGGGGAAAAAAATGCAACCTCATTTATTCAGGATCTTTGGTAAAATTAAAAACATAACACTGGAGCCTTTTCTTTGTTTATCCAGTTCTACAAGATATAAAATTACTTGTGAGCTGTGATAACATTATTATTTTTGTGATCACTGGGGGAAAACTCACTGGAGTAGAAAACAAGGACCTGTAATCTTCATAGCAAACAGAGCCTTTAATAATGTTGAAATTGGTTATTTCAAATTTGTTTTTGTTTGCTGCCTCAACATGATTAGAACGTCTGTTTCAAAATGAAAAAGAAACCAAAGCCAACCTAACCCTGCCAGAAAAAAGTCGACTCCATTTACAAGATGCTTGACGTAAACAAACAGCATCCACGTCTGTTTATGTGGTCAGAATTGATGGTACTCCAAGTGTTTCCCATACAGTGCTGCAATGATTTGAGACTGAGGGTGGTAGGAAACCTGTTGCCTCAGGCAGTGTCTCTGCTGCTTCTGTGTATACCTGGACCTTTTTTCACAAGGTTGCCGTTTCTTGTTTTTAACCACAGCTGCCTCCTTACAAGCTTGCTTGGAGCATTGCCATCAAAATGATGGATTGTTGTTTATGGTTCAGGGAAGACAATAATGAACCACTGTTAAAATGTGTTTTTCACTGGTTGTTTTATAGGTGTGTTTTTGAATTAAATTGATTTTTTTGTTTTTGTTTTGTTGTTTATGATGTTTCTACCAAGTTCAGTGAGAAATATCCTTGTTTAAGTCATTTGTTTGTGGAAAAATGTCAATGGTTAGATGAAGAAAATTTGTCAGACTTTCAAAATGCTACAAAATAAAGTTGATTTTCATTTTTTAACATCAGAACACTATGATGTTTTAACTGCAGAAGAGTTCATGAAAATTTGGTGGTATAACTGTTTCAGTATTATCTAACAAAAATGAAGAGGCCACTCCAAATATTCCTTAAATCAGCATCTCTACATTAGGGCAGGGTATTGCCACTGATTTTTTGAATCGATTCGATTCCCATTCTCAAGGCCCCAATTCGATTCAATATCGATTCACGCAGAGATATTTAGTAAAAAATCCTATGTTGCTTCTACATTTAAAAGATTCTCAGAGAACCTAAGTTGGAAATAGTACAAAGAATCTTCCAGCTAGGCACATCATTTAAATTTCAGGGTTTGCATTAAAAATTGACCCTAAACTTGTAGTATTTACATCACTGTTTTACCTCCATGTGGCCCATCCTGGATACGGTCTTTTTTGTCCAGTTTGCCTCTGTCTTTGTAATTGTTTAAATCCAAAATGCAGTCAATTTTGGAGGTTCATTCAGTTGAGCAGAGCTGCCAGGTTCCATCATGTTGGTTTTTACAGAGATAAATCACTTATTGCATGTCCAAGTTGAAACTCTTGTTGTTAAATGAATATAAATGAAAATAATTAAATTGATAAATTATTTTTAACTAAGTCTGATTAAGTCCATGATGTATAATTAGACTTAAACTTGTAATGTGGTAGTAGTAGTAATAGTCACATTTTCAGTTATAGTGCATACAGTGTGGTGCTTTAATGTTTATCTGTCTGCTGTCTGTGAAGTGTGTATTACAGACACCTGTGCTCTTTAATTAAAACAGAACCCACAGCGCTTTTAAAATAAATATGCATCATGTTATTTATCATATTATGTACACTTTATGTTGTTGTAAATGTTATGTTTTGCTAACTTGATGGAAAATCTACATGAGATGCGAGTTTATTACTCATATCTCTCTAAATGACTGAGCACGCATCATTTCCCTTCTGTAAACAGTGGGGCCATGCATAATTTGCGCAACTGTGAAACAGAGGAATAGGGGGTCATAAACTAAAGCACACTGTACGACATATACGGTGGTTTCACAAAGTAGTTGGGGTTTGCACCTCTTAAACGTGGCACCCCAGAGGATCACTGTTGAGTGTGTGAGTCTGCCAGGTCTGTAGCAGCAGCAGCTTAAGCGCTCTCCACCTGTAGAGCTCTGCTGCTCGCGCTGCACCAGGGGAGGTTTACGTTTGAGGAAGAGATATCCAGCTCGTATTAATAATGCGCCCAGATATCCAAAATTAGATGATTGGGAGTGAGGTTTAAACCTTGAGTCATAGTCTAAATGCTTTTAGAAGCGATTGTAGGTCAACTTTCAGACTGCATAAGTGATGTAAGTCTGAGACTGGTAGCGCGAGGAGCCAACAGGAGAGAGAAGGGGCCTGTATTAAAAGATTGATCTTTGGATTTTATGGATCTATATCAGATTTTTTTTAAAAGAATTGATCTTTTGAACCCAGTCCTAGGCTACTCTACATGCATGGAACCATTTTATTTCAGTGTCCGTCAAATTTCAACAAAGGCGCACCTTCTTCCTAATGAAGGACTGATTATGTGTTGAGATTTATGTGCAGCTGTTAAACTTGATCCTTTTTCTCCAGAGTGTACGGATGGGGACATTTTTAAAATTATCCCTCCCTCTTATTAAGTTCATGACTTGATTTCTGAGGGAAAGAAGTGTAACTCTAAGATGTTTTAGCACTGCTCTCAATGATACACCCTGCTACCTAGTGAGCGCTTACTGCTAACTAACTCCTGTGAAAAGGTACAAAGTAAACGTGAGATTATAGATGTTGAGCCAAAGTATGGTGGAACAAGCTAGGATAACAAACAGCAAAGCTTTAGCGTACTGGTCTCTAAATTTCCACATCAGTATGTATGAATTTGATGCAAAAACATAGCAAACTTGCTGTCCATGCTGAATTGGTTAATTATTATTCTCTGACCTGTAAATTTCAGGCTTCCCATGTAGCTTGTGGGGCATTTGTTGCTTTTACTTTGAATGCAGAAAAGTGGAAAAGTGGCGATTTGTATTGATGAACCTTTGACAGCTTTGAGCTGAATTGTTTATACTTCCTGTTGACACAAGTTTCAAACATAGGGTACAACGTAGATATGGTTACTGATAATACATAACTGTCTCCCTTTCTAAAGCAAGCTAACAATCTGTGTGAGAAAAGTGAAGGAAAAGTAAATATTACTGCTCGACACTCCTGATGCCTTGTCATCTACCTCTTTCCTTGTTCTTGATCTATCTCAATATAAGCAGCGGAGAATTAAACCTGGACTCTTTCCACCAAATATCCATATATCTTTCCAAGGTAGAACACTGATGTTCTGTTGTAAAAAAAAAAAAGAATATGATCTTGTTTAGGCTGCATTTGCTGTAGTTAAGAATATTGCAATCAGAATTTTGTTCATGTGTTGAATACAGCAAAACATTTTTTATTGTTTCAATCACAAACTGATTGATAGAATAACCAAAGAGAACCATTTCTTGCAGTGGTTCTTCAAATCTCTAGAGCTGTCTTTTGTTTGCAACATGATATCACAGAAATTAAACCTAGTGTTCTGCTGCAGTGATAAAGTTCGACATGAAACTAATCTCCCAGTAGCTTTTACTTTCAACAGCTACTTCAGGGATTATTTAAGAAAAAATAACAGCTCAGTCATTCACAAATGAAGCAGAACAAGTCCTGAATTATTCAATCATCATAATGGGCCCAGAAAAGTATTATCCATGGCATTTTCCATAATGAAGGCAGTGCCACTGACAGCAATTATATTTGCAGCAACCAAATTGATATTCTTTTATGGTCCTACTGTGAGTTTTAGTCTGAAATGACTCAAAGGAAACAGCTCCTTGTAATTGCTGTAATGCATTGACAGGATACTGGGCAAGCTATTGAAGTTTATTTGTTGGAGGGTAAAATGTTAATTTTCACATCTTCTCTCTGTTATGTTCACATTTTTCTGAAGCAACGAGTGGGCTGAATGAGGGCAGCTTTTTTGTTGTTTCATGACATTTAGCCCACCTCTCGCCAGACAACACATGGGTCTGAGTAGCAGCTTCTTTAGTGACTAACTGGCATCAATCTGGTTAATGATGGTGGTAGCTTTTAAGACAGGGAAGAAAGGTGACTCAGCGGTTTCACAACAAAATGACTGCTTTGCAAACCCCTGCTTATTTTTTTAATATAAATAGGTGTGATTTGAAGAAACAGTTTCTCAATACTTAGTTGCTTGAAAATGTGGCTGTTGTATGTTGAGGTTGCTATAACTCAGCACCAGCTATATATTCACAAATTAAAGCAGCTAAATACAACACCAGTGGCACATTTTGACAAATCCTAAATTATCCTTAATCACTAGTGACACATGTCTTGATTAGGAATGCGTGTCAGTTTTTGTGTTGTCCACAGACCCCTTTTCAATGTGACATTCCATCTGTCTTGCTATATTGGAGTGAGATATCTGCCTCCTGCCCCGTCTGTGTGTGTGTGTGTGTGGTCCTAATGAGCTGAGAGTCCTGGCGGGCTTCATCTGGATGTGACTGTGGCTCAGCCTGTCAGTCCCTGCTGAGAGAAGCAACAGGGACCAGCTCAGCTGCGTGTGTGGCTGGCATGTCTGCATAGAGTATTTTGTGCATTGTTTGCATAAATAGGTGAAATGATATTGACCCAGATTCAGTTTTAAAGGCTTATTGTACAAGCTGTTATGCATGTCCACTTAGCCTATGTATTATATCAGACACATGTTGAGGGGGACAGCAGCCTGGGAACTGAAAATATCCTGTTTGAAACATCAATTTTGACAGGTATCCTTGGCAGTCATAAGCTTGGTTATTATATTTCTGATGGAGAAAATTATTTGGTAGCTGTAGACACCTGAGAATCACCTCGACTTTTAAGGCATTTACCTGACCCAAAAAAAGTTAAGTAAGAATGCATCACAGTTACTTCATTGCATTGTGGAGACAAAATTTGGCCTCCTTCCTTCCTTTTTTCCATTTGCTTTGCAGTGCTCTTCCAATCTACATAAACTTAGTACTAAAAGTAAGGACATTTGAGTTTGGTAGATTATTTCTTTTTTGTAACAAGATTTCTTGGCAATAAATCTTATACCAACGGAAAGCCTGTTGATTTCCCTTTTAAATGGTGCCACATTTGTGATTGATTGATTGATTGATTGATTGATTGTAAAGAACATGCAGTTGTGGGATGAGCAGCAGAGCTGAGTATGTGGGTTGCGCCCATGAAAAATTTTGCTGTTGCTATAGACTTTTGTTTTGAGCTTCAGGTCTGCTCCAAGAATGGACATGCCACGTTTGAATGATCTGGATGTAGCCCATGTGATAGGGTAACTTCAAGCTGGTGTTCCGTAAAACCAAGTTGAGGCATTATTTGGAGTAAGCCCTAGTACAGTCTCTAAACTGAAGGCCATGTTTCATGTAACAGGGGATGTCAGAGACAGGCCGCAAAGTGGTGTCCCAAGAAGATGACACCCCAAGAAGACCATTTCCTCACCCTGTCAGCTCTTGAAACCATAGGCATCTTCTGCAGATTTGCAGTCAAGGTTTGCAGGATGATATGGCTGACGGCTCTCTGCCTAGACAATCCGGAACAGACTGCTCAAAGCCAATCTCCGGTCTCATAGGGCTGCCAGGAGGCCTATCATGACTGCCCTTCACTGTCAGGCCCATTTGTGCTGGTGTCAGCAACACCTGCATTGGAACTTGGAACATGTAAAGGAATGTTATATTCAGCTGTAAGTCGGGTTCTGCCTACAGCAGTTGGATCGTAGGGTAAAAGTGAGCAGTAGATGTGGAGAACGCTATGCTGATTGCTGCACTGATAGAGAAACATCTTTTAGTGGCAGTGTGATGATGTGGGGCAGCATCTCCCTCACTGGAAAAAATTTGGCTTGTCATCACTGGAGGCAATCTCAATGCAGAGATATATTGAGATGAGATTCTGCAACCAGTGGCAATTCAATATCTCCATAGTCTGAGACTGAACTCTATCCTCCAAGATGACAACGCTCGCCCCCACAGAGCGGGGTTTATCAGAGACCAGCTCCAGAATTTGGGAGTGGAGAGGATGAAATAACCTACCAGCAGTCCTGACCTCAACCCCATTGAACACTTGTGGGATCAGCTTGGGTGTGCTATTCATGCCAGAGTGACCAACACAACCACATTGACTGACTTGTGACAAATGCTGGTTGAAGAATGGGATACCATCCCACAGCAGTGTGTGACCAGCCTGGTGACCAGCATGAGGAGGAGGTGCCAGGCTGTTGTGGTCGTGTATGGTTCTTCCACACGCTACTGAGGCTCCTGTTTGCTAAACATATATTCTTAAATTGCCAGTATGTCTTGTTCCCTCAGACTTTAATCATCCCATCCACCAAACAAGAGTCAATGACAACAGCAAAATAAGCTGTTTGGCATTTGCTGAGAAGATTTAGCAAATTCTTCACTGGCACAACCCACATACTCAGCTCTGCTGCTCATCCCACAAATGCATGTTCCCTACAAATGTGGCACAGTTGAGAGGGGAAATAAACAGGCTGTCCAACGGTATAAGATTTATTGCAAAGTATTTACTGACTGTTGATTGGTTTTAAATTCTTAGGGTCATGATTTTATTCACATTTTTTGTGTCAAACAGATTCCTTATTCACAATACATTTATTATAACTTGAAGAGGTGCTTATTTCAAGATCTACTCCTGCCTGCTGTGCACTGTGGGGCTCCAAACAATTATTTGATGTCAAAAAGCACAATAAAATGTATTCAAGATAAGACAGCTTTTTATATAAGTGGTGCTTCTATCAGCTGATGCAGTAATGCACTCATAGATAGGAGAACCTAAAACAAAGATAGCATTTGTTTAGGCTGAAGTTGAAATTGTTTAACTTGAATATATATAACTTTGTCAGCTAATTTAATATATATCAGAAACTTTTCAGTGATACAGTGATGTAATCTTAAATGTAAAGTTTTCATTATTGATAACACTGTTAGTGACACTTTACTGAAACAGACAATCCATCTAGTTTGATTTTTACACACTCAGAATTGACTCACAGATCAGTAAAGTGATGCCAATTCCACTTATTTTTTAACTATGAATGGTGGTATATGATGTGAGCTTGGGCATTTAAATCATTCCTGAAGTACTACACTTTAATTTTTCATTTTATTAGCAGATTGGGGAATCTATAGTACACCCTATTGACTTCAAGGGCTGCCTAACTGTTTATAGACAATAAAAGCAGTATATTGATCTGCCAAATACAGTTCTGCATTACTGATGCTGAGAGCTAGCTAATGTGTGAGTGACTGACAGGCCAAGGTCAACATACCCTCTGCTGTATTGATGTACCAGAGAAGTTCATTCAATCAATCTTCTTTTGTATAACATCAACTCATAACCAATGTCATTTCAATACATTTTACAAAGAGAGTGGGTCTGGAAAGCTTCATCCTTAGTTTTCCAATTGGGTTTACATATGTGACCTACAAGAAAGACTTTATCTAGCCTTACACCCAAATACTTGAGTTCCTGGACATTAAAGTGGTCAAAGGGGTGTTTTTCCTTGAGAAAATCATACATTTGGTTTTGATAGGGTTTAAAAGAAGTTGGAGACCAACCACAGCTTGATGGAATGCATAGACATCATTCTGTAGCTAAGAGGCAGCTTGATTACGTGAGCAATATTATAATGTGTCATCAGGATAAAGATCAACTTTACTTTACTCAAATTTTTCTGCAATGTCATGGATATGTAACATAAGAAAAGGTGGACCCAGAATGAGTCCCTGGGATACACCTTTGCTGATCAACTTGAAAGGGTACTTAACATTACCTGCAATGTCTGCTTGAGTCATATCAATTTAATAATAATGCCACCATTTACAGCCTACTTAATAAAACTGACTGGTGACAAGATAGAATTTCATATATAAATTTGGTGTTGGTCTATATACTGAAAATGGGAGAAAAAAAAACAAAAAACAAAATGAATCCTCCATGACCTTCTCACTAAGCAACAAATAGAGTCAAGAAAACAGAGCATCAACAATAAAGAAGGTCATTTTGTGGCTCTCATGTAGACCCTAAGAATTTCTTCTATATGGCTGCAATTCCAGTAATAATGGTCACAATGTATGTAGTTTAAGCAGTAGTAACCATTTTTTATTTTAGGCAAAACCTTCTAACATCTTAATCTACAAAGACAATGAAATGGAGAAGACTGATATTGACAACTTTAGCAGCTGAAGTTGAGCAGCTCTTAGATTTTCTTAAACACTTGAAATAATAAGAGATATAAGGCTGAATGGCAACAGTTGACATGACTGTACACAGGCAGGTTCACAGCAGCAAGACATAGATGCCTAAAGTATTGCCTAACTGGCTGCTGATGGCAATATGATTAGGATGTAAAATACATTCACAAATGTTTTGATTGGATCTGGAATCCTAGAAATTAATCATTCTGATTTCTGGCCTGAAATGTTTTTCTCCACAGCCCCCTATTCCTCATATTAATAGGCAGTCCTCCTATCTTTTAGTCTGTCTATAGAACAGATAATCATGAAAGCCCAAACTTCAGAGTTCAGTGATCCCCATAAGGTGGGCTTCTGTGTTTTTCATCCTTTCAGTGAAATCTCTTAGCCCACTTTTACCGTAGTTTGGGTGTGTTCTGCATCTTTGCTGCCTTTCACTAATGATGGGCCATCCATGAATATAACCAGTGAGAGAATTCAAAACTGTCTCTTTCTCAAAAAAAGTTTTAGTCTCGAGGTATCACTAAAGACAATGTTCCTTCTGAATCCTGGCATTTTTCTAGAGGTCTTCTGTGTTTTTACGGCCTAAGTGAAATAACCTATAGGGTGTCCAGTAAAGGGTGCACAGCATTAAGAGTGAATAGTAAAGTATCAGCCTTTTTAAAAGTCTATCCCAGTTTTAAAAATCCAGTGATCATGTAGAACTGGCAGTCCAGGAGAATAGTTGACAATCATTATTCACTAAAAACGATGAGCCAAAACCAGACTGTGTTTGAGACAAGATGACACACACCATCACTCTGAAGTCCCAAACACAGAAATAGCAAACTAATTACTTTGGCCTACAAATGAAAGATAACAAAGGCCCGTTGCCTGGAGGTAACTCTAAAAACATTAACTAGTGTTTCAAATTGATTTTCGCTCTCGTTGCTACATTTTGTTGAGCTCTGAAGTACTCAGCTCCTTTCCCAGATTCTCTTTCTTCCCTTTTTCTTTTGGAGCTCCAGCATTTATGGTAATTTATCCTCTAGTGTGAATCAGTTTGGCAGGATGTTTCATTGTAGTTCACTGAAGAAATTCCATCTTTCGTCTCTCCTACCAGAAAGCCTTTTTTTGCATACAGTGTGTCAAAACTCTGTAAGAATTTGAAATCTCAGGGGGCCTCATTTAAAAATGAAAACTTCTTTTTTATGTATATGTATAGTCTTTGTTGGAACTGGATTTGTTGAGTTTGCTTGAAGATGTTTATATTTTTTAACAATTCCTCATCATTCTTATGCAAAAATCCACAAATTAAAGATAAGATCTTCAGAGTAGATTTCTGGTATATTTTGCAAGTAAGCAACCATCTCCTGTGCACTAACAAAACTTCTTCTTGGCCTTACCTCTTCTTTCACAAGGAAGATATGTTTTTTAGTTTGTTTGTAAAGCCTGTTGTTTCTCCTTCAGTTGTACTCTTGCAGTGATGCACCGCCATTATGCCTCAGAGCACTGCTTCCGCTGGTGGGCGGGGCTGTCATTTTACCGCCATATGTTGGCAGGGCCAACAGTTGGAGAGGGAAGGGCTCACAGAAAAACAAAACATGTATGAAACATGTTTGAGCCAAAACAAGCTGCTGATCAGGAAAAAGCCTTTGGTCCGAGGGGTGTAAACACAGAGCTGAGAACAACAAATGCAGCGGGAGTTTGGCCGTCATTACTCTACAGTATACACCAGCCACTTCATTAGGTATACATCCGGGGTGGACAACTGGTGGCCTCAGGCCACGTGCGGGCCAAGAGTCCATTTCAGATGACAGTACAAAGTAGAAAGGAAGAGTATGTGACAAAAATCTGCCATGAAAAGATTCAAAATACAAATATTTTCATAATAATTTACAAGTTACAAGTAAAGCTTTAATTCTTTGCAAGAGATCAGAGTTATTGAATGAATTTTAAAATAATGTGATTTTAGTAAAACTACTAACACACACTACAGGATTTTAAGCCCGATTTGGAGCAAGATTTGCCTCCCCAGACGACCATGGGGCATATCCCGAGTGGAGCCTCGTCACAGCTGATAATTTGTCAGAATAATCCTCATGTGTGGTGTCAACACGAATGTTTTACTGCTCCAAATCACATCAAAGCCTCCAAGACCCTTTGGCAGGTCGTTGGCAGGTCTGCAGGTGTGAGGTCTCCAGTGATCTGAAGTCTGGCTGAGTTACCTAGTGTGTGCATTCAGTGGAGTAAAGATGAAAAAGGGTTTGACATTGTCCTAATGGTTGTGGTCTCCCACATTTTTTAAACTGTTTTGGTTTTAAAATTGTGTGTGGCCGGTAATAACCAGTAAACATTCATTCATTGCATAAAAAAAGTTTGACTTGACAGTGTGTATTCTTCGTTTTGTTCATTAAATTAAACATTTCTATCAGTGTTTGTTAAAAAAAAATATGAATTTAGTTTCACCTAAAATGATTTTCTTCTCCACTCCGATGCTCAATCTAAGCTTCAGAACATCGAGTTGACCATGTCTGCATAACTAACTGCATTGGTTACTGCCATGTGGTTGCCTGATTAGATATTTTTATTAATGAGCAGTTGAAATTGTATACCTTCTCAAGCAATTATTGGATGTACAGGTGCATCTCAAAAATTAGAATATCATGAAAAGTTCATTTTTTCTCCCTGTGATTTTATTCAGGAAATGAAACTTCCAAATTATTATAATATAACAAGCATCCGTCCAAAAGGAATTAGAATACAGAAATGTTAGCCTTCTGGAAAATTATGTTCATTTATGCACTCCGTAATTGGTTGGAGCCCCTTTTGCACAAATTACTGCATCTGTGAGACGTGGCATGGAGCCAATCAGTCTGTAACCTGGTGATATGTTATGAAGCCTAGGTTGCTCTGATAGCAGTCATCAGCTTGTCTGTATTGTTTAGTCTGGTTTCTCTCATCTTCGTAATACCGCAGAGATTCTCTTTGGGTTCAGGTCAGGCCAGTTGGCTGGCCAATCAAACACAGTACATCATGGTCTCCAAACCAGTTTCTGGTAGTTCTGGCTTTCCGGAAAGCAGTCTCCAAAAGCATGAAGTTCTCTAAAATCTCCTGGAAGATGGCCAACACTGGGTTTAAGCACTAAAGGATTTTGTGTCTCTCAGACTCTGGGACCTTGATATCTTAATTATGTTCAAAATTTACTTCCACTTGAAAACAGGACTTTGGACCACTGAGCAACCCAGGTGAGAAGCTTATAAAGCGGTCCGTGGTTCAGGAGTGGCTCGACACTAGAACACTTGTAGTCCATTTCCTGGACATAGCTGTGTGTTGTGACTCTTAATACACTAACTCCAGCCTCAGTCCATTCCTTATGAAGCTCTCCTCCAGGTTCTTGAATCTGCTTTGTTTGACAGTCCTCCGAAAGCTGAGCTAATCTCTGTTGCTTGTGCACCTTTTCTTACCGCACTTTTCCCTTCCAGTCAGCTTTCCATGAATATACAGCCTCTGAGAACAACCTGCCCTTTCAAGAGTGACCTTATGTGGCTTACTCCCCTTTTGAAGGGTGTTAGTGATTGAATCCTGGACAACAGACAAGTCAGCAGTCTTCCTCATGATTGTAGTTGTGTTTACTGAATTAGAGTGAGAGAATGAAGGACTTCTCCACATTATTTTATATTTTAAGGCAGTAGATTTTGAATTTCATGAGCAGTAAGCTCTTATCGTCAAAGTTAAAACAATAAAGGTCTTGAATTTTCAACTTTATATGAGATAAATCTTGAATATGTGAACGTTTAACTCTCTGAAGTAAGTAAGTAATTCATTCAAAGGAAAAATTTAACTTTTTCATGTTATTCTAATCTTTTGAGGTGCACCTGTATGTTGCGCAAGTCTTTACAAACCTTCTCTTTTGCCACATTTCCTCTTTTACAAAGTATATGTTTTATTCAGTGTGAAACATCTTTTTGTCCTTCAAGGGTATTCTTGTGATCAATACACCTCCACAAACAGTGTCCCCTAGTGTGATGGCTTTCTCTCTCCACCCATATTTTTGAAAGGTTAAAGAGAAGTGGAATCATGTATGAAACATGTAGGAGTCTTATCAGGAATGCGTCTTCAGTTTAAGGATGTAAACTAAGAGCTGAGAACAACAACCCCAGGACTATTCTGTTTTTAGAAAGTCATTACTCCACAGTATCCATTTGGTTGATCTGATAGATTGTGATACAAAATTTATGGAAAGCATGTCATATATTATACCTTAAACCAGTGATTCTTAACCTTTGGGTCGGGACCCCCTGGGGGGTGACAAGACATGAAGAGGGGGCCTCCAGATTCCCTAAAAACCAAAGACTTTTTTTTTTAAATTCCACAGTTGCCACTTCACACCATTTTTGCCAAATTTTAACCAGTTTTCTTTTTTCCACAAATTTTAACACATTTTTGCCATTTAACACTTACTTGTGCCATTTTAAACCCTTTCCACCACTTTTTTGTCTGTTTTTGCCACCTCTAAACCAATTCTTGCAACATAAGCCAAATGTTGCCTCTGTTGACCCATAATCGCCACTATAAACCCATTTACCACTGTCTATGCCCAATTCTTCCCATTTTTAACCACATTTCACCATCTGATATGCCCATTTTTGCCAGTTTGACCATCTTTTGCCAAAATCTGCCTATTTTTCTTTCTCAGTTAGCTCTATTTTGCCAGTTTATGTTGATTTTTCTCACCATTTCACCAGATTTCCACCCATTTTTTGCCAATTTAAAGCCTTTTCAGCCATTTTTAATTACCTTTTACCACTATTTATGCCCAATTTTGCCACTGTAACCTATTTTTGCCTTTTTTCTATTTTTTTTTTTTTGCCATTTTTATGTGCTTTTTGCCACTTCTCACCCATTCCTGCTACTTTTAAGATCCAATTTCACCACCTTTTCCACCATTTTTGCCATTATTAACCCATTTGTTCAATGTTTAACCCATTTGAATTCTTTTTTCTTAAACAAATAGATTTACATTTTTAAGAAGGCTGTATACTACACAGATGATTTAAAGAGGAGATTTGTTTCATTGACAAGAGTGGTTATTTTTTCAGGTTGGATATAAAATAAGGATTTCACAGCTTAACTTTACAATAGACCATGAGTTTGCTGACCTCCATAGGCCCCCAGTTTGGCTGGGCCCCTGACAGCCTTATCTGCATATGACTATTCTTGAATGTGCATGGCTGTGTTCAACCACCTTCAGGTACAGTGGGGGTCCCTGGTTTCTGGCACCTTTACTTTGGGGGTCATGGGCTGAAAAAGTTGAGAACCCCTGCCTTAAACCACAGAAATGCAGGTGCAATTTTTTGTGATGCGTGACTGTCAACTAGAGTGGCTGAAGAGATGCTTCACCCTCAGTAGCTCCTGCTTTTCCAGCACTGAATGTAAGTAGTGCAACAATTAAACTATAATTGCCTTTTACTTTGTAGTGGTTCTGAGATTCAAGTACCACTCTTTAAAGCCTGTCATGGATGTGTCAGCAATAATTGCTGCTTTTTTTGTCACCCGTGAATGACACTGAAGTGGTACTCTGTCGGCCTGTCTGTGGCAGTGATGTTATTTGGGGTGTTTTGCCATCTCTGTTAGTTCGCTTTGATTACATCTATAACCCCAGAAGCCACACATCGCAGGGTTCAAGCCCATCTGTGATGAAAATACTCTCACCGTTTTGATTTCGTGTCTTATCGCCCCCCTCCATCTGTCTCGGCCTTAACATCTCATGCTTTTTGTTCTCTCCCTTGTTGCCACCCTCTGCTTCTGTTCACTAGGCGGTGTTTGATGTGGATAAGACAAAAGGCCTGACACTGATAGAAGTGTGGGAGGGGCTCACTCCTGAGGATATCAAGGCATGCACTGGCACCGATTTTGAGGTAAGTAACTAAAGAGTTTGGCCACCGGCGCTTTATTTGATTTTCTAAACTTCAAGTATCACAGCATCTTTTTTTCCTCCCTCTGATCTGTCCGTCCTGTAGGTGTCCCCTAACCTGAGGTCCATGCAGCAGATCTAGAGGAGCTCTAATAGGATCTGAGGAGCGTTTTTTCATTTCTCTGGTGTAAACAGTTGGTGTTTAGTAGCCTGAGATGGGGCAAATAAGCTGATGACATACAAATGAGTGGTTCAGTTTCTTATTAATCAGCATGCAGACATCAGAAGGATTTACTTCTCAGTTAAATTCACTTAAAGGAATTCACAAATGCATGAGGGGTTTTTCTCTGTGATCTGATCTGACAAACAAAAAGGGAATTTTACATTGCTGCCTATTAAACCATTAAGTTATTAACTTTTTCTAATTTTTGTACAGCCATTACTAAATAATCCATCAGATCACATAAAAACTGGTCAGATTGTCACTTCACTAGTCCTATGAACATAATGGGTGCAAACATTTAAAGATGAATCAAAGTTACTGTAGATGAAAATGTTACTGTATCAAGTTTTAAAGAGCTAAGACATAAAGAAGTATGTGCTGTATGCCAGACTATTCTTAATTCAGCACAGAAGGAAAATTGTATTTAGTTGTTTAAACTTGTGTCACACCTAGTAACAAATACATAAATGAATGTATATTTCTAGAAATAATGTCAAACTAAAACATGTTTGTAGTAATCAGCCCCACCAGAGTGTCAAGCGGTTTGATATCTCTTCTCTCTCGGCCTCTGCAATCAAACCTTACATTTGAGCCAGAAACAAAATGAGGCCTTAACATTTTGTACTCAGACGTTTGCCGTCCCCTTCCTTCCCTTTGTAAATAAAATAAAAGACAACCTTGTGTGCTGAGCTGAATAACTGTGGCTTTTATTCCCTCTGAATTTGATAAATTCAACACCTGTTAATATGATTCATCTCATGAAGTCATACAGTGATTAAAAGTAAATGACGGCTCTGAGAGCGATGCCCTCTGACACTCTACAGGTTGGAGCTTTCTACATACGGCTGGTGCTCTTGCGTTGACATTCTTGATGTGATTTCTCCACTCGAGTAGAGAGGCGCTGCCATCACCTGGGGCTCTTACATAACAGAAAATTTAGCCGGTGGGCTTTTGGATTCAAGAACATCAACTGGATCGAATCATCAAGCAGGAAAATGGAAGAAAGTGACAGGGGCTCTTCCTACTAGCTGTTGGTGGAAATCCAGCACACCCCTTCATGCATCAGACTGGATTAGTACCCTACATTTTTAATCTATTTCTAGTACTGTTACAGAAATGTTCGGAAAAGGAATTGTGTAACATGGTTATCTGTTATCCCACGAAATACACGCATCAAACGAAACGGCTCATTTCTTTGCCATTTTATTTCTCTACTTTGCTTAAGGCTCCTGTGAGGAATCTACATGTGGATGTTGAAATCAGACTCCAGAGAACTGAAATCGGTACTGATGCCTCTGAATGACCTGCAACAGCAAACTAGATCATTATGACAAGATAGACTTTTTCTAGATCATGATTTTTAATGCTTTTAACACACAGGGAAGTTTTACATACTGAAGACACAGACTTTATTATGTTTTCCACAGCAAATATTAATATTAGATTATACATTTAACTATTAAAAGAAAGCAGTAGGGTGCCAGTTACGCGGAATTTGTAGAGCAGGCACTCATATACAAAGGCAATAGTCCTCATCACACTGGTTGCTGGATCGATTCCTGGTCCCGATGCTATTTGGTGGGTCTTCCCCCATTCTCTCTCCCCATGTTTCCTGACTCTTTTCAGCTGTCCTGTCCAAATAAAGCCAAAAAACCTCCAAAATAATCTTAAAAAAAGAAACAAAGCATTATGAGTTTTTTGTCATTAAGTGTTACCAATGTATGTACAGGAGATCAGCAAAGTCCTTACACTGGCTGGCTTTTAGTTTCCGTATTGATGGTCAATTTTTTATTAGCTTATAAAGACCTACAGGACCTTGGACCAGACTACCTGTCAGAAATGATTTGATTGTATGAACCAGGACAGCCCCTCAGATCCTCAGCTGTTCCACAGAGCAGAAGAAAAACTTTGTGATGCTGCTAACAGCTGCTGCGCTTTGAATAGCAGTGGGACAGCCGTCTAGAAAGAGAGGAGCAGTGAATATCTAAGACTTGAATTTATATTGACATGTATTCAGTCTGACTTTTATGTAGTACTTCATAATTTTATGTATTTTGTCATTATCTTCATCCTTAATGTGTTAAACTTTCAATTTTACATATAAATATTGATATATGGTTCTGTTTATTTTTTGCTGTAACAAATTTCATGTCCCATTTTATAGATATTTAATGATTTTAGATTTAGTACCAATCTTTCATCATTATATATATATATATACATTATATATATTTTATTAACTTATAATGTTTCTTGAGTTTACTGATTCATACTTGTATTGCTTTTCCTTTAATTTCTGAATAATTTCTCATTTTACTTATTCCTCTATTATTTTATTATATTCATATTGTGTGCATTTGTCTCTGAACCCTCTTATCATTCTACCATTTTTCACTCACTTTTTCTTGTACAGCACTTAGAACTGCTATTTAAACTGAAAGGTGCTGTATAAAAACAACTTGGGTGGTTTATTGAGATAAGAAGTCCACAGAGGGCACCAAAAACAACATCACCTAAAACACACCACAATAGCTTTAAGTGGTTATGGTTGGTTCATAAAAGTTGTATTTAAGTTGTAGCTGTTTAAAGCATCACCAATCATTGATTATTAGTCTTCTATTATCTTATGGTTGTTTTTTGGGAGTTCTCTGGAGAAAAAATGGTTTAAACAATTTTCCTGCACAGCGATTTCCATTGTGTTCAGCAAAGTGCACAGAATACATATTCTGAGCAGACGTGTGAATCTGTCTTGATCGTGCTGTCTACCAGTATAGTAGCTGAGCTTTCAGCCTGTAGTGAAAGTTGTGAAATATAGACCCTCAACCTGCAACTTGGGCTGCCCACCTTTTCTAGACACTGGTTTTTAATTTTAGAGCCTTTTCAATCTAATTAGTACTCTTTTCTTTGTATCATTTTTCCTTTAAATGTAAGATTGTGACCTAATTAGAGAGAAAAGCTTTTAAAAAGTCATGCCAGTGCCGGTGATGATCTGAGCAGAGAAGGGGGACAAATTTTCAGTACCTTCCCTTCTCAGCATCTCTTTCTTGTCTTTCTGCATCTACCTCTTCTGTTATTCTGGATCTCCCTCGATCTCTTTGTCATTGCCACTGCAGCTTTGCTAAATGCTGCTTAGTGCAGAGCTCATGATGGATAAATTCCTGGTCTATTAAAATAACATAACAGTGCAGTCTAGACCTGCCCTCTTTGTATTGTGTCTGTTATGAATTCTCACCATACAGATTGAGATTAAATTTGCTCTCTGTTTTTGTATCCCTACTGCTTAACCATGTTTGCATTGGTTATAATTCTAGGACAAAAGGTTTTATTGTGTGTTGGCAGCAAGAAAGATGCACTCTTAAGTTATATCTTGGACTTGTAGTGTTTTTCACAATTAAGTTGACAACATATGTTGAAACCTGTGAAAACAAAGAAGATGGATGGTCCAGGACACCTTTGAGAGAAAGAACAGGAAATTTCCATCGAGAAAAACCCAAAAAAAGTGAAATGAAGACCTCAGTCTCAACTACAACCAGCTTAAAGGTTAACATGTGCCAGTAGCTGCCACGGAACACTGCTTGAACAACAGGAGGCTACTGAATGCTGAGTATTGAGGAAGCATGGGGCAGTGCGTACGAACTCAGCGGCCTGGCGCTCCATCACTAGGAGCAAAACAAAGCCCTACACTTACACCAGAACTGACAGCATGCCCACGGAGTTTACATCTTACCCAACGGAGATTATCCAGAGAATGGGGCGCTTGGAAACTGACAGGAGGAGGATGTGGAGCAGCACGACACCTACAGCCAGTGGGGAGGAGGCGAAAGTGGGGCAAACTAGCCGGGCTGCAGGCTAGGCTAAGAGCAGCCCCACACAAACCGGCCCTACCAAGCATCTTTCTCCCGGATGCCAGCAGGATGGATGATATGACCAACCACAACTTGGACCACTATGTTTGCTGCTACAGAGGAGACTGCCAAACATAATTTCGTTGCATTTTTACAATCCAGTGACAATAAATGACGATGCATCTGTCTTATTTTACTTAAGGCCTTCAAACTTAAAGCTTGTGTCTGGTTTGTTATGCCAGTTTTGGTGTCCATCATTTAGGGCTTCATTTTCAAATTGCAACTAACAATGAATCTTTGGCATTAAAAATTTCAACTACAGCTGTTCTGGCAGAGCATTAATCTATGTTTTATTTGCAGCCTAAAATTCCTCATGGGAGCTTTTGCTGCACTGGTTATTGTTCCTGCATTCAGATGTGACATCCTGTAAGAATGGACGTGACAATAAACCACAGTGATACCTGATCGATATTCAGCCGAGCGTGTTATTTGACTGTGTGTAAATGATTTTTGATTATGCCAGGTTGTTATGTGTCAATATTGATTTTGTGTTCACAGTGCAGTCACAGTGTCTCAATAAGGTCACCACTCACTTTTTATGTCACTGCTCAAAAATGAAAGCAGAAACACTACAGAGGGGGAAACCAGGCTGTTTATCATGCATGTTTATGTGGTTTTACTTCCAGGGAAGGAAAAGTAGTCAATATTTAGTCCAGTAATACTGGATTTATAAAATGCTGTTGTTTTAAATTCCATCTTTAACCAGTGACCTACTTCGGCTAATTTCAATGTGCCCAGCTTGCTGATCATCTCAGCAGCGATTGTGCCAGTTAATCATTGTCGCTGTCATTTTAATTGCAGTAAAATGAATCACCACCATATGGTTCACCTATAAGTCAACAGGGTTGAACACCAGCTGCCTCCTTCTACAAAAGTGTGAGATAACCCATCACACATGACACAGACCCCTGCCACCCTGATGATACCTGCACTTTTGGATACTATATTTTCTGTGCTTGAACAACTGGGGACATATTTGAAGAGATTTTGTACCTTTTTGGAGTGGGTATTTGACAGTGAGAGTGTGGAATTTCACTAGGCCAATTCTCTCCTCACTATGTTGCTCCAAAAATCGTGTTGCATTTGTGCCTGGTGGGTTTTTACTGCAATGTGAGGGTTTATTTTGGGCAGTCTTGCCTTATCTCAAGAATCTATTTTAAAAACTCTAGTTTATTTAGCTATATTTTTCTATTTTCTGTCAATGAGAGCTGCTGTGAAGCGGAAACGCTCTCGTTTCAGCGTGTTACTGGAAAGCTGACCACCAAGTGTTGCCATATTAGAATCGCTTCAATAAACAGCATTTTCATAATTGAGCTACCCGCCGATGTATGCTGCTCAGGGGGTGTGGACTGGCTGATATCACTCTGATGTGTGTGTGTATGTGGGGAATAGAGGCGGTAACGCTGTTGTGTGTGGAGAGAGAGAGAGAGAGAGAAAGAGAGAGAGGGAGAGCGCACTCCAGGTTGGCGCAGGAACCGGTCCCGGAGAACAGAGCGTTGTGCGCGGCGGCAGCATGGCTTCGTCTCACGGGAGAAGCGACCTGCGGTTTGCCGACTGGATGGCAAGTTTACCGCAGAGCATGCACACCATCCCGCTCACCAACTTGGCCATTCCTGGTAGGTGTTTCTTTACGTTACGTTACGTTACAGGGTGAGGAGTGAGTGCATGCCTCTCTTTATCCACGCGCAATGCATGCATCTGCACGTAACTGTGAGTTTCCACACTTGATGTTAAACTGCTATGCAACTTGGATTTTTTACTTTGAATCATGTGCTTTTATTTCAACCTTAATAAACGTAAGTTTCAGTGTTCCTCGTTGGAACAAAGGGTAAGACCTGTTGCGCAACATGAAGAGTGCCATTTGGAACAGGTCATCTCTCTGTTGTTAAAGTCCGTAATTTTAAGGTCACAACTACTGCCTCGATGAGTCAATGCGAACCTCGCTGGTTTCTACATAATCAGAAAACCTGATGAAGACAGTATTGCCAAAGAGAGCTACTTCATATGTTCAACACGACATATGTGCCGCGCTGCTCTGCGTAGTGTTGGCTTCTGTGTTGTTCTGGGGTGGTGGCCACAGAGAAGAAGACACGCGTGCAAGACTCGGTCCCTTCACTCAGATGATGGCACTCCTCCTCATCGAAAATGATCTGTTGGACCTGTAGCCAATCAGTGCGCATGTCTCCTTCAACTCCATTCAAATGAGAAACTATGGTTGTAAAGCACACCACTGATCTGACTGATGGAATTGCTTATTAGCAGCCAGTTAATTCCATATCTGCTGCTTGGTGATTATCACACCTCCTCACAAAGCGCTCCCATTCTTCCTCTCCCTTTTTTAAAATTTTTTTGCATATCTAATCTTTTGTTCTCTTCTCTCTCTTTCCTCTCTCTCCAAATCTCAGCCTCTCTCTCCACATCTCTTTTTGCTTTTGATACCTGGTGTGTTCACGGTTGGCATGTGCTGCGATGGCATTTTAGATGCAGATGGCTTTGAGTTTAGTGTCCAATAATAAGGAATATTAAAAGCACTGATTACTGCTGTTGAGGTAGCCAAAACACGTGCCATTCATTATAGGCCTGATCAACTGATGGACAGAAACAGCAAGGCGTGTATCAGTGGTGGACTCAGGATGGTT
Organism: Cheilinus undulatus; assembly: GCF_018320785.1. Classification (NCBI taxonomy): domain Eukaryota; kingdom Metazoa; phylum Chordata; class Actinopteri; order Labriformes; family Labridae; genus Cheilinus; species Cheilinus undulatus. The sequence continues at coordinate 37,380,277 of NC_054869.1, read as the reverse complement.
GGGGCGGCTGGTGAGGGAATAATAACAGGGCATCTGCTGTATAAAAACTTAAATGTATGGTGAAATAGTTAGAAAGCCTGGTTAAGATTGAAGATTTTTTATCATCTGATTTCCCCTGTAACAAAGCAGACTGGGGATGACCTTTTTGTCATTTATTTTATTAATATACACTAATGAGGATGTCCACTTCAAATTTGATAATGACCACTCTACTGAGGCAGATGTCATCAGTTGTGGGTTATATAGTGTTTTGATCAGGATAGGGAAGGGCACTTTATTATATCTTGTCCAGTGTGAGAGCACATTATCATTTGCCAACAGGCAGAGCACCCTAACAGGTCACTTTAGCACCTTTTTGGTATGACTTCATATAAGGCATATGATAATGATATGATATGATAATTTCGTCCAACAGGACACCTTTGGAGGGCACTTCATGATGTTTTGTTCAGTTTAAGGGCATCTCAAGGACACTTAACCATTTTTTGTCCAAGGTACCTGAGAAGATACTCTATCATGAGGGCACTGCACCAAGCTTGACCACTGGAAGGCACCCTGGAGGGCCCTACATCATGTTTTTTTCAAGCGTAAGGACACCCTAGAGTCACATTTTGCACCATGTTAGGTCACATTAGTGGGCACTTAACCACATTTTTTCACTGGAGGGGTACCAAGAGGGAATTCTGACAGGCAGGATGTCAAGGTTTTTCCATTTTTATGACACCCTAAGGGGCGATTAACCAGCATTCTGCCTACTGCTAGGGCTCCTGAGGGGCTAGGGCACCCAAGGAAAGTATATGACTTTATGTCTAGTTTTTGGACAACCTAAGGGCTACTTTACATCAATTGTGCCACTGGAACAGCACCCTGGAAGGCACTTTATCACGTTTTATTCACTAGTATGGTGCCCAAGAGGTCACCTTATTATGGGGCACTTAATCACTTTCTGTCCAGTGTTAGGACACTGTAGTGGACACAATAGGGCAGGATTTCAATCTTTGTCCAGATTTGGGACACCCTAAGCGGAACTTTACCACAATTTGGCCACTGGAAGGGCACCCCTTCCCACATCTTTCCACTTGTAAAGCACCCTAGATGGCACTTTTTAATGTTTTGCTGTGTTAGAACACCCTAGAAGGCACTTTATAATGAGTTTTTGAAATTAAAGGGCACCCTAGAGAGCACTTTATCACATCTTATCAAGTGTGTGAGCAGTCTCACTTTAATATATTTGTCAACTGGACAGGCACTCAAGAGAACACTTCAACACATCTGGCCCCTGGTAAGTCACCCTAAAGGGCAGTTTACCATGTTTTGTCCATTTAAAGGGCATCCTAGAGGGCACTTTGTCAAGTTTTGTCAACTGGATGCCACCCTAGCGAGCATTTTACCACATTTATGGTAGAGCACCTAAGAGGGCAGTTGTTCATGACCTCTTCCCTGAAAGGGCACCCTGGAAGGCCACTTCATCATGTTTTTGTACCATGGGGCATCTAAGAGGTCTGCATTCCTGCTTTCATTATAAACATCAGGGCACCAAGGGAGGCTTTGCCCCCTTCTGAGTTCAATATTGGCGTATATAACCTCATGCTGGTGATAGTTCGTGCCAAGGCAACATGCTCTGTTCTATTTAAATAGGTGTCATTACTTCTCATTGGGCAGACTCCCTGAAGCAAAGCTCTTCTGAGTCCATCCTCTATTTGGAAACAGCTTCTGTAAACATCCCCGATTCTCTGTACTTTACTGTGTTTGTGTGCACACATTTGGCAAGATAAATTTCCTAATCCAGAGGATTTTAAGAGAGCTTTTTCATCAGCAACCATGTGTTCTTCTTGAAGTGTATGCATGATTATGTTAAAAAAGTAGCATCACTGCAATGCGTTAAAAGCTTTATTTTTGGAAAGAATCAAGCAGACACAGACAAGACACATCATTTTTTGTTTTGATCTACCACTAAGTTAAACTATGAATGTTCCTCATGTTAGATCCCCGGTTTAAAACCCTCGGCATGCATCCTCTGTGGCCTCTGTCTTGTTTTTAGGGAAGGAAAAGAGACATATCAGCAGGCGACAGCCTCATTGATCCAGGCCAAAGTGTTTTCACAATTTGGAGCACTCTGCCATGTGGGGGTGATGTGATGGTATGGTGCTCTGCTGCTACCAACAGCATAAACAGTCCCAACAGTGTCGGCGCTGCCAGCTCTGTACAGCTGTACTCATTAGCACACATAATGTTGCATATGATTGCCAATGACTTTATAAAGCTTTATGATGACAGAGAAGACTTCATCTTAGTCATAGTAGGTTTCTGTAGCATGCATTTGTCAGGTTTCAATAAGTTGTGCAGCAAAAGAATATAAAAGTATTTGATCATTCAAACTACACATTAAAGATTGTCAAAGTAGCATCTGTTTGACAGACAACAGGTGCTGGATGTCAAATAGTACCTTCATACCATATGTGCCGTTTCTGTTACCTCTGACTTTGATCTACTGAGGTTAAATGAAACTAAGTTAGAAAACCACAGAACACATAATGCAAATACTGATCACTGCTGCTACACTGCAAACAAAAATCCTATTCAATATGATCTGGAAAATCTTTATAATAACTACAACCTATTATGCACTAAAACAGTAAAAACATAGTCTCTTATTTATAAAGCTTTATTAACTTATTGATAAGTCATTTATAAAAGGCTATGAGTACTTTACTGATGCATTAGTGGAGGGGTACAGTTAGAGTAAATAATGCTTTATTAATGCATCAGTGAAGTATTTACAGCTGTATTTATAAATGACAATTAGATATACTTTATGAATTTTGAATTAAGTATTCATTAAGACTTTACGAAAGCTTTTTTGACACAGTAGGAAGAATTTTTGCATTGAAAAGTCTTTATTTGTTAAAAATGACTTTTACACATAACAACAGCACTTAGCTCCACATTAGCACTGTTAGTGCACAGTTAGCATGTTAGCACATTGTCCACTACCATAACTTAGAAGCTAACGTCAGCCGAATATTGTCCACGGAAAACATCAACAAATCGTCTAAACAATTAACTAACCAGCACTCAGTTAACTACAAACCACCTCAAAATTCTGCATTTCTGATGAAAACTGAGTCTTACCGTCAGTTGTTCCGTATTAGTCGTTATGATGCTTTCAACAAACCTCCACTAAAACGGTAAATCTAACCATCATGATTTATTTTGAGTAGTCCTGAAGAAGGACAAAAGCATCCATCCTAGATAGATCAGTCCAGTCTTCCTCTCATGAGTGGTTCTTACCACACCTGCTGCTGCTGATTAGCCAGGATGCCCCAAGCATAAACACCCCGCTACGGGGAAGTGAGATGGTGCTTTCCCCATGAGCCCAAAGCAGTCCATGCCATTCTGCACGATGTGATTCTGTGCAGAATACAGTTCCACTTTGTCAAAGAATTGGTCATAGATGGATTTACCCATGGCACTCTGCTCAGCGCTGGCCTGTTAATGTCTTGGTGGATGCATTGGTGTTAATGCCGCTCCGCTATCTGTAATTCCCTCTGTTTCAGCGTCTTTATTTCCAGCAGGGATGACAAATTCAAAATCCTTCCATGCCACCAATTTTGTTCAGCCTTTATTTAACCAGGCAAACCTCTTGGAGATATAAAATCTCATTTTTGAAGTGTCCTGGCCAAAATTTCCCTGCGTAGATTTCAGAAGCTCTGAAGTTCCTTGGAGACAGGTTTAGTTTGTTCCTTCATGTTGATCTCATGAATATTCACGCGCCTGAATTAGCCATGTGCCGCCTGAGTAGGTAAATAACCCCAGCACTGCAAGTAGAGTGTGTCATAGTGAAATTACTGAGTTTATATTAAAGGATTCTTACAACATTTATTCTGGGTAACACAGTATATAATATGTTATTATTCACAACGTACTTCTCAATGTAGTTCTCTCACAGTGTACAACTTCACAGCACTTGTTCTCACACCAGCTTTTAGCTAAAAAGAAGCCAGTTAGCCAACCTGGAACTGAATAAATCCATCTGCCAGTAAAAAATTGTCTCTTCCTTGTGGATCTATTAGTTAGATGCATAAGACGGAGACCCAAAAAGCCTTTCTCAACTAGCATGTCATAAATAACCCTGCCAAATGCAGCCATATGGCCACGGACTATAGACATCATGGCAACAACTAAAGAAACAGACATACTCTACATGCAAACAACGGAGTGAGGACGACAGCAAAACCATATTTGCACAAAATCCCTAGACAGTCTGGCTGCAGACCACAGATTTCACACTCTTGCAGACCACGACTGTGAGACGCCACCTCTGTCAGAACGGAAATAAATGCTAAAACTTTCAAAATAAAATTTAGATTAAACTTCCAGTTAGGGTTAGGAAATACCAAAAGTTAAACGTCAAAAACCTGACCTGCAAACCATGATTACAAAGTGTTTAGTAATGGTGACTAAACAGTCTACATACAGGGAAAAAAAAATTGCCCCTCTATGAAAACAGTCTAACACAGCTAATGTAGCTAAGGCTTACTCAGCAACCTTAGCTACATAAACGTTTCGTTGGCTACGTTATTTTATGTTAAGTTTGCTGAAGCTCAAGTTAAAGTCAAGCTAAGATTAAAACAAACAAAGCTGTGTTTGCTAAGTAAGCTTATGTAGCCAATGTAGCTGAAGCTGATGACGCTAAATTCACTGGGTTAGCTTATGCTACATTTGCTTAAGCTAAAGTAACTTTGTACCACTTGTAACATTACCTATGTAGCAAATTCAAGAACATGGGCTTTAGCTACGTTTGCTAAAGTTACATTGCTAAAGCTAATGTAGCTACATTGGCCACTATTTGAGTTAGTACTTCTAAAACAGGTCCATGCATGATTAAATCCTGAATTAGCTCTGAGAGGTGGCATCTCATAATAGTGGTCTGCAAGGGGGGGTGGGGGGGGGGGGGGGTCTGAGATCTTTGGTCTGCAGCCTGACCCCACTCTAAAATCTGGTAATATTACTGTAGCCTACTTTGTTAGTTGGCACCGTTCTTTGGTATGTCACAATATCTTTGCTGTCTTTGCCACCATCTGTCTGGAAAAGCTAACCTCACTGTTTTTCAGCTGTAGCGAGACTCAGACATCTTTGGTGGGTGCCAAAGTGCTTAATCTACTGAACATTATACTGTGTAAATACAAATGATGTCAGTATGAATACATAAAAAGTTAACTACAGGTTAGAATATCAGGATATAGGTATACTGGAAGTGTACTGATATTTAAATAATGAAGAAAAGACTTCACAATGAGGGGTAAAATTTAACTCATTCAGTGATGGGAAATGTTCATACTGGGATTTCAGAATGAACTGAAAAATGCCTCTTAAAATATGAAAGAGGCTTTTATGCAGAGATACTGTATACACTTTTGCTTTGTCATCAACCCTTTAAAAAAACGACTCTTAAAATCTATTTTTGATTCAATTGAAAGCCAATAAAAGGAAGCGAGAGCAGACAGGAGGATGGCCTTTTATCTTTAGGAGTATTGTTTAATGCCGCAGGTGACACAAGGTCGACTGACTGACTCCCACAGAGAGTTACAGTAACCAAGAGGCAAAGAGATGAAGGCACGGCTCCACATGTTCACATGAGAGAGAAATCTACATCTAGGCAGGGATGTAACCTTACACACATCTCATGAATCTGCACAAATCACATTACTGGATTCACATTAGAATTTCATCACATGTTTATTACAAAGACATAAGACTGAAGTCAATTTATGATCAGATTCTACAATATCTCTTTTCCTCGTTTATTTTTATAAATAATTTTTAAGTATAGTTACCAGTACAACAGTTCCTGTTCTTAACTATAAGTGAAACTGAAAAGTGCTCCTTCTTCAACTACTGACATCAAATAAGAGAAGCTCAAAGCAGAAAGCACCCTCTGCAAAAGAGGACTGCAATATATATTCTGTAAAAGTGATCTAAATGGTCCTCACTGGTGTCTATTTATGATTATGTTTCAAGGTATTTTTTAGAATTTTAAGGGCTCAGAAATGGGGAATTCATCTGTTTAGCTAAAAACAGTTCCTAAAGGATTATGCTTGCAAGAAGCATGATTAGGTCCTCTGCTCTGCTATCTGCTTGGGCTCAGGGTCCGATTTACAAAGCATATCGTGCTTATCGTCTTCAAGCACCAGCGCTTCAACAAAATTTGGCAGCTTTATGCAGGCTGCTCCTGTTTAGTGTTTGAATAAGGAGATGTTCCGTGAGTGCTTCCCTTCTCTGTGAAACAGAGGGTCTTTCAGATTCTGACCAGGGGCGGATGCAGTGTTTGCAAGGGCTGAACACGGTCCCCCTGAAATCTAAATCATCCAACCTAAAATCCTTAACAATGACTGGCTACTTGCCTTAGTAGCTATCAATGAAAAACCGTGAAGCTGCTGTTTAGACATATTTAATCACTAGGTATAAATTATCCATCGGATTAGTTTTACCAACTTTTAAAAACTAAATGAAAAAGTTTGGACACCCCTGGTCTAGGCAAAAATTGGGGCAGTACTAAGATCTACATGAGAGAAAATAAAATATAAGCTAGAAGAAGCAACCATGAGGAAAAAACTGACATCATTATCATGATCTTTTGTCTCCGGTGAATGCTAAAGGACAGTGCCCATAAAAGGTATGGATGTTTTACCCTTGTATTGATTTTACAAATCAATCATAATCAATATAATTTGGCTTTTATGACAAAAAACCATCTTTAATGTCAAAGTGAAAACAGATTTCTACTAAACAAAAATATGTAATGTAAAATAAGTGACAGCATAAATATTCACCCCCTTCATGTCAGTATTTAGTAGATGCCTTTGGCTGCAATGACAGCACTGAGTCTGTGTGGATAAGTCTCAATCAGGCTTGAGCATCTGTCACTGCAATTTTACTCCATTCTTTGCAAAACTGCTCAAGCTCTATCAGGTTGTACTGGGTTGCAGCATGAACAGCTCTTTTCAAGCCCAGCTACAAATTCTGTATTGGATTGAAGTCTGGGCTTTGACTCGGCCACTCCAGAACATTCACCGTGTTGTCTTTAAACCATTTTTGTGTAGCTTTTGCTGTGTGCTTCATGTCATTGTCTTCCTGGAAAATAAATCTCCCAAGCTGTAGTTCTCTGGCAGACTGAAAACGATTGTCCTCCAGAATTTTCCTATTTCTTGCCGCATGCATTTTACCTGCTACCTTTACAAGCCTTCCAGGGCTAACTGCTTAGAAGCATCCCCACAGCATGATGCTGCCACCACCTTGCTTTCCAGAGGGGATGGTGTGTTTGTGGTGATGTGCAGTGTTTGGTGTCTGCCAAACATAGTGTCTTATCTTATGGCCAAAAAGCACCATTTTAGTCTCATCAGGCGAAAGAACTTTCTTCCACTGGAGTCTCCTCCATGCGTTATGATTTGATACAATTTTCTTCAACAGTGGCTTCCTCTTTGACACTCTCCCATAAAGCTGTGACCGGTGAAGAACCCAGACAACAGTTTTTACATGCAGAGTCTCTCCCATCTCAGCTGCTGAAGCTTATAACTCCTTTGGAGTAGTCATAGGTGTCTTGGTGGCCCCACCCTAGTTTCCTTCTTGCAAAGTCACTCAGTTTGTGAGGACAGTCTGATCTAGGCAGATTCACACATGCCATATTACTTTCATTGGATTTATGCTGTCATTTAAAAAAAGACGCACAGGTAGACAGGTGTTCCAGGAATTTAGAACCTTGCCCAATGGCCTAAACTGTATATTGAGTCTGTACTGACTGGGATTCGAACCACCAATATCCTGTAACCCACTGAGCTATCCAGCCCTCATTTAACTGAATTCGGATGTTTGGTGCCTTTGCATTTTTCTAGTACCCTTCCCCTGACTTATACGTTTCAACAACCTTTTCTCTAAGTTCTTGGAGTGTTCTTTTGTCTTCATGGTGTGATGGTAGCTATGAACACTGATAATCAAGTTACTGGAAATTCCAGGCACAGGTGTCTATATACCATAATTACTGCACTTTGCCTGTAATTGTAAGACTACTAGCACCACCTGGCTGGACATCTGTTGAATAAGGTCAGTCACATTAAAAATGAAAATTCTGAAAATGTTACCTGCATACTTTTGTTTAATTGGCAGTACTTTGTAGAAATCTGTTTTCACCTTTATGTTAAGGTTGTTGTTTTTTGTGAAAACAGCAAGAATAGAGCATGATTGATTTATACAATCAATAAAGGGTAAAACATTTAAGGGTGAAAACGTTTCATAGGTACTGTACCTCACCTGTTCAAACCTCACTTTAGCTGGCAAATCCACAGACTTTGCAGTTGATTTTGAGTGAGTAGTGCCTGTAATGTTCAAATGATTTGTGATTTGTCTCATATGTAGCCCCTCCAGGTAACATCAGGAAAAGATGAATGCAGTGGAAAACAAAAATTTCCATCTTGAGTTGATAAATATTGTTGGTGAGAGAGGCAAGCCACTGAAGTGCCTAATCCTGATTTTAAAAACAACAACATGATTCAGAAAATGAGTGATTTTGAAGATCAATTTTGTCAAAAGCAGCCGCTGAGGTCCAACTCGATTAAAATTGCATGATTTCCAGAGTCCAAAGACGCCAATAAATTATTTGTCACCCTGTGGAGAGCTGACTCAGAGCTGTTGTGAAGCCTAAATGAAATTTGTCCAAAAAAGGAGAAGAGCTGTGAAAAGACACCATAGGTAAAAAAAAACAACACTTTTGAGACGAGAGGTTATTGAAGACTGTCAGATTAAAGTCGGGTTTTCTAATCACGAGGCAGCATGGCACATGGAGAGTTGTTTATTCAGAGTTAATACAGAGTTAGAGACTTGCTTATTATGCTGTGACTCACAACATAATGCAGTAGCCAAGACAGAGGACTATTATATAAAGATAATACATATTTTCATAAGCATTACCCTGCCAGTCCTCTGCTGGTCAGAATTACCTTATTTGTGAGATAAGAATGCGTTAGCTTCCAGACATGACTCAGTGCTCTGCAATGGCCTAACATGACTCTTTGGCCTCATTCAGTGCAGGCCAATCAAGTCTAGTCGGATGGCTTGTTTCAGCTCTACTCTGCAGCGAGGTGCAGAGGTGAGGTAGTGATCGCTGATTAAAGTGGTGGAGAAGGAGCTTACTTTCCTTACACAGGCTTCTCAGTGAGAGGCTGTTTTTTTTTCTGTGGCTCAGATGAGCACTGCAGGTTCATTGGAGTAAGGTGGTCAGCAAAGCAGTTCTGCCAGAGGGACTGTGAGGTAACTAGGAGGGCTTATTGATGCAAGAATGTTGCTATTAAAATTCAAGATTCCAGTGATTAAATAATCAAGTCACATGTTCTTCAGATATAAAGCCAGTGTCAACAAGTTTAGGAGTTGTGCTGGTCTGTCATGGTAAAGAGGGAGCTATGCTTTCATATACCACTCTGTCCATGTTCCAGCTCTTACCTACAGTCATGAGCTTTGGGTAAAGACTGAAAGAATGAAATCTCAGACACAAGCAGCTGAAATTAGTTTCCTTTGAAGGGTTGCTGGGCTCAGCCTGAGAGATACGGTAAGGGGCTCAGACATCCCCAGGGAGCTTGTCCTTCACATCGAAAGGAGCCAGGTGAAGTGGCGCAGGCATCTGATATGGATGCCTCCAGGGTGCCTCCCTTTGGAAGGACTGGAAGGAGACACTGGGGCAAATGTGGAAGTATTATATATCCCCTCTGATCCGGGAAAACCTTGGGATCCTCCAGGAAAAGCTGGAAAACATCACTGGGGAGACGGATGTCTGGGTCAACCTGCTTAGTCTTGATGGATGGATGGTATTCAAAGCTGTCTATAATTTTTTCATCACTAGGAGGAAGAACAACTCGAAGACAGACAGTACAATTTATATGCACAGTAAAGTCTAGCCACAATCATAGCTTAGTTAGACTGACTACCATCCTCCTACCAGAATACAAGCACAGAGGAAAATTCAGCTTATATATTTATTCATTTTTAAGAAATGGTTTTTGGACTTTTATGCTTTTATTGACATAGAGGGACATTGTATAAAGTCAAAGACAGGTATGAGAGAGTGGGGAGTAACTCATGGAAAAGGAGCCAGGGTGCGTCCTAACTGCTTGGTCATCTGCGCTCTGGAAGAATCCGTTTATTGAAGGAAGTTTGTCCCACTGCCACAACAGTGGCAAGCAATATGTCCCCTTTCACTCAATACTGGACCCTCTTTTAAGCCAGGTGTACACTGTGCGATTTTCATGCGATTCAGCCAAGAATTTAGAGTCGCATGACTTACTCTGAAGTCGGGCTGACTTTCAGTCAGATCGGGCATTGTTTGTCGTGCTGTGTACAGGGGGTATGACAGCTGACCACAGCCTGATTACGACCTGATGACCTGCTCCAGACTGGTCGGGAGGATTTCTGGCATGTTTGATATTTTGGTCGTACAACTCCAGACGCTACACTGTGAGAGCAGAAACGTGAGCAGAACAAACAACTTTGGGGGATTGTTTTCCTTTGTAAGCGGTCAGACAGCGTCTTAAATTACCATGACAACAGCTGGAATGACTTTCTGATGCACCCTGCTATGATAAAGGAAATAAACGAGCAGGAAATATTCCTTTCTGTGGACCTTCAGCTGACACAGAGGTGATGCTGTTTGTGTGTGTGGGACAGAGAGAGGTAGTGGGAGAGGGAGAGAGAGCGTGTGAGAGAAAAAGCGGGAGAGAAAAAGGGGGAGAGAGAGTATGACTGTAAACACTTCACCCTAAGTGTGTGAGACTTTTTAAAAAGGAAACTCTGCAGGTTTCTGTCACAGTCTGTCCCAACTTCAGCCGCACAGTGTGAGCACTCCAGTTGTGCACGACCGTCGGATCGTACAGTGTAAGCACACAACTCGTGCGCCATTGTCAATCATTGTACAGTATGAGATGACATTCTGCCACAACTGTCGTATGGTCGGCTTGAAATGGCACAGTGTATACCTGGCTTTAATTGATGCATAATGCTTAATACCAAACAATTTTAAACAGGTTAGCATGCAGCAAATTGGTTGTATGTTCACCAGTAACAGTAAACATACAACTTTTCATCTAGTTCTGGCTTTCTTCTACATATTTATTTTAAGTTATGTTTAACTTTAACCATGCATTGTAAACCCTAATAGCTATTAAGTTAACCTTACTTGATTATCAAGTATATGTTCTTATTACTAGGTTATATCAAGTAATGTTGAATTGGACGGTGCGGGAATCTATTTTACTGTTGTTTCAAATAAAGTCAACTCAAAGAATAAACTTGGGACTAAAAGTGAAGACAAAATAATTGTGAGTTTTCTTCAACTAAAACTAAACAAAATATATAAAGGTTAAAAAAGACCAAAATGTGAATGAAACTACACATTTTAATCTAATGACCAGCAACTTAATGTAAAATAGCTGCCAAAAATGAGCACCTACAGGCCAATTTGAGGCTGGCTGAGTTGGAAACAGCTTTCACAGCTCTGTCAGTTCGTACATACTCCTTGCCTCACTTTTGCTTCATATGATATCTGCTATTAGTGGTGTAACCAGACTTCTGACTAGGGTGGTCAAACTGTGGCAGGGACTTATATGGGTCACGTGAAGTATGTAGTACATTTAGATAAAAGAATGGAACATTTGTTTATCCTGTCTGATTCAATGAACCAGACTAACACTAAGTATCCTACAGGTGTTTCATTCCTGTATATTATATATTTGTAACTTTTATAAGGTTGTTTTAAGATGGCAGAAATCACAATTTGAAGTACTAACAGATCAAATGTGCCATGAAGAGAGCTACAAGCAGCCTGCAGCATAACCTGAAAACGGTATTTAAATGTGAAACAGCCTTGACATTAATACCCTTTACTTTTATATAATACATTCATCTGAATGTGAGCTTTTTTAACATTTATAAAACATCAGTCACTGCAATGTTGAAATGCTTTTTGAAACAGCCTTGTTTATTCAGTAAATAGTCTATATTTTAAAAGAGGTCTGACAGTGGATAAGTCAGATTTTTAAGTTGCTGCCTTATCTTAATTATGTATGATGAAGAAAATGTCATTGAATTAATTAAATCAATTGAGATGTTATCAACCTCCCAGTAGCTTCACCTTCAAAGAATTGTTATAACAACACTTGTGGGGTTTATCTAGCTCTGAACTGGGAAAAAAGGCTACATTTTGCTTGACTTTATCAGAGCAGAAATACTTTTCAAAGGAATAAAAAGACCTCAGAGATACTACAATATCTCCATGTAACCACAGCATTATAAATTCATGAGATGGCTCACAGGAGGCATACTTAGCTTCTCCAATAGCTGACTTTAAGAGCTTAAGGCTTCACCTGAGGTAAGAAAATGAATACATACCAACACCACAGGCCAGGGGGGAAATGGGAGAAGAAAACTGTATCAAAGCGAGGCGACCTTACGGAGGATAAAATCAAATCCAATGCAACAGAGGCATCTTTATTCATCCCTTGAGGTTGAGGAAAAGGCAGGCTAAGGACTTCCAGCTGTAAATCTGTCAATCAGTCCCTCGACTAGTTCATTCTACTGCCGCTTGCGTCCCTGAACAAGAGGAATGAATGCTATCAGGTGCAGGGTTAAACAGTGAAAGGGCTGTGGATTGTTTGAAGGGTAGGAAATCAGACATAAAAATGCGAGAAAAAATTAAAAGGTGTGAAACTGAAAACAAAAGAAGAGAAAAAAAGCTGTTTAGAAGGAAAATTTGGAGCAATATGGCTCACTGCAAATTAGGTAAATAGTTGGTCAATTATACTTGCAGCCCCTGCCAGTCTGCTCCAGAGTTGGCACACGCTCTGAGAATGGCACACACTCTGCTGCGACAACACAGTCTGTACACATCTGAACACCTCGTTTTGTCCTGTATGTATGTTTAGTCTGCATGTTATTGACCTCAAACATGATGCAGGTCTATATTCCTATCGTAATCTGTACAATTGCAAAGCTCATACTCATGTGACAGTCTGGTGGTGAAACCAATCACCAGCGGTAAGCTTCTCACCTATACCCGTGCCGAGCTACTGTCACTACAGAGCTCCCCTCCATGTACCATCGGGCCTGCCGTTGATCTTCCGAAAGAGCTCCAGCCAAGGAAAAGAGGCTGACAAGGAGGAATACGGTGCCGACTTAGAAGACGTCCTTTTAAACCGCCTTTGCCCTCAATCATCTTGGCAAATGTCCGATCTCTTCTCAACAAAATGGACCTGTTACACGCCCGGTGCCGGCTGGAGCGGACCTTCAGGGACACCTGGATCATTGCTCTCTCTCAGACCTTGCTGGACAAGTCTGTCCTGGACGATGAAGTAAACCTGGACAGTTTTACTATCATCAGGTAGGATAAGACGAGCCAGTCCGGGCCTATACATCAATGACAGATGGTGTACTGACATCAAAGTCCATCATAAAATATGCATCCCCGATCTGGAAATGTTGACAGTGTCTCTGCGCCCCCATTAGCTCCCTCGGAAATATCCTACTGTTGTAGTCAGTTGTGTTTATATTCCCCCGGACGCTAATGACAGGAGAGCAGCAGTGGTGTTGGTTGAAGAGGCTAACACCATGTTAGCAAAGTATCCCGGGGCCCCGTGTTCATACTGGGCGACTACAACAGCTGCAGACTGGACACTGCACTGCCTTCTTTTTAGCAGTATGTAGATGTACCAACAAGAAGGCAAAATATATTGGATTTATGCTACAGAAACATTAAGGATGTGTTCAGTGCTTATTCAAACCACCGCTGGGACTCGCGGATCACAACGTCATCTGTTTATTTCTGCTCTACAAACAGGAACTCAAACGTCACAAGCCAACACCTACAGTGCCCCACAGTGGACAGGTGATGCCATTACACAACTTCAAGGCTCTTTGGCATGCACTGATTGGAATACTTTCGAAGGAGACATAGACAAGAAAACATCCATTATTACAGATTACATTAACTTCTGTATTGACACAACCATCCCAGTGAAAAATAAAATCAAATATCCAAATTACAAGCCCTGGATTCCCCCTCAGAAAAGGAAAAGCCTGAAGGAGAAACACAAAGCCTTCAGGTAAAAGGGCTGGACGGCATTTAAGCCAGCAAACCCGACTCTAACAGGACACTAACAGGAAACAAGCCCAAGCTCTCCCAAACAATAACTCCTGAGATGGGAAATAACCTGAACTCTTTTTTCAATCTGTTTGATATATATGACTGTATCTGTGAGTGCCTCACAGAGCTCAGTGGTCTGCCCCCACCAGACCCCAATAAATCCATCCCCTTGTCAGAAAGGGATGTACAGCATCAATGACACAAATGCAAGCCAGGTAAAAAACGTGGACCAGATTGCATCTCAGGGAGGGTGCTGAGACCTGTGCCTCAGAACTTGCACCACTGATACACTCTCTCTTCTGCGAAATTTATCACACTTGCAAAATTCCCACCATGTGGAAAAAAACAACAATAACCCCTGTTCCCAAAAAACCTTGCTCAACAGAATTCACTGATTTTGGACTCATTGCCCTCACATCATTGATTATGAAATGTTTCGAACACCTGTTGCTAAAATTCATCCAGCTACTTGTCAGCAAACAATTGGACCCCTTTCAGTTTGCCTATAAGGCTAAGAGAGGAACAGAGGATGCTGTGGCCTGCCTCCTCTATCTTCTCCCCAGGAACTTCTGCCAGGATCCTTTTTGCTGATTTCAGCTCCGCCTTTAACACCATTCAGAGACACAAACTAATCCAGATACTAATCCACCTCAGCCTCCCCTCCCGGTTGATACACATCATATACGAGTTCCTCACAAACAGACAACAAACTGTACAGGTTAGCAATCAGTCACAGCTCCACTCACCACCAACGCTGGAGCACCACAGGGCTGCGTGCTGAGCCCTTTTCTCTATACCTTATCCACAAATGACTGCACCAGCCCCTCACCTACCCTAACTTTCCTCAAATAGGCAGATGACACCGCACTTCTAGGCCTTCTCACGGACAATCATTCACTCTAGGAATATCAGAACTCAATCCTGCAGTTTAACCAGTGGTGCAACCAAAACCTTCTCCACCTGAACCTCAATAAACAAAAGAAATAGTCTTCGGGACTCACACACACCAACATCCAACCATCATTGACAACACCATCACAGAAACAGTGGATCATTTCAAATACCTCAGACTAACAATAGACAATAAATTCAGCTTTGATCAACACACACAGGAAATTCAAAAGAAAAGCAATCAAAGACTTTTAGTCATCCGCAAACTAAAAGGTCTAAATGTCACATCAGATCTCCTCTTTCAACTCTATAAAAGCATTGTTCAGCCTGTTCTCATGTACTGTTACACATGTGTTTACAATATGCTCACAATCAAAAAACAATATTGCCACAAAGCTCATAGGCCTCCTGACTCCCAGTCTCAGTTAAATGCCAAAGCCATCGCAAACGCAATAACAAGATCACACCCACCCACTACACCAGTACTTTACATTACTGCCTTCCAGATACAGGACATTCAGATACAACAGTCTCAATAAAACAGTCTCATACCCTCCACCATCACAGCGCTAAACCAACAGAACACAAAGACACCTGATTGTCGTCATTTATTTGGAATTCGTTGCTTGACGTGAATGCTGTGTGTTTTTTTTTGTTTTGTTTTGTGTGTCTTGTGATCCTTCTACTTGTAATGCATTCTCATACCAGTACAGAATCTGTGAAATAAATTTCCCAGAAGGGATGATAAACTAACTATGAATTAAGTTAAAGAGGTAGAGAACACTTAAACTTTTTTTTTTTTTAGTTGTACACTGAAGTATCTGACTGAACTAGGCTTTTGACCTACTTTAAGCACTCTATTAAAATGTTTGTTTTTAACTGCTCCTTTTTACTAGTCCTTGTAGCACTTTCAGATTTCTAGAAATGAAAAGTGCGTTATAAATAAAATGTATTATTATTACTAACTATGATAAAACACATCAGTGCTGGTGATATTTCTGACATTTGCACCAAACTGATGAAAATCTGCATTTTATGGCTTTTAATTAGCTTAAACGGATATCTGCTTTGAAAAATCTGTCCTGAAAAGGCGTGGAGGTAGGTTTCTACATCAAAAACGTTATATAAGGTAGAATGTCACCGCCTCTAACCAAGTGAGAGGGGCAATCAAGGCACCTATGACTACTCTGAAGGAGTTTCAAGCTTCAGCAGCTGAGATTAGAAAGACCCTGCATACAACAAATGTTGCCCGGGTTCTTCACCACTCAAAGCTTTATGGGAGAGTGGCAAAGAGAAAGCCACTGTTGAAGAAAACTCTTATTAGATCTTGAATACAATAGTGTTCACCAAAATGCATGTGGGAGACTCCACCGTCAAGTGGAAGAAAGTTCTTTTATCTAATGAGATCAGTGGTGCTTTTAGGCCATCAGACAAGATGCTACATTTGCTAGACACCAAACACCATCTATGGGATGTTTTCCAGTCAGGCACATCACCACAAACACACCGTTTCCACTGTGGAGCATGGTGGTAGCAGCATCATGCTGTGGGGATTCCATTTGGCAAGATAGTGACCCGTAGCATGCAGTAAAGCTACACAGAAATGGTTTAAAGACTAGGTGAATGTTCTGGAGTGGCCTTTATGACTGAACAATATCACCAATTTACCTGAACTTTAATCTTTGTTTTATCTTAAAACTACAGTAAGCAGCATAATTTCATGAGAACTTTGGTATAAATGACAAATTCTGATCATCATGTCACCTGTTGTCATTGTTTGTGTTAGTATATTTCAAACATGTTTACAGGTATTTCAAAAGCTTATTTTAGTCAGACTGATGTAAAAAAAATCTACGTCTCTATCTGCATGTAAATGTACTACGATCCACCAGAAGCTGACTGAAATTACAACAGGGTCCTGGAGCTGTTGTTCCTACAACCATGCAGGATAGCATGTGTTGATGTTCCCTGTCAGCTCTGCCCTAAATATAACCACAACTGCAAACAACACATCTAATAGAAATCAAAGACACATTTCTTGTATCATAAATCTTAGTTACACTGTGCTCATAGTTAGTTTTCCATTTTTATATTGCGTTTCACTGTCAGTAAGACACTCATGGAGACATGGCTCAGTATGGATTCTCAGCAGGCCTTTTGCCTCACTGTCTGCAGTTAACCCTTAGAGCTCACAGCTGTTTTTTCACCATCATGTCTCGTCTGGACTTTTTTCTTTAAAAGCTTGTAAAACATCAACCCTGTGGTGCACAGTCAAGCTCTATACATCTTTTTTTTTCAGGACAACTTGGGCTTTAAGAATATATCTACTACAGTAATGTCACTTGAATTTTGAAAAAGTTATAGGACTCTAAAGACAAAACAAAAAACAAATTGGAATTTGAAACTCAAAGATTTTCAATGATAACACACAGTAAACAATAGTGACAAGAATTTTCTTTGCACAGACTTGTTCTCCCATCTCTTGGAGACAAAACAGTGATAAAAAAAACATTCTGTGACTAACGGTTTTCAAGATATATACATATATACAAAAAAGTCCATGCACTTTTTTTTGCAGTTAGATACATTTGTGCCATTCCTTTAAGCCGTGGAGAAGCAACTAGTTGACTACATCTCAAACATCGCCCTCAACAAATATGGCGGAATCCACCGAATAAAGCCAAGATAAAATATTGAAAGTGGATTAAAAATGGACAAAAAGACGCTTATTACCGGATCTAACACCGTGGATTTAATCTTTAAAGACCCCGAAAAGTCACAGAAGTTCTGGGCTCGCTAGAACGGCATCCTTAAGGACTACGGCGACATCAGTGGTAGCAAACGAACAGCAAAATGGTCAGCTTTCAGAGGAAAAAAGAGGATCTACGACATAAGGTTCAAAAGTTATTAACGTTTTTCTAAACTGTGTCACTTCTTGTTGTTTACGACAACCGTGTCTTCAGAGACCCCAGGAAGTTAGCCAAGTTCTGGGCTCACTAGAAAATGTTCTGTGAGAGCTACGAATACATGAAGCACATATATAGAAAGGCACAACACAGAGCTTTCACAGAAAAAAACAAGCTAGTGCCTATGACTTACGGTTCAAAAGTTACCAAGCAATTTACAAAGGGATGTGCCCGCGGCATGGATCTGCACCGCTGGGGCTCTAAGGGTTAAATTAGTTTTCTTCTTCCAAGACATTTATTTTGATTATAAATGTCAAACAGTTGTAGCCTTATTGAAAATGTATGGTTTGTGCATGTTGCCACTTGAAAATGATGGAAAAGTGCAAGGAGGTGGGAGACAAATCAAATATAAAAAAAGAGGTCTGTGCAAGTGGAAGAGCAAACCTTTAATAATTTCTATGAAATTATATAGAAGAAAACCTACTGAGAGAGTCATATCTGTCCTTCAGTGTCTTTTAGCTCATCTTCACGCTGTGATTTTTCTTCTCCTCCTCTCCTCAGCTTGTTTTTGAAAGCCTCTGGTGAACATTAATGATTTTTTGGTGAAGATAAAAAAGCATAAACCGCTAGTTTTTCTCTCTGAATCCTCTGCTCTCATTCAGCAGGAATGACTCCGTTAACACAGGTCAACTCAAGTAACAGTCATCACCGACCTCCCCCGCCATCCTCAGCATCATCACCATCAAGAGAATCTCTGCGCTATCATCCTCTCAGCTCATCTCAGCACTTATCTGTTTCTCTGTTGCACTCTTGCTTATTCTCTCTTTGTCTTTTTACATTTTCCTTACCCCGTAGGACACAATGTCTGTGTCTGGAATGTGATTATGTTGCTGAAAAAGTTCACATCCTCTACTTATGAGAGTGCTGCAGCTCTGCCCGGCTGTTGTGACAGTCTCTGAGACTTTCTGTCAAAGAGAAAGCCATCAAACAGCATGAAGTCAGACAGTTGGGAACACTGATAAACGACAGGCTGTGGTCCTTTTTAATCATTTTTGATCAGATTGAGCAAAGACATAAGTACAGGGCAAGTCTTTGCCAGCAAATCATGTGTTTCTGGATAGAAAGATAAAGTTTGGAATTATGTTGAAGCCACAAGAGGAATGATGGGGGTTTTATTGCATCTAAGACAAAGGCCACACGGACTGCTGATTTGTTATACATATATGCGCGTGTAGTCAGTCAAATTAATATCAATGAAGACAGAGTCCTAGTAAGGTTTCTTTCATTTACTGAAACTTGTTCCACTTTAACATAACGGTGAAAACTGCAAATGAAGATATAAAACTTTCAGTGTTTGCTCCGTTACACAAAAACTGCATCTCACATGTACATGAACTAAAACTCCAAATGACATACACATTCGTACAATACCATATAAAATATATTACATCTTTAATAGTGGTGTAAAGATAATCTGATATGGACCGGTGAACCGATCTTGACGTCAAAGGTCTGAGTGCAACAGTCCGCAGAGCCCTGGATCAGTGAAAAAGAAGCATGAATTGGTCTTAGGACCGGTTTTAACGTAAGAGATCGATTCACTGAGGCTCTGCTGCTTGTTATCATATCCCGTGCCGCCATGCTCTGGCTCAGCATCTGTAATCTTTTGAGACCCGCAGTGACCTTTTACCTTTAAATGAGAGTTCCGTTCACCAGTCGTTGCCTAAACATCTTTCAGTTACAGTTCTGCACCACAGGAAAAGTCATGTGGACTATATATGAAGGAAGGATAACTTTTGAAATGTCTGCCTGTCTGTATACTTTGATGAAAAGCAATAAAGAACTACGGCAGCTCATAAATCTCATCTGTTGAGACAGCTGAGTTAAATTTGAGCTTCTTAGAAAAAAATGATATTTAGTTCTTACTGTTATTAGGACTAATAATGCCAAGGGTGTTACAAGTACAGAAAGACCAACATGTACCAGTAACAACAATTTTAAATATTTTTTCTCCCAAATAACTGTCAAAGTGATACCGGGGCATACTGTATGTGTGATGAAAACTTTCTTAAACATAATTTCAGAATGTTTGCACAGGAGGCCTGGGATTAAATCTCTTTTATAAATAAGCTCAAAATAAATTTAGATTATTATGAAATCATCTTGTTTTCCCTTTTTTTCAAATTTTTGTTCAAGCACAATCAGTTTGTACCGGATTGGATTGGACTGAATCGTTCTGTATTTTAATGAATTGTAAGTTAATTTGAATCGTAGCTTGTGAATTGAGATTCAAATCGAATTGTCTTGAGAAGGAGAGAAACACACACCCCTAATCTTTATAATAACAAAATACTCACAAGCCTGTCCACGAAAGTTTAGTAAGTCAACCCACAAAAGCTTGGAAAGCCAACCCCTAAAAGTGACAAATGTCATTAGGACACTGATGTAAAGTCTTCAACTTCTTCTAAATTTGACTTCTGTTAACATAATATTTGTTACTTTAATTCACTTGTATTATGTGTAATGCTTGGTGTCGAGGGGAGAGAAAGAAAGTCTGTGAAATGTGAAAAATTTTCATTGCACCACAGACAGGAATTACAGGAGCTGGAGGTACAATGAATATGTACTGGGTTTAACAACAGTCTAGTTGTTGTTGGACCAGAGAAAGAAGGATACAAACCTTGATCTTACCTGCAGTTTCTGTTGATGCTATGCACTCTGGTGCAAATGAGTTTATTTTCCACAGAGCTGCTGGTAGCAAGTGTCAATATAAGCAGAGCGGGCTAGTCTAAATCAGAGGTCAGACATGACTGCACAGGTCATCCAGTAGATTTTAGATTAAAAATACCATGTACAAGCTGCTAGTTGAATATCCCATTATTATATCAATGTTATTATCAGACAGGAAGTAAACAGAGAGCACATCAACCTCTGACAAGCAAAGCGACACACTGTTTGTATGTTCTCTTTATTCCCATGTGATCTTGTGACCGATTTGTCCAGTTTGCAAGAGCCCTTTTTTTTTCCGATGGAAATTGAAGGTTATATGGTAATTTAGATCATAAAGAGATGAAAGAGAAACAAGAGCCCTCCACCTTCTGAAGCTTAATACCAAAATAAGAGCCAAATGCCCATCACTGTCCTGAAATGCTGCTTAACCATGAAGTACATCTGGACTGCCACACAGAGAAGACCTTGATTATTTATTCAAAAAGTTGATATTTGTATCTTACCAGTGCAGACATGTATATAAATTTGAATTTTTTCGATCAATCAGTGTATCAGTTTTTTTTTATATAGCACCAATTCTTGACAATCGCAAGACACTTCACAGAGAGAGCCAATCTAGACTGTAGTCTTCGTGATATCATTTAGAAAGACCCCACATTAGTTCATCATGAGCTCAGCACTAGGCAAAATACAGCAAAGTTACGGGAGGACAGTCTGGCTGCAGAGCACTCCTCTGTCAGGATGGAAATACATGCTTAAACTTTCAGAATATAGTCAGATTAAACTTCCAGGGTTAAAGTAAGAGTTAGGATACTAGACGCATATTGGTCTTGTATGCATGTGATTTGTCATCTTTAACTACTGTATTTTACAATTAGAACTGGTTTACCTTTTATAAGTGCACTTTTATAATTAATTAATCCTATACGTTCTTTTGATTAATGTATTATTATGACTATGTATGCTTTATGTACTTTAGTTCCATTTATTCATTTATTCATTTATTCAGTTCTGATATACCTTTTTCCTCTTAAATGTTTACCGTTTTTAATTTATTTTTATTTATCTATTTATTTATTAATTTATTTTTAAATTGTATTAATTTATTTTTCATAAAAGTGCAAAAAAGCTATATGTCATAAGTGTATTTTATTTTTATACTTTGCAGTTGCTAATAAAACAGTCTTTTAAAAAAGATACTACAACTTAAAGGTCAAAAACCTGACGAAAGTTTTATTAGATACATAGGCAACATAGCTATGTAAAGTTCAATGTAAAAAAAATAAAATAAAATAAAACAAAATAAATCCTAAATAACATCACATCCATCCTGACAGAGCCAGCATCTCACAGTAGTCAGAGAGGCAGAGTCAGACATGTGTGGTCTGTACCCAGACCTCCTCAGTTGTGGTAGTAAGAAAGCCAGACTCATGTTAAACAGCCGTCTGACAAAGATTTACTGAGATGGTTGAGGGATAGCGGACGATGCAAACAAGAGAAGAGAGATGATGCAGAAAGAAAAGAGTGAGATATGAATAAAGAGGGAGATACAGAAAGAGAGAAATAGGATGTAGAAAGACAAAAAACAAGCAGAGCACACTGAAGAAGACAGATACAATGCTGTTCTGGTCACAAATCCATCTAAAAATTATTTTTTACTTATTAAGTTTTTTAAGTCATCGATGCGTCTTAAGGTCTTAAATCAATTGACATTCAAAAATGCTAATGTGGGTTATTTTTGATAATATCAATCAATCAGCATTCTCCTCAGTAATAATTAACAGAATCAATTGATCAACTATCAAAATTAATATCTTTTCAAAATGAAATACCACTGTTTGGCCTTTTTTTTCTTATTTGTTGGAATTAAACAATGTAAATGGCATTAAACCTTTTGAACATTGCACACTTTTTAATGAAAGTTTTTTTTTTTTTTTTTTTGGTCTTTTAGACTAAAATAAAAAGGAGATGACTCACATCCAAAACAGGATTATTTATTGCAATTTGTATGGGTGGGAAAATTTATTCTCTGCACAGTGGGAGCAAATTATTCTGCTATGTAAACAACAATCAGTTAATTGTATAACCTCAGGTAAAAATCCTGCTTTTTCTTGATAGCTGGAACCTTCTCTGCAAGATCTAATGGATGTTTTATACATGTTCTTTTGTCAGATTGAGTCTTTCTGTGGTTGCCATAATGCACAGGCTTTTGTCATACATATTTAAGGCAATGCTTGTTATCTATGCACATAGAAGCTTTACTAGTTTGCCTTTGGTGTTTAGCATTCACTTATTCTTTGATGATATAGCTGGCATGATCCTATAGGCGACTGATGAATTATATATAAGGGCTGCACCTCTTTTCCTTACATATCATGATAATAATTCTATCAGAAACATGATCCTCAGCTGTGCAGCTGTAGATGAACGCTAAATGCCTGAGTGTCTATGTCAATACTAAATTTTATTATTGGATTATACAGTGTAAGAAAAAGCTACTTAGGCAAAACCTAGTAAAATAACCACATGAGAAGAATGTTTTTGTTGCTGAAGAGCCACAAAGAAATCTTTTTGTGCATCAACAGCAGAGGCAGCTGTTGCGACTGGTTAAGGTCAAACTGTGTAACGCGCTGACCCCGGTGCTACAGCTCGGCCTGTAGTGATGCTGTTCGCTGCCCCGCCTCGGGATTCAGCTGTCTGCCCCGCTTATGGTCATTCTCTGGGCCTACTGCAGAGACCTGGCACTGGAGTATTAGCTGAAGGTCAATCCAGGCTCTTTGGCCATCAGTGGATGTGTGGTTGTGCATGTTTGTGTGTTCTGCTTGTAGAGAAGGGAAAGGTTTTTCTTCTTCTCTTATTTGCACAAGAGGGAACATGATAAAGAAAACAAGGACACGAAATGGATTCCACTGATGAGCACAGGAGGTGGATACTAGAATTACCGTCACACTAATTTGCTTAACATCTGCATAGAGAGACCTTATTTAATCTGTGCTTCCATGATGGCATGACCTGTTCTGCCTTTCCATCAATACAATAACAGACTTTTTTTTTCCAATATCACTGTAGTGCCTCCAAATGGAGAATTGAATCAAAGTGGTTTCATTTCAGAATCAGAAATACTTAACCTTCAGTGGGGGAAATTCAGGATTAGATTCTCCTTTACACAATATAGCAGTTCAGTAAGGAACACTCTTGTCATACATTTTATTACAAAATGGATGTAGTTTCACTTGGTGGAGAAAGCTCTGCTCAACAGATGCTCCCTGGGTTAGTCCGACAGGATGCTTTAACTTTCCAGGGAGCACATTGCTAGAAACCCCCCTATAGATAGATGCATTTATGAAAATGCATATTGAATACAATGAAATTAGTTCAAAAGCAATGAATCCATAGCAGAATGAATCTAAATATACTGCTCTACAGCCCAGTGTTGTGTACACTCCATCCGATGCTTGGCGTTGGACTTGTTCATGTGAGGATTACATGCAGCTGCTCAGCCTCTTCCATGAAACTCCTGCTGCACAGTTTTTGTGTTTACATCAATGCCAGTGGAAGTTCAGAATTCTTACCTCTGATTTCCATATATAGCGTGCGTGCCGCGGGTTTGCTCCGACTGAAGGAGAGTGACCACACCCACTGGAAGCGAGTGTAGAGTTCAGCACTGCTGCGCGCAATCCTGACCAGCAGGAAGAGATCACGAGAGAACTGTGAGTTCATGCAGGAATACAGCGGACTATTTTACCTTTTGGGATCTGTGGTTTTATGCAAAATTCTTTGGCTAAAAAATTGCAAAATTCCTCGTCAATGGCGCCGTTGTAGCTCTGTGACCCATTGAACTCTCGGTGACCCTTTGCTCTTGCTGCAGGATGAGACGTAATGTTGATACAGTGATGGTTTACGATCGGGAGTCCGTGCACTATTTTACTTTGAAAGAACCGGATGTTCTACGCGTGTGACTTCCATGGTTGGTGCTTTGTATATGACAGCGAATCTACAAGGTTTAGCGGCGGCCGGCGCTGAAAATAGACCTGCAGGGTATCTGAAACGAAGCAGAGCAGAGTGTCGGTCCAGGCACACGTCGCTGCCGGTCTGGAGCGCCGGCTATGGAAATGCTCTGAAAGACTAGAGAGGGAGTGAAGTGCTCTGCAGTACGATTCGCCGGCATTCCCCGGTGCGCACCCTGTATATGGAAACTGGGGGTTAAGCTATGGGAACAGCCATGTTGATGACTTTCATGCACCATGCACCTTAGCAGTCGTTGACCTCTGGGATTTTATGTGATCTTTTGCTTCGTAGCTGAGTTGCGGTTGTTCCTAAACGCCTCCATTTTATCATAATATCACATACAGTTGACTCCTTAAATCCAGCAGGGATGAAATTTCATGAACTGTCTTATTGCAAAGGTGGCATCCATCACAGTACCATGTTTATCAAGTCAGTGGTCTCTTCAGAAAGACTGCATGGTCAGGTGCTTGATTTTATACACCTGTGGCAACAGGTCTGATTTAAAAACCTGAATTCAATAATGACCAGGTGTGGCCAAATACTTTTGTCCACATAGTGCATCTTATCACCTGTAAACTGTTACATGCAAACATTACTACAGTTTGGACAAAAGTGTCTCCTGAGAACACTTTCTAAAAGACAAATATTACAAACTAAGGTGGTCTAGAAAAGTTAAGGCAAACAGAAACTTTATAGCTTTATAAAACACAGTGCCATCTGTGGATTCAGAGTAACAGATTTACACTGAGAGCTATAAAGTAAGAATGCCAAATAAAAACAACATTGCTGTTCCCTCAAAGCTGCTTCAGTAACACAATGGATGAGCACATCAGTGTGTGTGAGCACACACTCTCTCCTCTTTTCAAGTTGCCAGAGTTCATAACTCTGACCCCTGAATGCTTCTGTTTCCTTTGTCAGTGTTGTTGCCATGGCAGCGGGCTGTTTTCCATCTCTGACCCCTCTCTTCCAGCTGTGTCCCACCACAGATATAAACAGGCAGCGGTCAATACCTGCATTCATGTTTGTGTTGTGTTTTCTACTCCAGGTTCCCATGATTCCTTCAGCTTCTACATCGACGAGGCGTCTCCTGTGGGCCCGGAGCAGCCGGAGACGGTGCAGAACTTTGTTTCTGTTTTTGGCACCGTGGCTAAGAAGCTAATGAGGAAATGGTTAGCCACGCAGACAATGAACTTCAACAGCCAGCTGGAGGCTGGGATCCGCTTCTTTGACCTGCGCATCTCCACCAAGCCCCGCGACCCTGACAATGAGCTGTTCTTCGCCCACGGACTCTTCAGTGCCACGGTCAGTTTAGAGATCTGAGTTTGGGTGGTTTTTAAAGTCATGAATATTTGACATGCTTGTGGTTGCTTAGTGATGTTTTTACATTGGCAGCTTATTTATATGTAAGAGCAGCCTGAGAGCTTCTCCTGTGATTTAAAGTACTTCACTTTAGTTTTATATTCTACATCGTGGTGTAAGTGAAGAGATTGCTAATTCATGCTCTTTATCTTTTCAAGGTCAGAGAAGGTTTGGAGCAGATCAGTAGTTTCCTGTCGGCTCATGCCAGAGAGGTCGTGTTCCTGGACTTTAACCACTTCTACGGCGTGCAGAACCTGCACCATGAAAAGCTGGTGACCATGCTGAAAGAAGTGTTTGGAGAGAAACTCTGCCCGGTTGTCTTTGCTCAAGAGGTACCGTCTAATTCAGAAACATTTGACACCACACAGGGGGAGGGATCAAGTGTAGTTAAGTGACCCAGAAGCTGGCCTCAAACACTCATAGCAGCTCCTGATTGAAAGAAGCACATCATTTTGTCTGTGTTTAAACAGCGTCTGCTAATTATTGTTTTCTCTCTCTGTGTTTTGATCACTTGAGATTCTGAATGAGGGTTATTACATCCATTCAGTGTGCCCTTTTTAGCATAAAAGTCAAGTAGAAAAGTCCTCCATGTTCAGATTTGCCTCTCTTCTGCCTTTTATAATTATTTTAATTTAATTCTGATAGCGATTTTTGCTCATTGTGAGAAAAGTTTTCATCAAAAAGATTACCATAATTATTTTCTATTACTCTTGTTTTATTCACCATTCTGTTTTTGGTGCACCCACACTAGTTGTCTACATTTTTGAGACTTTTTGATAACACATTTTAAAGCTGCACAGCCGCCATTGTATTGTGATGGATAGTATCAAAACATACCAAACCTTTAGAAACATAGAGAGCTTCAGTCATATTTTAAGCCAAAGCTGCAGTAAGTGAAAGGTATACAAAAACTGACATTTCTAAACTCCTTTTGGTGTCTCATACAGATGCAAAAGCAAAGGTTATGTCACTTGCAAACAAACTCAGAGCGTATGAGATAGACAGTGGAGGTCATGCTGCCTAAATTGCACAAATACATTAGAAACAATTACATTATGTGCTGTTGTGTGCAAACACTGCATTGTCCAAACCAGTGCTCTGCCTTTCTATATGGAAAGTTACAAGTGTGCATGATTGAGGGTTTAGGCACCAGGTCTTTTTATTGGCTAAAAATGTGTAACATCCACTGACAGATATAGAGGGTAACTGTTACCACGGATTTATGAAAAAATTGACATTATAAAAATGCTAAGTGTTGTCACAGTTATTACCCATGCCGATGAAATCGGCCGGGGGTTATGTAAAGGGTTCCGTATCTTTGTTTCTTTGTTTGTATGTGTACAAGATAACTCGACAATGGAAAGTCGGATCTTCACCAAACTTTCAGGGAATATTGGGCTGGTGACAGGGAAGAATTGATTAGATTTTGGTGATAATCCGCGCACCCGTTCGTTTATTCTCGGACTTCGAAATTTTGAACACCATAGTGATCAATGGGAGCGTAAGTTCCTCATCGGTGCTGCTTAGGCGGGGGTCTGCCGCCTCAGACGGCCATTCTAGTTCTTAAAGTTTGTGAAGAGCTGTATGTCACCTTTACATCAGCATACAGTAAGGGCCAATCCCATTTCCTCCCCTTAGTGCCTCCCCTCTGCCTACACCTTGCCTTTTGAAACAGAGTGGTAAGGGGTAGAGTTGAAAACCTTCCCTTAAGAAATGAGATGCCACTTGTTGTTCATCATCACACATTGCTGATAAACAGCTGTGTGATTGGAGGTGACAACAAAGCTTCATTCAAAAATCTTCGTTTCAAGGGCTATGTAGCCCTTGGCCCTTAGCCCTAGCCCTTGATTCAAAAAAGAATTAGGACACCTGACATGAACGTGCAAAACCAAGCGATAGGGCTGAGATAAGGGCTAAGGGGTCGAAATGGGATTCACGCTCTGTCCAGGGTCCTTTCCCCTTTGGTCTGCACATCAAATGCTAACTAGAGTTTGGTAATGTTCTCCCTATGGTAACTTCAGTAAAATCATCCGAGAATGTGATGAGGGCACTCAGGTGGTCAGTTTGCAGTCTGGTTACGATGGTGTACACAAAGTTTTACGCAATTATTTGGCTTGTAAAGGGGAAGATGCAAACAGCTGTGAGGAGGACACTCCAGATCTCCTTTGGTAAACAATATTAACCAAGTCCCACAGCTATTAGTAGCCACTACTGCAGTGCATCCCTACCGAGGAGTAAACTCATAGAGAACCATGCATAAAGCGAACCATGGCTACTGTAGACATGTCAGTACATGACTTTTGTCGTTTTTGAAAAGAAAACAACTCACTGCTGTTCTTTGTTCTTCTTTTAACAAAGAAATGTCATCAAGTGCTGATAAAACTGATGCTTTAGCAGCATCCACGCTAATGTCTTCCCCCATAATTGTACCGGCCTCTTGTTGCTGCTTGCATCACGTCTCTGCCGCACCTGAAAGTACTGCCCCTCATTACTGATTGGTCCTGTCACTTTCTAACTGGGCCCAAACAATTCAGGCAGGAGCTTTACAAGATGGATTCACCAGTGAGAAACACGGAAACGGGTGTATCCATCTGCTTTGCAAGGTTAACAAATATGCTCTCTTGCCGTAATATGACCAAGATTACACCATCTGTTGTTAGTGAGAATGGCAAGCCCCTCGTCTTTTCGCTTAACACTCTCCGTGCAATCCTGGTTGGCCCAGACAGTCTGGAAACCGGTGATGGCCACCTTGTGGTCAGGGACATCCTGAAGCAGCCACGTCTCTGTGAAGCACATCACACTATGACTCCTTTCTAACACCACCCACTAGTTTTGTTTGCAAGAGACCTCACATTTCCCATAATAAGAGAGAGGAAACACAGCTTATTTGGTAATAAAGCACATTGTGTGAACCCCGTCACACAAGCATCAGCTGTGCCGCGACCCACTCGCAAAGGTCACTGTGGAGCAAATCACTTCCTTTCTAGTCAGTCTTTGCAATTCCACTGCCTGCACTCTGGCTCTGGTGCATCCCAGATGAGCCACGTCATTCTACTTTGCTTGAGATACGTGCTATTTTCAGCACCAGCTGCTGCTTAACCACATCATTTCACACAAAGCAGATTGATCCAAACAGCCAGCAAAAAACATGCAAAGGACCCGGTCAACTTCTAAATACAACACAAGGCATGAGCTTTCAATTATAAATCGTCTTTATATCAACATTAAGTCTTATCCTGTGGCACAAGCAAGCATCAAGAGGTCAGTGGGTCACAGAGCTATGGCACCATTTAGGTAGAAAACCACAGAATTCTACATGAAACCACACTTTCTATGTAGAAAACATAAACCTTTAAACTTCATTATGTACTCAAACATGGAAGACGCAATAAAATCATGGAATCAGGCCTAAATGAATGGCAAATCAACACCAGGAAGGCAAAATAATCCACTGTTTACATACGTTTCCTGCTGGAACCCATGCTCTAGTACCCTCTTGTCTCAAGCTGCTCAGGGCTACGTAGCGCTGTGCTCCCGCTGTGCAACACTGCTCACTTTTGGTAGGAGCAAAGGATGAGGATGTTGAAATTTGGGGTTAGTGAAAACAATAACAAAAGGTGACAAGTGGAGACCAACCCACTGCTCAGTTCGGCCCTTCGTCGCCGCTGACTTATAATTTTGAATTTACAAGGCTATTCAGGAAAAATATACTAAATAATGCAAGTTTACCAAAAAGTAAAACATTGTTTTGGTTTCATGGAAGAATTCCATATAAAGGTGGAGAAAAGCTGTTTAAAGGTGCTTTCCTCGTTAATGCTGCAAGCTTCTTGCAAAGGATCTTTCATCCATGAATCCACAACTGGGATTTACTTTTTTTTTGTTGTTGTTCTGAGCAGCACCTCAGGACTATTCGACTTAGATAGGTCTAGTGATGTCACATAACAGGGGTCAGAGGTGGAGTTAAATGTTTGGGAGTGCTTGGGTGAAAGAACACGTAGCCAATGGCAGAGAATAATTGTGATATACAGCAACAGAAGGTTGGCTTCCAGCAGCATGCCTCTTAATGTAGCAGTCTTTTAATCAACATCCAGTGTTCAGGACCACTATAATGTCCGTCACAGTGGCTCTTTTCCAGCAGTTGTGTTTGGCTTTAAAAACTGTTGGAAATATTTAAAGTAATGTAAGTACACAGTTTTAAAAAGAGAGCATTAGCATAGTCGTTTTTTAATTCATGTAGACATTCCAGTGCAACATTCTACATTTTGTAGCTTTTAAAAACAAGATATTATCCCATACTGAGTGCCAAGGACTTTAGCTGCTGTGCTGTCCAAACAGTTATTGATATTTCTTGATTTCCACCAGTATCATATCAAAGTTTTAAACTCTGTTATCCTGACAACCTTGAGGTGAAGGTGTATTAGAAGAACCTTTAGTGCACTGGAAATATCAGTCACCTTTAAAATTCATCAGCCCTTCAGCACCTCCCACGGCTGCTCTCTGATCATAGTTTCCTGTCAGGTGCTGCTGCTCAGTGAAAATTGAATGTAGAGGAGAGGAAAAGGCCAACACTGACTAGTGGATTCTAGGGAATAATGAACTTCTTCTCAGTGCTTTGGAGGGCATCCGGGGTGGTGTTTAAATTTAGAGTAGACAAATGTCAGATTGGTGTTCTTTTCTGCTTCATTCACTCCTCTTGAACCTTACTGAACATTGCTTTAACTACATCTACTCTACTACTCCCTCGTTGCCACTTCAACCTCACTGTTCTGCTCA
The DNA here is from genome assembly GCF_018320785.1 of Cheilinus undulatus. Taxonomy (NCBI): domain Eukaryota; kingdom Metazoa; phylum Chordata; class Actinopteri; order Labriformes; family Labridae; genus Cheilinus; species Cheilinus undulatus. Next base: position 37,349,431 of record NC_054869.1, on the reverse strand, counting down.
GAAACAAAATCTACCTGCTGCACAAAGCTACTTTTGCAGAATTTTTATTATTTTAAGGGGAAATAACCAATCCCTAGGAAGTGATTTGTGCCACCGGCACTGGAAAAGTGGGCAAAGACACTCTTTGTCCCCAACTTTCAAATGCAAGGGAAATAAAGGGATAATGACATCTACTGCAAAGGTCTACAGGGCACCGCCTCCATGTGGTGCCATGATAACCAGCTGGGCTTTGAAGACAGAGCATAATGATGGTTTCAGCATCTTATATTTTCTTTATGTTCCATGAGCGATTCTGGCAACAAAATCCACTGTCACCATATCACTGATGAAATGAAATTGCCTGCAGTGATTTTACAGTTGTCTTAGTTGACACAGTTATACGAAATACACAAGGAGTAGGCATGTTCCCAGTGTATCAAAAGCTCTATCACAGTATACAAGTAATTACCCCCAGAGGTGGTAATTAATGTTTGCTGTATTAGTCATAGTATTCCACTTTATTATTGGAAGCATGACACGCTTGGAAATGATCAATATTGAAAGCAGCGACTTAGACTGTTAAACTGTATCATTAGTGTATTGTTAAAGCAAACACTGTATACAAGGCCATCATTTGTACCACATCATTTCTCCCTTTTAAGTTAGACCAGAGCTTCAGCTAGAGCTTTTTATTTCTGGCAAATATACTGGCAGTCTTCAGGAATTTTGGCCATTCAGCACAACTACCGGACATATATTTTAAACAGCCAGGTGACTGATAACCTGCAATTAGCAGCAATTAAACATACAAAACAGAAACACTGTGATGGCTTTATGTCTGTGCAAAAACAGGAATGAAGGAGCCTGTTTCTGTCTGAAAAGTCCAACACAGTAGAAACCAAGCCTGAGTGATTTACCCTGTTATTACAGCCTAGTTGTTTGTAGAAATTACATGACTAAACCTTGGAAATGACTGAGAAAAGACAGTCCTGTATTTGTCTTTGTGTAAGTTGTTTAAACAAACATTTTACACACAAACAACAACACTTAGCTTCACATTAGTTCCATTAGCACACTAGCTACTACTATAGCTTACAACAGCCAAATACCATCCGACACTAACAACAACACATAAATCCCACCAAATAACAAAGCAGCTCTCAGTTAATTCGATGCCTCATTAAAACTCAAATGAAAACTGACTCTTACCATCAACTGTCCCATATTAGTCCTTATATACTGATGATCTTATGTAACTATAACCTCCACTAAAACAGTAAAATCCAACCTTTCCCAAAGACAGACAAAAGCACCCACAGTTTATAGTTCAGTAAAGTCCTCCTCATCAATGGCTTTTCCCTGCAGCTGAAGTCATGTCTTAATTTTCAACTGCTTTCAACCTCATAACATAGCTTAGTTAACAGTGGCATAGCTATTGACATAAGCAACACATCTGTGTTCCATAGCTTTAGACAGAGTCCTGTAAAAATATTATTAAAAAAAAATATTTCTAAGGGCAGCCCAAAGTTTATGCCAGTAGTTTACCAGAGAATACATTTCTTGAAAGTGCTCCTCAGCCTTAAACTGTTATTTCTGAGAAATGTCTTCATAAATGATGTTTCACCTCTTTGAAACCTGTGAAGAAATTGTGCATTTAAGTTTTGATTTGCAATCTTTGACTTTGTGTTGTTTCTCTTGACAAGAAATATATTTTGACTAGGAATAAAACTGTTATTCAAGACAAATAAAACACACCTGTCCCCAGAAGTAAGAAACGTGACAATTTCTTGGGTCAATCAGACAAGCCGAATAATAAGGAAGCAGTGCAATTCATCAGGCATCTACTTTGCATTTGCTTTCTTTTCCTTTCGAGTCAGTTGACAGGTACATATCAGCTTTCTGTTTAAAAATGCTTAACCCCTACTTTTGACATGTCAATCATATGGCATAAACAGATGAGACTCCACACAAATGAATTTCCCTTCGGGGATAAATAAAGTTATTGTATTGTATTGTATTGTATTGTATTGTAAATAATCAATCTTTACATATAAATCACATAACAAATGATATCTCTTGACACCTTGTTGAGGCTGTATTCTGTTGTTGATTCTTTAAAGAGACCTAACATTAATCTCTCAACATTTAGCAAAGCTGTAGTGGTGATAAAAAGCTTCCTTTTAAAACTACAATATGTAGAAATTCCACACTAAAACATCTATCTTAATTGAAAAAATAATTACCCCAATTCATATAATGTTTTTAAGGCTGGTGGTAATAACATTCCACCACTCTCATTTTGTGAAATTTGTTCATGAAATAAAAAACAGTGGTCTACTAATTTGTGAATACATCTTTCTTTTTGAACTGCTGCAGCTATTTTGAAATAAAAAAAACAATAAAACAGATGTATGATGACAGTTAGAATTGTTTAAATATTTTGGAAAAGCAACAACACCAGAGTAAGATTTTCATCAGATAAGTCTTGTCAGTATTGCTGCCTCCCTCTCCAGGTGACTCTGCAGTATCTGTGGGAGAAGGAGTACCAGGTGCTCGTCTTCTACCATCACCCCATGGCTCTTGAGGTGCCGTTTTTGTGGCCGGGCCAGATGATGCCCGCTCCCTGGGCCAACACCACAGATCCAGAGAAGCTGGTGCAGTTTCTGCAGGCGTCCGTCACCGATCGCAGGTAAGGCTCTACATTTACATTGTCTGCTCTGTTTTCTTAACGCAGAAGTTTAATAGGACAAAACCTTTATAATCTGCATCTGTGTTGTTATTGCCTCTGGGATTTAAAGCTGGATCATTACCTGTGTTTAATGTTCTATGGCAGGCAAATGTCCAACAGTCTACACATGACTGACTACTGTAACATCATTTTGAGTTATTGTTATAATTCTCACATTGTTTCAGTTCAGAATACAAAAGCTGTTAATTTTTTTTTTCTTTCTTTCTGTAAGTAGAGTTTGAATTGTGGTTCCCACCCTTTTTGTACCTTTGAGCCTCTATAACTTGCATCTGAGAAAAGCTAAGCCTCCTTGATCCACAAAAAATAGCAATTGCTGTAAAAAAAAAAAAAAAAAAATCTCTTTTTCATCAGAATCTTTACCACGTGTAAATGTTTCTTTTTTTGAATGTCCCAAGAGAATAAACATACCTTAGGTGAATGAGTTTTTCTAGTCATCTGACTACTCAAAGTGCTTTTACACCACAGGTCACACCTACCTATACACACCCATTCATTCACTGTTGTCAGATTAGCTAATCTCATTCATACACATACGCATTTACACACCACAGTTGGAGCAAATTTGGGTTAGGTGTCTTGCCCAAAGAGGAAGACTGTGGGAGCTGGGGATCAAACCCACAACCTTCCATCTACAAGACAACCAACTCTACCTGCTAAGCCACAGTTGCCCCAATGGTTCCCAGATAGTTCGCTGAGGCCCACTGGTGGGGTTTAAGGCAAGTCTAGGTGCAGCGTAGGACTTCATAAAACTGTATTTTACTACTACAACTACACAATCAAAGAAACTGTGCCCTGTGCCAAAGAGGCTATTTTGCATGCATATGACTGCCTTGGGATTTAGGATTAATCTTAGGTATGCCTTGGGCACAAAGTGTGAAAACCATTGGACTAGTTCTCACCAATAAACTGTTTGGTAATTGTGAAGAGGGAGTCTCTTGCACTTCAGCCCACAGGTGGAGGTCGGTGCTCACAGAAGTGACCAGTAAGGTACAGAAGTGTTTTAATGGATCTATCTCACAGGTAAATCCAAGGAAGAAACTGGAGCACACAAATCACTTAATGCAGTTTAATCAGGTGCAGATGACTAATGTTAATGCATCTTCATAAGAGTCAAAACGGCATTAAGTGATTCATGTGCCCGAGTTTCTTCCTTGGATTTGCCTGTGAGATACAGTGCTTAACAAATTTATTAGACCACTACCCAAAGAAAGGTTTATGAAACAGCTGCCCTTAATTAACATTATTGGTAATTACCAAAATCATTTTTTATGTTTCTGCAATGGTTAATACACCAATATGTAGAAGCTTTTTAACCAAAATGATATTTTTAATACTAAAATGTAATTATTATTGTTATCCATGAATTTTCAAATTTACTGATTTACAAAAAACAGAAAAAATAGTAAAGCACGTTAATATTTCTTGATTAATATGTCAAATTCTAGTTATTTACTTGCATTCCTGAACAGAAAAATTAGTTTTAGTGCTTGAATGTTATGCTTGATTAATTTCTGACTTCTCAGAGAAGCCCTGTGAGCTGGCTCAAATTTTGGTATAAAGAGGTGAATTCAGTTTGAAATTCCTCATTCCTGTTCAAAATGGTAAAATGTCGAGAGCTCACTGAAAATGAAAGAGTCCACATTAAAGCACTTCATGATGCTGGATGGTCTCTGAGACAAATATGACAGTTGGTCTAATAAATTTGTTAAGCACTGTAGATCCATTGAAACACCTCAGTATATCTGGTAATTATGTTGTCTTCAATCAGTTAGCTACATTCAGTTAACTCTAGTGTAAAGACAAGCTATTTAATGTTCAACCTAATCAACATTATTTGTTTACAACTATATTCACATATCCTGAATTCGATGCCTTCACAATATTCCCCCCAAAAAAAGGGGAAAAGGAGCCTTTTTACCACTGTGTTACATCAACTTTTCTTCTAATAACTCTGTGGGCATTCCAATGTCATACTCTGCACCATACATTTTTAATGGGAGACTGGTGTGGACTGCAGGCTAGTCTATTAAACACACTCTTTCCTGTGAAGTCATGCTGTTGCACCTCTTACGGATTGTGGCTTGGCATTGTCTTGCTGAAATAAGCAGAAACATCTCTGAGAAAGACAACACCTGGATTGAAGCATGCTGCTCCAAAACCTGTGTGTACCTCTCGGTATTTATGGTGCCTTTATGATGTGCAAGTTACCCATGCCATGAGCACTAATACACCCACACAACATCACAGATGCTGGCTTTCTCACCTTGTGCTGATAACAATCTGGCTGGTCCTTTTCCTCTTCAGCCTGAAGGACTTGACGGCCAGTATTCTAAAAACAATTAGAAATGTGGACTCATAGGATCACAGAACACTTTATGATCACTTTTCCTCAATCAGTCCATCTCAGATGAGCTCAGATACAGTGATATCATCGGTGCTTCTGGATGCTTTTGATAAATATATATGGCTTTTAAGGTAGTCTTAACTTGAATTTTTAGATGCAGCAACATACTGGGTTACCTGAGGGTTTTTAATGCAGTGCCAACTGATTGATTGAAGGTCATGGACATTCAATGTTTGTTTTTCAGCCTTGCCCTTTATGTACAGAGATTCTGTACTCTCTCTCTCCAGATTATTCAGACTATGAGGCTCATAGTCGAATCAGACTCCTCCTAACTATTCCAGGTCACCCTTAATTTTACGGGCTGCAAGAAATCTCTACATTTCGTGTGACTGCTTATTGAAGGACTCTGTTCATAAACTGCCCAGCTCATACAGTCTTTGACAAATACAGGAACACCATTATTGACTGTAAAAGACTGAGTCTTTCAGGGATGCTCCTTTTATACTCAATAATGGTGCAATGACCTGTTACCAATAAACCCTCTTGCCTTTGAATGTTCTAGGTGTTTTTTTGAGAATTTCACAGCTTTCCCAGTCTTTTCTTACCCCTGACCAACTTTTCTGGAACATGATGAAGATATCAAATTCCAATGTGTATAGTTCCAGAAAGAATAATGTTTACCAGTTTTGACATTAGAAGTATCTTAGTGCTGTATTAAATTGAACATAGGTTGAAGTTGATGCTGTATTTTGGTTTGCATTCAAATGTTTACACAATGTCCCAACTTTTTTGGAATTTAGGTTTCACTTACAACAACTATAAAATTTTAAACCATCATCTTCTCTTCGTGAAACCATCTCATAAAACTCTAAAAACGTGGTTATGAAAACTAAAACATGAATATTCATTTGACATTTTTGGTTGTATTTTTTGTCTGGCTTGAACATTTTTGTTTTTCTGTGTGGGTTGTCAAAATTAATAATTTTAATGTCAAGCAGGTTTATCAGTTAATGAAATACCTCTTGGTTGTGGGGCCACTTTGTATCAAATTCTCACAATACATGGAGAAACCAAATGTTATATAAAATACATCAAACATGTCTAAATGCTCGATATTTCCCCTGCAGGAGGAAGGGGACCTTCTTTGTCTCCCAGGTTGTTCTGACACCGAAGGCGAGCACTGTGATGAAGGGTGTGGCCAGCGGACTGAGAGAGACCATCACAGAAAGGTGTGTGCACCTGCTCATGTTTGTGTGAAATGTTTTATATCCATGTTGAGTTGAACACCAGGACCGGCACTTGTGACAAGGAATTTAACCGAACATAAGCACAGGAGCAGCGTGACCAGATCCACTGCAACACCTCAGGCGACAGAAATGACATGATTCACACAAAACACCTGCCAACAGACATTCACTGGCAGGGACATCATAATAAGTCACCATGGCATTTTGTGATTTAATCCAGAGGCGTGTTGATTCCTACACATATCCCCAGGCGTTTGGCATCAGCATCCTGACTTTTTTAATAGCTGCCATAAACCTGAGGCCTGTGTATCACCTTCCTCTCACTTCTGAGAACTACTTCATTTCCCTGCTTTACCCTCAGCTTTGTATGCCAGCCTTTTTTAATGTCACTAGTTTATCAGCAGCAAAACAATCAATTTTCCTGCCATGAATAATTCATCCGGTCACTCTTTTATCAGCAATTCTCACCAGGCCAATAACGTTGAAATTCAGCTGGAAAAAAAAAAGCAAATTTGTTTGTGTCTCCATCCTCTACTGCTATGCAAGTATAGGAGTCAGTAGGCTGAGCAGCAGGTGATGCTACTCATGAAAAATGAAAAAAAAGGCATAGGTTGTGGAAGACTAGGAAAAGGAAGGAGGAAGATTTGTGGAAATTGGGAGTTTTGGCTTTCTTCTTCGAGACCAATGTGCTCTCTGAGGAGTTCTAGTAACAGTCATAGGTGCTTTCTTTACCATGTTCTCAATAGGGTTGAGGTCAGGGGAGGATGGGGGGCCACACCATGAGTTTCTCTCCTTTAATACCCATAGCAGCCAATGACACAGAGGTATTCTTTGCAGCATGAGATGGTGCATTGTCATGCATGAAGATAATTTTTCTATGGAAGGCCGGTTCTTCTTTTTGTACCATGGAAAGAAGAGGTCAGTCAGAAACTCTATATACTTTGTCGAGGTCATTTTCACACCTTCAGGGACCCCAAAGGGGTCTACCAGCTCTCTCCTCATGATTCTGGCCCAAAACATGACTCCGCCAACGTCCTTGCTGATGTCGCAGCCTTGTTGAGACATGGTGGCCATCCACCAACCATCCACTACTCCTCCATCTGGACCATCCAGAGTTGCACGGCACTCATCAGTAAAGAAGACTGTTTGAAAATGAGTCCTCACATATTTCTGGGCCCTCTGCAACCGTTTCTGCTTGTGAGCATTGGTTTGGGGTGGCCGGATAGTAGGTTTATGCACGACTGCAAGCCTTTGGAGGATCCTACACCCTCAGGTTCTTGGGACTCCAGAGGCACCAGCAGCTTCAAATACCTGTTTGCTGCTTTGTAATGGCATTTTTGCAGCTGCTCTTTTAATCCAATGAATTTGTCTGTCAGAAACCTTCCTCATTAAGCCTTTATCTGCACAAACCCATCTGTGCTCTGAATCAGCCACAAATTTCTTCACAGTACAAAGATCACGCTTTGTTTTCATACCTTGTCCAAGGCATTGCACTATTTGACGCTTTTCAGCAGCAGAGAGATCCTTTTTCTTTCCTATATTGCTTGTTTGAAACCTGTGGCCTGCTTAATAGTGTGGAACAACCTTCTTAATTGGTTTCCTTTAATTGGGCTCATCTGGCAAACTAATTATCACAGGTGTCTTAGATTGATTTCAGTGATCTAAAGAGCCCCGAGACACAAGGCCATCCGTGAGTTTCATTAAAAAAAAAAAAAAAATTACTCTTTTGACACTAAAATCCAATTGCATAATAATTTGGAATGCGGTGTATTGACTTGCCTACATTTTCATCTCATCCAAACAAAGTTTTTTTTACAACCTGCAGCATTTTCAGATGTTTTTTTTTTTCTATACACACATTTAAAATTCACATAAAAAATATTGGATGAAAATCCACTTACAGATGGCAAATGTATAACTCAACTGAACAGGAAAGCAGGCGTATGGATGAGGCATTTTACCATATAGAAACCTGGGTGAGACCCCTGCAGAAGCAACACCATGCCATAGTGCTCAGATCACATGAACATGACCAGCATCTGTTCAGAGTGTCATCTTCACAGCTGGTGTCTGGCTTGCAGATATCCCATGCTGTGCGAAAGAGATCTTTTATCACAGCATGTCCCCTTTCTGTGTTAAACCAGCCATCCATAAATCATCCCTTTTTCCAACCCCATCTATACCTTTCGTGACTTTATTTCCCACCTTCTGCTTTTTCATCCTGATGCCTATGTGTGTGCTTTCTTGCATCCTCTCAGGGCGCTGCCGGGGATGATGCAGTGGATCAGGTCACAGAGACCCGGCGAGAGTGGCATCAACATTATCACAGCTGACTTTGTGGAGCTCGGAGAGTTCATCAGCGCTGTCATCACCCTCAACTATCACCTGGATGACGATGAAGATGATGCCACCTGAGGGACGTAAAGAGAGGGCGTCTGGGAGCACAGACACCAGCAGTTTGGTGTGCGCTCTCACTCTTTTCTCTTTGGCATTTATTTCATGAAGGGAGCCGCACTGCTCCTTTCACTTTCTTTAGGGCTATAGAGAATTAAGAGATCAGATTGTGGAAGACAGTTGAGGTGAGAGAAGTTTGGATTTGGAGAAATAACACAGATGTTTTGTTGGGGCAAAGAAGAGGAATGAGGTTTTTTTGTGTCCTATTTTGGGGAAATGTTTTTTTCCCCATCTCCAAGTGTGATGTTTATTACCTTTGCTTCCTGTGCTGTACAATTAATGCTTTTTCCTGTGATCACACACACTTCACAAAGGGGCACACCCTTTAGATCATACCCACTTTCTGCTAAATGTAATGGTACATCAGTCTGGGTGTTCAAGTGGCAGTTGTTTCAAATAAGTCCGTGTTACTTCAATCAGTCAAAATGGAGGCCTGTGTAGGTAGTTAGCATCTGTTTGTCCTGTTTGGAAAGCCAGTCTAAGAGAACTTTTTTGTGTTAGCAATATCCACCAGTGGTCTGAATTGAAGGATTTTCTTTTATTTAGAAAAGCAGATTGAATGCAGTGAGTGTTTTTAATAGTCAAGTATTAACTCCAAATGTACACCTGAAAATAGTCATTATCATGTTTCTCCTGCAGTAATCTTTTATGTTTTTGTCTCTGTTAATACTCACTTTAAGGTCAGAGGCTTTGTTTAATGCCACCGTGAAGAACTTTTTGGTTGTGTTGATTTTGGAGCCCCTGTGTGGACTCTGCGGTACAGTTTACGTCTATGCCAATCTTGTCCTCTACATGTGTAAGTAGTGTTTTCTGAAGAAAAAGCTCCTCCTGCTGTCTTTAACCGTAAAACGTACATTCATCATGAATCTTTGTTGTAGACAATGTAAAAAAAGTCTTTTTCTGCCCCCTACTGTTAAGGTCTGTGTCCACTGAAGGCTTTTTGCTCTGGCAGCACCCACAATCTTCGTCTCACTTCTTCCTCCAATCAATTAAATATCCCCAAGAAAACACTGAAATAGTCAAAGAATCAGGAGTCTCATTTATGCATGTTACTTACGCTCAAGTCCGGGCCTGAAGTCTGCGTGCCCCACTTCTCACGTACAATATGTGATTCATTAAAGCCAACGCCCACTCACAAGAAATACGAGCCCTCAGATTTTTAAAAAAACTGACCAACCAGAGCGCAGCTACCTGGCTGTGTGCTTGGGGATTAAATTTACTGTTTTCTGGCACAAATCTCTCTGTGATGACACTTTTCTGACTCAGTCACTGTGGCTGATAGATTTTGGAAAATTTACATCACAGTGAACAAAAACACAACACGTAACTGGCTGTTAACATTCATGAAGACAGGGACATTAGCCCAAAACAGACTGTAATGAGATGTACTGCTCTGTGATTTTATATTATTGTAGCATTAGGGGGGTGGGGTCATTCCCCATCAAGACTGATGATGTCATGGGCTCATATATTTTCCCTGCTTAACTAAAACCAAGCCAGGAACTTTCTCAGGCTCTAAATCAAAATTCCATTACAAGCACATCTCGGTGTTTTCACGTGTACAGCAGCCTTATTCCAACACATCTCGTGTGTTACAAAGTTTGAATTTAACTTTACGGGGACTTTAATGCATTGTGTGCCTGTGGTAGGGTGGTGTTGAGAAAAAAGTCATCTCTCCTAATCAATTTCTTAACACACAGACACACGTACAATATATTAAAATAATAATAGTAATAATAATAATGATATAAAACAGCTCTCAAAGATGATCTGGATCTTGTTCATGAAAAAAGAGCTTGCTGTTTGTAGCAGCTCTTTCATGAAATTCCCATCACCCAGTGATGTCTGCTTCACATTTCCTCTTTTCCCTTGCACCACTGAACGCATCTTTATCACTGCATGTATTGAATCATATAATTTAGCAAAGTGTGAAGCCTGGACTTCTCTCAAACAATCATAATATATTCTCATAATCAGTCATAGTTCAAACTGGGCTCGCCGGAATAAAAATAGAGTAAATAAATAAACGCCTTCATACATCAATCAGACTTTTCTTTATAAATATCCTATTATTAAAACTCTCTTAAATAAAATCCAACAGCGGAAGAGAGATCTGACATTATGTAAAGAAATAAGAGTGGGCTCCGTGAACAAATAAAAACTGCAGTGAAACCGGTGCGCAATGATGAGTGGTGACACTGTAAGAGGAGTACATGTTGTTTTACTGTCCTTCCATTCACAAGCACCCCAGTTTCTTTGACAGAACATTTATTTTTTTCAGACTTCTTTCCGGTTGTTCACCGCTGAAAACCTCTGATCTGTAGGTGTGCAAAGGGCACTGCAGGAGGCAGATCTGCGTACGCACATTTCCAGGTGGATAGGGATTTATAAAGAGAGAATTGCCTGAAGACGTGAGTGGGCACAGTTTTATGAATCTGAATTATTTTTGGCGCATGTACACTTTTTGTCTGGATTCTACACACTGATTTATAAATGAGACCCCTTGTCCTGGTGGGTTCAGAGACAAGTCTGATCGGTTTCTCTTTTACCATAGCTTATACAAAAAGTTCTGCCTCTTCTTAAATTTGATTGGCCATTGAAAGTTAAACTATTTCTGGACTTTTAAAATACATTTTAACATGGTAGTCCTACTCATTTAAATTTCTCCTATAAGTGGATCACTTGTTGTCACTAGTTGACCAGAGGCTCACAGAGGTAATATGACACCATGGATGAGGAGAGGTGGGTATTTAAAATGAAAACCACATGATTTTAAATAACACAATTGATCTTTTCTAGAAAACATAAACCTTTTACTTTCATAATGTATTCACCCATGGTAGAAGCAAAAAAATCCAAAATAATAAAAATATCAAAATGAACAGCCAATCAATGTCAGAAAGGCAACGTAATCTGTTGTTTACATGCTACTCCCAGTTTTACATAAAATGACCCATGCATGTCCTCCCAGAGCCTCTGTAATTATCTGTTTTTTCAAAAATGTTTGTATTTTTAAAAAAGGACACTGCCAGTGCAAAAACATAATGCTAATGGACATGGCCCCATAATCTCCTCATCTGACACAAACCCAGTGGTAGCATCAACAAACATGAAAAAAATGAATCAATTAAAATAAAACTTTCTCTTTTTGCTCTGGGTTGTTTTATAGCTCATATTAAGGGAGCAGTATAAATATCAATCTGCCTGTTAACAAGGTAAATAACTACTCACAGCAGCTCTAACTTGTGATTCACATACTGTTGAAAATATCGAGTGAAGTACAGCCTGGCTTGCCAAAAAAGAAAAATAAACAACACACTTTATCTTTCCTGCACATTTATAAAAAAAGGATTTTCTCATTGATTTGATTTGGACAGATAAAAATGCAATCAATGCTACAATTCTTTTCTAATAGTCCTGAATCCAGCATGACAAATGTATCAGATTGTGTGGTGGGTGCAGAGTCGTGATAGCCAAGTATAAAAATACAGTACAGCTGGGTGCTCGAGTCTATCCACTGTCTGTGTCTCCTCCGCAGAAAACTTGCTCCCTGAGTGTGCGTCTATAGTTACCACAGCACTGTAGTATACATGAGTCATCATAAGATGTATCACGGTGTTGTCTTTTATAATAAGAGGTGATAAAGTCTTTAAAGACCTCTGTCATTTCAACTCAGCAAAGACATCGTCATTCTGAGTCAGGATGCGTTGATGTAACAGTTTTGCTTTGACACATGGAAATAATACAAGATCAGTCATCGCTCCTTCCTGTCTGTTTTATTTGAAGTTTCATAACTTTTTAGATTCATGATATATGTGCAATATATTTACAGTGTGTTTCCACCAAGTGGTCCAGTTTGGTTTAGCGCCATTTTGCATGGTTTGGTCCAGCAAATCCTGTTTTGACAGCCAAAATCCATACAGCTTTGCTCATAATCACGGGTGTCCAAACTATGGCCCGCAGTCTGTTTTTGATTGGCCCACAGCAAATTCTAGAAATAAAATTAAAAATGGCCCACATTTGATGAAGGAGCTTGTACTTATCTGTATTGTACTTTTTTGTTTCAGCACTAGGCAGTGCTAATATGTTGATTCTGTAAACAAACATTTTGACATCAAGATACATGGATTAATAATGTTCTGATGGATTACTGCAGTAAATAGCAGCACCAATAGCATTCCAGGGGCGGAGCCAGTGGTAGCCAGGGTCAAACGGAGCCCGTAAAATCTGATTGGCTCTCCCAAATCCTGAAAATGACCGTTTATTTGCCTTGTCAGCCATTAGCAGGCCATTTAGGTGTATTCAGTCACTGAGCATTTATTAACTCGCATTGGATTAGTCTTACTTAAATTTCCTCAAGGTGAGGAATATGAAAGTGGCCGCACCATGCTTATGTATTTCTGTATGTGGCCTTCAGTCAAAAAAGTTTAGACACCCCTGCTCATATTGATGGGAATTACACTTCTTTTTAAAGATCTGGATTATTTTACTCGGCTCAGTAAGAGTCTGTCTTTCAGCTCCCAATCAGCTCCTCTATGTTACCTCTCAGGCTTTTTTATGTTTATCAAACAGCAACAAAAACGGGAAGAAAAGGAAGCCTGCTCTCAAATGGGAGAAGACTCCTGTCATTCACATAAAAAATGTCTCATAAAACCAGTTCATTTGAAACCAACGCATCTGTACAGTTTGTAGATAAGTATTTTAGGTTTCCCTAAATTTTTTAACTTATAGTATTGACAGTTATAGTTTGTTCCATCTTGTGTTATTTAAAACTAGCGATGATAGCTGTTGTGGTATGTCAAGTATAGCTTCTTTGCACATGACGTCACACAGCAGCGGAGAACTCCAGCTAGGGGGCAAGTGGTGATTTCTGCATAGGGAAATGCTGCCAAAAAGGCAAACAGCTTAGAGCTGTTTATGACTATGCCAAGCATTCAAAATGCAAAAATGAAAACATTCTTAATTTTTAAGCTACTTTTGTGTTCCAAAAGTAGAAAAATATTCAGGCAAAAAGAAAAGTTTTAAAAAACTCACAGTGAGAAGGCAGCGAACAGGGCTTCATGGTTGTTTGGCTTCCACATGGCTCTTCATTTAGTAACATTTTGGATTTTTTTACTAGCACTCAAATGGGAGCTGGTTATCATGGCTCACATTGAAGAGCTGTTTTGTGGAGCAGGCTTGTTCATGAATGACACATCATCACTCTGTGGCTTACTCAAGGTTTATTCAACTCTTCTAGACTCTTGTCTTACTTCATCTGACTAGACAACGCCTGATACCGGGAGGTCTGCAGGACTGTGTAATTTATTATATTGATTGCCTCCATCCCAGGTAAACTGGTTAAATTGTAGAAAGAAATCAGTTTTGTAAAGTTCAGGGATCATAATAAATTTATGTAGGTTTTTTTCATGATAATTGCAGTGCACAGGTCCATTTAGAGCAGTGGTGTTAAAACCAATCACAGCAGGGACCGGATTCTGAATTTAGGTCCAACCTGTGGGCCTAACAGGGTCAACATCTAATCCTAAACTGTCAATATCATTTTCACCACTAATGAAATATGGAAAAACAGAACTGATGAAAGATGATTTTGAGTTTGATAAAAGTCCAAATTATACAGTAAAAGGCTCAAAATCTAAGATGAAATGACAAAATTATTGGTTTAATAGGTTAAAGCATGAAATTAAAAGTCATAATAAGGTTTTCAAAAGGAAAAAATATTAAATAGAAATTTGAAATCAAGTTTTATAGGACAAAATATGAGATAAAATTGGAAATCATGTTTTTAAAAGGTCAAAATATGTTATAAAAAGTTGAAATCATGAGTTTAAAAGGAAAAAATATGGATAAAATTCAAATCAGGAGTTTTAAATTTCTAACTGAGAGTTTTTAAAGGTCAAGATATAGGATGAGAAGTCTATGTACGGAGTTGAAAAGACCAAAATGTGAGATAAAATTCAAAATCATGAGTTGAAAAGGTCAAAATATGACTTGAAATTTAAAAATGTCATTCTCAGAGGTCAAAACAAAAGATAAGAAGTCACAATTATGAATTGAAAGGTCTGAATGTGAAACTAAAAGCCAAATTCATAAGTTGAAGTTATGATTTTGAGATGCAAAATTGAAAATTTGACATGAAAACACTAATTTTATTTTCCACACTCCTGGCTTTTTAAATCATCATTTTTCTCTTTACTTTTTCAAATTTTGATGATTTAACAAGGATATTTCAAACCAACAAGGTAAATTGACATTTTTATACCGGAGGAAATCTCCAGACCTCATACTGGTGGGCCAGTTACAATGAAAATCTGATCTGATCTGGTGGGCCGGTTATAACTGTACCACGGGCCAGATTCGGCCCCCTGGCCAAATCTGGTTTGACACCCCTGATTTAGAGCTTTAAAGTGCTAACTTTCCTCTGTTCACATTAATTCCTTAGAGCTGTCCACCACTTCTTGAACTCCAGTGTATCATCAGAGTCTCGTGACTGCAAAGAACCTCCAGAACATCAGACAAAAAGAGAAAAATCACACGCAACGCAACATAAAAAAGCAACACAAAGCAACACATCTTTTAGCAGTTAGCAAACAATAAAAAGCATCAACTCCACCTGGATTGGGGCATGGATATTGCATTGAGGCTGTGTGTGTTTGACTTCTTTCCACCTTTTTCAGATGTATTTGTCTTGTAACTGCATGCACCAAATCATGACGGTTCAGGACAAATACCTTTTTAACCTTACTGAACCAAACTGAACAGGACCACTTGGTGGAACTGCAACTTTTGTGCACTTTTCTTTAGTGTTACGCTTTTGATATGTTTTTATAAACCCTGCAATGTGTTGTTTTGGGATGGAAACAGAGTATGTCAAATGCAAGGTTTAGAAAGTTATGCATGGAAAAAAATTGTTAGAAAGTGACAGGACCAATCAGCGATGAAGGGCAGTACTTTCAGGCGCGGCGGAGTCATGACGTGAGCAAGCAGTATCAAGAGGCCGGTGCAATTATGGTGGAAGACATTAGCGTGGATGCTGCTGAAGCGCCACTTTTATCAGAACTTGACGACATTTCTTCGTTAAAAGAAGAACAAAGAACAGCACTGAGTTGTTTTTTTTTTTTAAAACAACAAAAGTCGTGCACTGACATGTCTACGGTCGCTATGGTTTGTGTCATTCCTCAGGAGCTGTGCACGCGCACCTCAGTCGCAGCCATGTCACGTGTTTTGTTGCTCTGATTGGCCCGTAAAGATGTGACAGACAGAATGTTCATCCAATCACACTCCGAGTTTTTTTCAAAGCCTCTGCCCTTTCTCAGACGCTTAGTATTGAGGGTTTTCCAGATAGATGCGTGAAACAAATCCATCTGGCGTGTCAGGTTATGTGGCATCTTCTGCAGAGAATGTATTCTGTAGGGACATTATCGTCTTGTCAGTTTTGTAAAAACCAAGTTAGGAAACGTTTTTCTCCGTGAATGTATGTCGCGTAAGTAAATGTGCCATTTCTAAAGTTTTTGTGATCTACTGATCAGGTGATTGGGAATCAGCTGGAAAGTCATTTTTGTAATGTATGCTTTAATGTAATAATTTAAATCTGTACCTGTTCACTTCAGTGTGGTTTCATGTAAAATGTTTTATATTGTTGAAAGTTTGTACATACTGTAACTGCAAATAGAATATTGCCGATTAATTGTAAATGATTGAATTTCTTGAAAAGAGTCGTCATAACTTTTTTCTCAACTTAATCAAGCTGTCAGACTGCTTCTCGGTTTTATGTTTTGTGCATGAACCAAAAAAAAAATCTATTTATATCTTCATGAAACCCAACAAGGTATATTTGATTTGTTCATCTGTTCAGTTTGTTCACATATAATCTACACATTGATCTAAAGAGTATGGCCTCACCTGAGCTTCAAATGTTTTCCCATAAAGACATCAAACTAGTTTTTTTTCGATGTTGCACTGCTACTACCCCACACTGAACCCACACAAATGAGCAGACTAGAAAAAAACTTGAACATAGTGTTGTACATACTTTTGTGTCTTCCCTGGTCCAAATTGTTGTCATTGCTTTTATGTTCTGCTGTGAAACGAGACTCTTGCTGTTGTAAAACTCAAAAACTTTATGTTCAAATAGAGGTGAGTCTGTTCTTAGTGGAAAAATGCCAATCAAATAAAGCTTCTGTGGCTCAGAAATGATGCAATGGAGTATTATTTCATTATCACGTCCTCTCATCATGATTGGTTGTTAATTATCCATCCATTATTGTTTGCCAATGATCTACACCCTGAGACAAACAAGCAATAACAACGAATCTGGAGTACCCAGAGAGAACTTACACATGTATCAGAGAACATTAAAACTCCTTAATGTCTTTTTGGTACCAGGAACCTTCTAGCTGTAAAGTAACAGAGCTAACAATTGTTGCATCACAAAATACAGGTGCATCTAAAAAAAATCATAATACCATGAAAAGATTACTGTAATTGTTAACTTGCATATAGATTCACTTCACACAAAGACATGATGCAAGGATTTATTTGGGTGACCAGTTATTTGCCATGGTACAGGAAGTAATTCTTTGAAGGACTTACAGCCTTAACAACTTGGCACAACTGGCAGAAGGAGATGACTGATACGGGTTTAATCAGTGTGCATGTCTTTATTGCTCAGTGGTGCCCCGTACCCCTATATCCTCAAAAAGTCAGCCCCCACAGCACATTCAGGCAAGGATATTGAAATATGGCAGGCATAGCTAGCATGCCAGGACCTATAAAATAGCATCTTGGATGCACATCGCCGAATCAACAGGAAGTCTGCCAACAAATAGGGTGATAACTGCCTAAAACTTGAGCTGTGTGATAAGAGGCCACACCTCAACATATCTGTATGCTAACATCAAGTATCTGTCATAACAACACCTTTAAGAACATTCAGCCCTACGTGACAAAAATCTGTTGGTATTTCTGAAATTAACACTTTGTGCTCTCTCTTCATGTTTCCTGTCAAAAGACTACACTTCATTGCCGTTTAACTTCTGTGTGACTGATAGACATCACCAACAATTCTGCAGTTTTGCCATGACCCTGACATGCACTGAACCTAGACATGTGCAAAGGTGCAAGGGCCCATTCAGTGCTGCTTGTAGCCCTAGTGGCTTTTATGGAGGACCAAACCTGCCAAAATTAAAAATGAATAAATAAAAAATAAAATTCAAAAATTATATACAAAAAAAATAAAAGGAAATAAATACAAAAGTAAATAATATATACATAAATAAATAAATAAAAGTAAAAATAAATACTAAAATAAATAATAATACTCAAAAATTCTTCGGATTCGCAAAACTAGCATTAATTTAGTTTCAGATCCATCGTGGATAGAGACGAGGCTGATGTGCTTTTGGGCTCTGCTTTGTGTTCTTAAAATCAGGTCCAGATAAACGTCAGGAAACTTGATTTGTGGCCACATACCAATATCCACAGACTAGGAAACAGTTTGGACCTCTGTCAAGTCCTAATATTTCCGATTCAAGCAGATAAAACTCCATTTTGCCCCCATTTTCGCTACTCCTCACAGAGCAGACTTCTGTGTTTCCATGCCAAGTAGATCTCTGCACTCACATGTTGATCAACCAATAAACTAACAGTTTAACCCAAGACACACTTAGGACTGCCCCCTCATTTGAATAACATTTCCTGCTGTATGTCATGCTGACGGTGTCTGCAGCATGAAATAAATAAATGTGAGAGCAGAGCACTTTTACTTATTTATTGATATTTAATTCTATTTATATATTTATTTTTGTATTTTTTTCCACTTTTATTTATTGATATTTAATTCTCTTTATATATTTATTTTTTTTTATTTATTTTTACTTTTATTTATTTTTTATTTAGGTATATTTTTTATTTATTTCCATTTATACATTTTTTTGTATTTAATTTTTGAATTTAATTTCTTTAATTTTTTTACTTTCTTATTTATTTATTTATTTATTTTTAATTTTGGCAGGTTTGATTTTCCATAGGTTTTGGCCTCTTTTGACCTAAAATTCCCTAAATTTCATGGAGCAACTTTACTGGTCTGTAGGGTATGGCTTCCTTTCTTTGTACGCCCTCTCCTTAAAGTGGCAACACAGAATGAAATCTCACATGGTTAATATAATTACCTTTAAACAAGTACCCTATATGGACAAAAGTAAATGGTAATACCTGTTAATTATCAAATTCAGGTGTTCAATGCAGCCATATGGTCTCCATCTTCAAACATTTGTGTTATAAAATGTGTAATTCTGAAGAGCTCAGTGACTTCAAGCATGGTACTATGATGGGTGCCACCTTTGCAATAAGACCGTTCATGAAATATCATCCCTGCTGGATATTCCACAGTCAATTGTAAGTGATATTATTAGAAAGTGGAAGCATTTAGGAACATCAGCAACTCACTCACAAAGTGGAGGGCCACCTAAATCACAGAGCAAGGCACAGGGTGCGTAAAAGTCGCTGATGCTCCACTGGTTCCACAGCTGAAGAGTTCTGAACTTCTACTGGCAAACTGTGCTGTGGGAGCTTCATGGAAATGGGTTTTCCATGGCTGCATGCAAGCCTCAAAATTATATCCAGTGCCTAGTGTTGGATGGAGTGGTGTAAAGCACACTGACACCGGACTGTGGAGAAGGTGACACATGTTATGTGGAGTGATGAATCATGCTTCTCTGTTTGGCCGTCAGGTGAACAAATCTGGGAAAACGTTACCAGCCTGACTGCACTGTGCCAACTGTGAAGTTTGGTGGAGGAAGGATAATGGTATGGGGCTGTTTTTCAGAGTTTGGGCTAGGCACCTAATCTCCAGTGAAGGGCAATGTTAATGCTTCAGCATACCAAGACATTCTGGACGATACTGTGCTTCCAACTTTGTGGCAACAGTGGAAGATTCTTCTCTATTCCAACATGACTGTTCCCTAGTGCTCAAAGCAAGGACTATAAAAACATGGTTTAATGAGTTTGTTGTGGAAGAACTTGACTGGCCAACACAGAGCCCCGACCTCAACACCATCTAGCACCTTTGGGAATCACCTGGAACGGAAATCAACATCAGTGTGTGACTTCATAAATGCTCTACAGAATGAATGTGTACAAATTCCCACAAAAACAGTGGGAAATCTTGTGGAAAGCCTTCCAAGGAGATTGGAGGCTCTTTTAGCTGCAAAAATGGGACCAAGTGCACATGTATTTGAATACACTGTCATTGCAGTCCCTTTTGTGAGCCCAGTTCTGTCTGAATATCACAAACTTTTGTAGCATTTTAGCTATCTTAAGTTTGTTTTGTCTCAATAACTTTTGAGACAAGAATCCTAAAATCATCCAGTTTCCAGGGTGATGAGGATGGAAGTGGGCGGGCAGCGGCACACAGGGTGACTTTGTAAGTCCTTGTTTTGAAACTCAGCATCTGCTCTCCTGCAGCCAGGTGTTATTCACAAAGAGGACACAGAGAAAACTGAGATCCTTAGAGCATGTGTTTGAGTACATGTAACTGAAGAAAAACGTTCCGACCTTTTGTCAAGTAATTCATGTCATTCGTGCCATGTTTACATGAAGTTTTTGGTAGTCAGAAGCAACTTCAATTGCTCCTGGTAATTGCTCCTATAAAAGAGTGCAATTATAATGAACACATTTACTGTTACAGAAAACATCATGTTATAAACATGCACGCATATTTCCCTTGAGGCTGGTTAAAAAACACAGCTGTGTTGTGTTTGCAACTACAGGCTAGCTGACCGGATAGATAAGGAGAGCTTTGACTGCTTTATTTGAACATCAGAGTATTCCAGCAGAGGGAAAGCAAAAGAAAAAGCAGTAATTTATGTCCCTGGATTCACTTGAAACAGTCATTTACTGGAGAAGTGAGAAAATGCAAATGCACAGTGTTATTATTGTGTTGTTATGCATGTGTGAGCGTATGTGTTAGTCCGTCTTTCTCTGTCACGATCATGCGGGCGGACACACAGTTTAAGGAGGAGGAGGAAGAGGTGTAGGAGGAAGAGATGGATGATGGAATTCAGACAGCTTAAAGAGGGGCAGCAACAAAATTCTCCGTTTCAGAAAAAATTGGAGCTTAAGGAGGGGGAGGGCAAGTATAATTTCACCAAAAACTCACGATGGTGCATGACACAGGGTGGCAATTTTTCTGCCAATGAAAGCAAAGATA
The DNA here is from genome assembly GCF_018320785.1 of Cheilinus undulatus. Classification (NCBI taxonomy): domain Eukaryota; kingdom Metazoa; phylum Chordata; class Actinopteri; order Labriformes; family Labridae; genus Cheilinus; species Cheilinus undulatus. Next base: position 37,328,450 of record NC_054869.1, on the reverse strand, counting down.
CAACAAGCTACAATTTAATATCCAGGGAGACATCAAAAGCAACAAAAAAGTCTGCACAAAAAAGAAGGAAAATGAGGCCATGATTCACCGTTGGTTACTAAGAGGCAGGAAAGATGGAGAGACAGGGAAGAAGTGAGGATAAGCTGAAGGGTAAGGGTGAGTGCAAGCGGGCTTATTCTGTTATCTAAAGCAGTGGTTCTCAACCTTGGGGTCGGGACCTCCTTTGGGGTCTCTGGACACTGAGAGGAGGTCTCCAGATGTCCTAAAAAAATACTAAAAATATTTTTAAAATTACACTGTTGCCACTTTTGAACAATTATGCAAAATTTTAACCCCTTTTCAATGTTTTCCCACCAATTTTAACACATTTTTGCTATTAAAACACCTATTTTTGTCCAAGTTAAACCCTTTACATTATTTTTTTCCGTCTGTTTTTGCCTCTCCTAAACTAATTCCTGCCACTTAAGCCTAATGTTGCCTCTGTTGTCCCAATATTGCCACTATTACCAGTTTTTACACACATTTTTTCCCAATTTACCCACATTTCACTATCTGTTATGCCATTTTTAACCATGTTAAACCAATTTCTGTCAATATCTGCCTATTTTTTTCCTTCTCAGTTAATACCTTTTTGCCCGTTTATATCAATTTTTCATCTCATTTCACCAAATTTCCACCCATTTTTGCCAATTTAAAGCCATTTCAACCACTTATTAATTCCCTCTCACAACTATTTTTGACCATTTTTGCCCCATTGATCCCCCCCCCCCCCCCCCTTTTTTTTTTGGTTTAACAAAAAAAATTTCATTTTTAAGAAAGCTATTTACTAGATAGATAGATAGATAGATAGATAGATAGATAGATAGATAGATAGATAGATAGATCGATAGTCGTTTATTGTCACTGCACTGTAAACACACAACAAAATAACATTTGGCAGTCTCCTCTGTAGCAGCAAACACAGTCATCCAAGCGGTGGTTAGAAATCTGCAACCTCACGTCGTCCATCCCGCTGGTGAGGAAGCAGGCACCCACGAGAAAGATGCTTAGTAAGACGAGCTTGTGTGGGGCCACTCTTAGCCTATCCTGCAGCTCAGCCTGTTTGCCCCACCTCAACCTTTTCACACGATGCTTTCTCTGCCTTCTCCCAACCGGCTGTAGGTGTCGTGCTGCTCCTTGTCCTCCTTTCAGTCTCCCAGCGCCCCGCTCTCCAGATAATCTTCATTGGGAAAGATGTAAACTCTGTGGGCATGCTGTCGGTTCTGGTGTAAGTGTAGGGCTTTGTTTTGGTGCTAGTGATGGAGCGCCACCCCATGCTACCACAGTAGGTAGCATTCAGTAGTCTCCTGCTGATCAGGCAGTGTTCCGTTGCAGTTACTGGCAGATGTTGTTAGCTTTTAAGCTAGACAGGAGTTGTAGTAGAGACTGAGGCCTTCTTTTTCACCTTTTTTTGTTTTTGTGTTTTTTTATGGAAATTTCCCGTTTTTTCTCTCAGAGGTGTCCTGGACCATCCATCTCTGTTGTTTTCATAGGTTTTAACATATGTTGTCAACTTAATTGTGAAAAACACTACAAGTTCAAGACATAACACAAGAGTGCATATTTCTCGCTGCCAACTGCTCTGGTTGCTCGGCAACAACAACGCTTCTACAGAAATGGTTAAAAAATATACTTTTTTCTTTGATAAAAGTGGTTATTTTTTCAGGTTAAATATAGAATATGGATATCACAGCTTAACGTTACAATGGACCATGGTTTTGCTGACCTTCATGGGCCCCCACTTTGGCTGGGCGCCAGAGAGCTCTCCCCTTTATTCCCCCTCATGGGTGGCCTTGTGCACATGCCTATTCTTAATTGTTCATGGCTGTGTTCAACCACCTTCAGGTACAGTGGGGGTCCCCTGTCTCTGGCACCTTTATTTTGAGGTCGCAGGCTGAAAAGATTGAGAACCCCTGATCTAGGGGATCTCTGCTGATGGTTTGGTAGCTTAGTCTAACTTGTAGGTTAACTCATTCTGACAGGTGATGTAGCTCAAACTGTCTTTGAGTGTCATTCGGCTACAGCGAAAAAAAGAAAAGTTTTGGACCTCAGTTGGTGACCAGCAATTAAACAAAGTTATTTCAGTTTACAATTTGCAACTCATGTTAGCTTCATGCAACTTGGGTAGAGCTAAAAGCATCCTTTAAACCAGGTGTAAACTGCATTTTCCTCTGTCTTTCAGTGCAGCTCAGGTATGTACAAGAGGATCTGGCTGCAGCCCTCGAGCAAACCTCTACGCTGGGGCGTTCAGCTGGAGACCTCTACGGTGGGGCGAAACCTCTTCGCTGGGGCGTGACGTACATTGCCCAAGCCTACACTGGGGCATGCGGTGTGTTAGCTGTTGTTAGCATGACCAAGCTGTTGTTAGCATGACTACACCGCTGTGCTTATGACACATTATTAAAGCGTGTGTGTGTGTTTCGCGGTGTTGGTAAAGGAGCATCTGTTTTTTCCGTAAAAGCCATAACAAGCTCAGTAGCTTCTGCAGCATGAACACAACTGTGTAGTCTGCCATAAATGGTAGTCATTTACAGATTTATGCACTCTGGGACCTGTTTTCAAAAAGTATCGTTTACAGTCACCCTAAACGCCCTTTCTGTGTGGATGAAATGCCAATACGACAAAGAACTTTTGCGTATACTCCTGAATTCATCTCCGTGTGGATGGGGCCTCAAACTGCTCCGGGCTGCGTGGCACTGTGCAGCGCTCCTAACATACCAAGATCACATCTCTGGCAGAGTATGTGGATTTTGAGGGTAACAGATTAATTCACCTACAACCAGAATCTCCATCATCAAATCTCAAAGTCTTGCATGGTTAAACTTGACACTAGAGTAAATAAGCCTAATGAGACAATTTTAGTCAAATGCACCTACTTGTCCATTCAACTTTTGCTTTTTTTTTACAGGACACCTAACTTGGCAAGGCAGATGGATACACTTGTTTCCTTGTTTCTCACTGGCAAATCCATCTCGCAAAACTCCCGTCTGAACCGTTTGGGCCCAGTTAGAAAGTGACAGGACCAATCAGCATCGAGGGGCAGTACTTTCAGGTGTGGCGGAGTCGTGATGTAAGCGAGCAGCAACAAGAGACCGGTGCAATTATGGCAGAAGACATGAGCGTGGATGCTCATAAAGTGCCAGTTTTATCAGAACTTGATATTTCTTCATTAAAAGCAGAACAGAGAACAGCATTGAGTTGTTTTCTTTTCAAAAACAACAAAAGTCGTGTACTGACATGTCTACAGTTGCCATGATTGGTGTTATGCAGCTCTTATGGAGTTTACTTCTTTGATAGGGGCGCAGCTTGCTGGCAGCTACATCATGTGTTTTTTTGCTTTTGGCCTGTAAAGATGTGACAGACAGAACGTTTATCCAATCACCCTTCGAGTTTTATTTCAAAGGCTCTGCCCTTTCCCAAATTCTATGTATGAGTGGTTTTCCAGATGGATGTGCGAATTAATCCATCGTGCCAGGTTACAGGACACCAATAACAGATTGGGATCGGAAATTACCACTGACCGCCCCAATTTTCAAAACGAATTCAACTGCTAACATAAAAGCTTGAGCAAAAGTCGGACAGACTGGCTACTGTGGAGAAATGTGAAACTGTAGAGCACACAAATGACATGCTGTAAGATGTTATCACATTGAGCCCTAGAAACCACCACACATGATTCACTAGTTTTTCCCTTCCCCTAATGTACTCTTTTAGAAAAGAAAAATATACAGTAATACAACAGTTTGCAAGAACCTTTCTTCACCCTCACTAACTTGTTCAGTCCCATGACAATATCCACAAAGTGCATACTCAGCTGTTATCACTCTTCACCCACACAACAGTAATTCTCATCTTACTACTGTAACTGGAGAGCTGTCTGTCTGTCTGGATGTCTCGATTTGCTAACCTCCCTGTTGTTCCAGTTCTCATTCATACCTCTCAGAGGACTTCTTGGGCATACTGATTCGAGACTGGAAACATAACTTCATAAATATGACTAGATTTTGTATAAAACTCAAAAATTACATAGACTTGCAAAGTATCACAATTGCAATTTAGATATGTACAAGCTTTTGTTGGTATTATTTCTAGTTGTAGATATTTAATGTTTACTATTTTAAATCAGAGCATCTCATGTCATCTTCCAAGCTGATTGGGGATGATAAAGTCACTCATAACACCACAAATCACAGGATAATCTGATAATCTCAAGAAGCTCCTGATAATTGGGCCTTTACTGACTTTGGTTGGCAGGTGTGATTTTAGCCCAAAATTTGCACGTTTATCTTGTAGTGCACCTCCAACCAAGGTAGCTAAAAGTGTTTAAAAGGTAGGGCTGCTGATTCTGATTTGGAGGATACCTCGATTTAGATATGTAGGGTAGCTCACACTGTCAAGGCAGGGAAGCTCATTATGCCATCTACAGTTGCTTATTCTGCTGGTGGTAGCAGCTCAGTCTTACATGCAGATAAGAGTCAGGATAGATACAGATGTCATTTTTAAAGGTGTGAATGTTCATCTATGAAATGTAGTGTTTTTGCAAAATAATCCTTATATAAAATATGGTTGACTCGTCACTCTGGAGATGAATAGAAACATAGACTGTACATCCATTGACTCCACATTTCTTTGTCAGAGTCTGACAGACTGGTGTCTCTGGCAGAATGATCTTGGGCAGATGGTGATCAAAGATGACCTCTGAACATCATGAGACCCATAGAAGCAGCACTAATGGAGGCCACGGTCTGGTGGCTTATTGTTGAGCCAACTGTTATTCCAGCCTGCAGGGCTGGGACTGTGCTGTACAGTAGCTGAGTCATTTAGCATCAGGTGGTCATTTAAAGTCATGATAATAGGAAAAAAGTATAAGACTCGTCTTATGGTACTGAAGTAACACTTTGCTCTAGTTAGTTATGGGTTTTTTGTATTTGTGATAACCAAAAGGACTACTTGTGCTTGAAATAGTTCTTAGTAACTAAAATGACATAGCTACTGAGGCATGTTTTCACAGGTGAAAGCTTAAAATGAAAAGAAAAAGTATGAGAACCCTTCGGGATTTCTGCATAAATTGGTCATAAAATGTGTTCTGATCTTCATCTAAGTTACAACAATAGACAAACACAGTCTGTTTAAACTAATACTGATAGATTTTCATATTTTGTGACCAATTTATGCAGAAATCCCAAGCAATCCCAAGGGGTTCACATACTTTTTCTTGCAACTGTATATCCACTATGTATAATAGTGCCTTTTAAAAAGCTTTTTTTTCCCCCAACAGCTTTACAAAGATGACAGTGGAGAACAAAAGACCCTGCAAATTCGTCATTGCTATTTCAACTGCAGAAGCCATAAAATTCCTCTTTGATAAAATGCTTCCCATCGGGGCTTAATTTTTCAGAGAAGAAGGGCTGACTTCATAGGCATAAATTCCTTAGTTTAAGATTGTGTTTCCTAAATTCCTCTATGTTATGCCCCTGATATTGGTTTTAAACTAGGAGACTGCTCTTACATCTGACTTTATTTTTGAAAATGTCTGATTTTAGTCTAAAGTAACATTAAACATTGAATCTATTTATATTTGCAGAGAAACCTTCACTGTTTCTTTCAAGTTCTTTCATACTTCATTAATCTGAAATCCCCCATTTAAAAGCAGGACTTTAATGTTTTGTGCTTATTTCTTCAAGTGATAGGCACTGGGGAAAAAAAATTAAGATACAAAAGAGGCACAAATGTCATTTTACATTTTAAACACTCAAATTCAGAGACCTTTACACAGGAGTACTTTATGGCCTAAAGAAAACACACTGCATTCTGAAATGGGACACATGCAGTTGAAGAAAAGATCATAAAAATTCCAGGGCAATCTGGACCCCTTTTCAGCCCCACCCATCTTGGTTACTGTCACTAGTTTAGACAAAATGTCCTGTTGCTGGGCTCCTTTCCATTTGAAACAACTAAAAGTACCCCGTGATTTAATTTAGTTGTATTTTCATTTTATTGATACAATTCTTGAAATTCACAAAATGTCAGGAGTTCATATTGATGAACTCTATAACCTCAAGTTCCATATTAATGACTTAACTAGTCTCCCTGTGCAGCATAAGGGCCAACAGTGACAAAACTTGCAGCTTCAGTTGATATTTGGGCTTTCTCAAATTGTCAGGTGATGTAAACATGCATTAATCAGAGATGGAGAATAAAATCCCAGGGCTGCAGTGCCATATCATGTTCAATGGTATCTTCCACTGTACAATGCATTTTTTTTTGCCCCCCAGCTCTCCATGGTAGTCACATGATTGGAAATGTCAGCAGACCATTAAGTGAGCCTACAACAGGTCGGTTAAAGCGCCACAGCATGGTCATGTGGGCCTAAAAATGCACTATCATGCAATCTGGCACCAAGCCTTCATCGGATTCAGAGATGTGTTCCTGATCTGGCAGTTTGTGATGGATCTGCACAGTATGGCCATCTGTTGGATATGAAAGCAGACATACATCCACAACTAGACATCAGAGATATTGAACATAAATCCAAATATGAGACACTTAAAAAGATCATAGAGAAATGTCTTCCCACAGTAAAACAGTTTGTCATTCATTCTGTCTCTTCATCTCTCTCCCTATGTGAGAAATCAAGAGCAGCATTGAAGAATTTTGAAGTGAAAATAGTCTTCTGTGATGCTATACGAGGTCCTTTGTGACCAACTATTTGCAGTTTTCCTTTAATGAATCATAAAAGCTCCCCTCTGTGTAGACATTCATCAGCCTTGGATCACATTTTCAGCCACGTAGAAGAAACTGTTCTCAAATCTCTGTTGCCCTCCAGTGTTGGTGAGACCATATCACAACACAAAACTCATGATTACAGCATGTCTGCTCTCAGAGCATTTCTCCACCGAGTTTCTTATCATAAATGCCTTTAAATGCATCAGATGTCTGCTTTAACAAGTTAAAAAGGTGGACAGTCAAATGTGGGGATTTGTTGTCTAAGGAGATGATTAAAGATGGTCTAAACAGAGCTCAAACTTGCAGCTTGCAAAACAGTTTGGCAAGCTGATGCATTTTTTTCTGGTGAATTTGACTTCAGCTGTTGAGTTTAGAAAGATAAATGCTTGGCAATGACAGGCCTGTTGTGCAACATGCATTCTTAAGCTGGAGCCATCAAAAATGTTTTTATTAACGTGCACAACTCTTTTTGATAAAATGACCATTATTATCAATCATGGTGTCATTGCAATATAACCCATCTATTTTATAGCATGCTATTCAGGAGTTTCAGTGAGTACATTTGTTTTATTTAATCTTGCCCTAAAATATGACTAGATGTAAGTGGTTAGTAAAGTACACAACTATTTGAATCAAAGTTATGAAACTCAATGTCAAATATTATTTCAGTTATTTCAGTTTTGTGGATCCCTAGGGTGAGATGGAAACGATGAATTGGTGGATTATGGTGTAGTAAAATGGCATGTTATCAATAAGAATTTAGGATTTGTGGTGGAAGAAAGGATATTGCACAAATAGTGATCATATATATTAATCCTTTAAGTTCCACCTGGCATAAAGACATGTCCAAATATTACAGTGTGGTGAGTTCCAGCTCCCAGACATCATACAAACAGGGACTGTAATGACAGACAACCCATGTGCCTTAATATGGAATTGCTCCCCTTTTTGCAGCTATAACAGCTTCCACTCTTCTTGGAAGGCTTTCCACAAGATTTTCAGAGCGTTTCTCTGAGAATTTGAACCCATTCATTCTGTAGAGCAGGGGTGTCAAACTCAGTCACAGCAGGGGCCTGATTCTGGATCCAGGACTAACCTGAGGGCCTAACAGTGTCACCTTTTTAACCATAAACTGTCAACCTTGTTACACCGATAATAAAATATATTAAAAACAAACAAACAAACAAACAAACAAACAAACAAACAAACAAAAAAGACGTAGCACTGATGGTAAACGATTTTGACATTTAAAAAGTTGAAAAGATTAGTTTAAAGGCTCACAATCTGAGAAAAGTAAATTTATTAGTTCAAAAAGGTCAAAACATGATATTGAAATTGAAAAATAATGTTTTTGGAAAATATATTTGAAAGATGTCAAAATCATGAGTTTAAAAGGTGAAAATATGAAATAGAATTCACTCCAAGGAAGAATGGTTGGGAAACACTGCTTTACACCACTCCATACAAGGCTTAGCAGTAGACTTGTGATGTGAGGCTTGCATGCAGCTGGTTGACCATTGAAACCCACTCAGTGAGGCTCACACCACACGTTTTTTTGTGCTTACAGTAATGTGTGGAAGTTCGGAACTCTTCAGCTGTGGAATCAGAAGAGCATTGGTGACTTTTACAAGGCAGTATGACTGCAGACCGTACATCTCTGACGGCCACTCTCACAGACTGTTCATCTTAGAGAAAGTCTATTTCAGAAGTGTTGTATTTCGCTGGTAAAATTTTTTGGATTTTTTGAAATTCAGCTTTATTTATAATAAGAGTCTTGCAGTTGCATTCATGACATAAAACTAAATTATAATTAAAGCTGCAAGCAGCGATAACAGGCCCTCACAACCCATTGCATGTCGAGGTGTTACGCGAAAGCGGATACGTAGCAACCGTTGAGTGCCAGCAACAAGGTGCACTGCACCCATGGGTTATGTGAGCTTTGCAACACTCACACTGTCACAGAAACAGAGGGTGATAAAAAAACTAATAGGAAGGAGGCATGCACCCTGAAAATTTTGAATGCAGCTCCAAATTATGAACAAATCACTGTATTGTCATTTTCACAGCTCCTTTTTCTGCTCTGCTTGGCTCAGCCACTGTTTCTCTCTCTCTCTCTCCTGCATTCATGCAGCCTCACTCCCTCTCCCTCGTGCTCACTCCACAGGAGAAAAATGAGCAAGTGGCTAAAAGCATTAACTAAATGTTCCAATCATTGGTGATGAAGATCGACCAGAGGAGCAGCAATAGAGAGCTCAACATGTGTACAAGTTTGTTTCATCATTGTCGTCAATGCTTTTATATCTATTTATATCTCCTCTCAAGTATGAAAACGGTCATCAGCAGCAAAGATCATCACTCATGGAGATGTATAACTTTAGTATGAAAACAGTTTCCCGCAGCAAAGATTGTGGATCATAGAGATGTTCTACTCCAGATATGAAGTCTCAGAGAAAGTGCAACTAGCATCAGCCTGTGTGTTAGCTCAGTTGGACAGGTAACTGCCCTGAAATCATGAGGTTGTTGGTTCAAGTCCTCTGTGGATTTTTGAAGCTGCTGATTCAGGAGTAACAAGGACTACCATAGGGTTGTGGGTTTGATTCTTGGTGCATTTTTAAGTCCAGTCCCCAAAAGCAGAGATCAGATCCTCTGAGAAACATGAACAGGTGTGTGTCTCAGTGGATTAGTGAAAAAGCCAACTGACTGTGAATCAGGAGTTTACAGGTTCAAATCTTACCATGGGTTCACCTCTTCTAAAAGTCAGAGTCCAAATCTAGACTTTCGGAGACCTGGACAGGAGCTGGCCTTTCAAATCTGACCAGTGTGTTTAAGTTTTCAAGATTTGAGTCCAGATAAAGAAGCAAAAGCCCCTCTGAGGCTCTGCTGCATGTCTGGCTCTGTAGCCTAAAGAGATAGTGGACTGACTCAGAGTCTGGAGGTTCCAGGTTCTCCATCTTGGTCAAAGTGAATTTTAAAGCCACATTCTGAACAAAGAGCATAAATGTGCCAGGAGAAGAGATGGTAGTGTGAAAGGTATGGCGGCGGTGGCACAGAGGACTGGGCTAGACCAGTTCTGCACAGGGATGCTGGGGTTCAAACCTCACTGTGGCTGGTACCTGGATCAAGGCATGCTTGATGGGGAAGGGGGGACGCGGCACAGCGCCCCCCCTGGGGAGCTCTCAGAGATGTAAGTAGGGGGTTATGCAACAAAAATGCAGACACAGCAGGAGTCTTACAGGATGGAGCCTTTATTTGCATGCGTGGATGATCACTGAGCCCCTCATGGGGACATCTCCTCAGCTGTAGAAACAGGAAATACTTACCATGGCCTCCTCCAGGGTCAGGGTACCAAAGTATCATTTATTTTGAAAGGGCATTTGAACTACGGAAATCAAGAAAACGGACAACTTCACTCGTTTTTCAATTTGTTTCCAGAATCAAAAAACGAGTGAAGTTGTCTGTTTTCTTGTTTTCTGTACGTTTAAATGCCCTTTCAAATAAATGATACTTTGGTACCCTGACCCTCCAGGCCCTCCAGGCCCTCCAGGCCCTCCAGGTCCTCTCTGGTCTGCTCCCTCTGCTCATTCAGCAGCCTGCAAACAAAAACCACATGAACTCACATTCCACATAAATAAACGTACGGATGAGTCCTTTACTCACATGAGTTTCTGGCGTCCTTCTCCTGCTCTTCAGTCTTCAGTTTGTCGTAGTCTGACAGCCTCTCCTGCTCCAGCAGCAGACCCTGGTTCAGACTGAGAGGAGGTGCTCGCTAAGCTCTGATTGGGCGCTTTTTAACGGCAGAGTAACTGTCTGGAGAAATGTCAACAAACCACATCAACATATATTCATTTTGTTCTTCTGATTTCTGGAAAATTCTCCAGTTATTTGGCTACAAAAATGGTACAAGGCAGAACATTTCTGAAATGATACAGCTTTACATCAGATGATCACATGATCATTATTCCCCAGACTCTGAAGAGACATTTCTGTTCACTGTTTTCAGTTTGGATCCTTGTAAATTCACAAGTTTAGGATGTTCAATTCTGACATTAAAAACTTGAAATTTTAAAGTGCATGATGAAATAATTTAGGACTTTAGAACTAGAAAATTCTGAGTTCAGGTTCTTGAAAAAATACGACTATAATCTCAAAAATGTACTTTTAAATTACACCTTTTTCCAAGAAATGTACAGATCCTCTTTATTTTGTTAGATCTTTCAGAGGGCTCTAATACTTCCTCTTACATTTTCAATCATGGCTCTATAAATAAAAGTTCATTATAGGCCCCTTTCTGACTCAATTTCTGACCGTTTTTATCATATGTAACTCCTTTTTTATGTCGTTTCTCACCCATTGTTGCTACTGTTCACATAGTTTTTGCCATTTAATGCCTATTTTTCACCTATTCACCTATTTTCTTGCTGCTTTTAGCCATTTTAGTCACTTTTCATTCATTTTTGCATCTTTTTGCCCATTTTAGTCACTTTTTACTATTTTTACCACATTTTTGCAGCTTTTTGCCCAATTTACTTACTTTAATCTATTTTTTACCACATTTTTTGCTGCTTTCTGACCATTTTTGTCATCTGTAACTTCTTTTTAAATGTCATTTCTCACCCATTTTTGCCACTTTACACCCGTTTTTTGCCATTTTATTCCAATTTTGCACCTTTTCACCATTTTTTGCTGCTTTTGGTCGTTTTAATCACTATTCATTCATTTTCACCATATTTTAGTCACCATCCACTATTTTTTAACCACATTTTTTTTCAGCTTTTGGCCATTTTAGTCATTTTTCACTATATTTAGACATTTTGCCGCTCTTTGCCCGTATTAGTCACTTGTTACTCATCTTTTTTTTTTTTTACCACATTCTTGCAGCTTCTGACTATTTTTATCATCCATAACTCCTTTTTTTAATATCACTTTTCTCCCGTTTTTTTCTACTTGTTACCTAGTTTTTGCCATTTAATACCTATTTTTCACCTTTTCACCAAGTCTGTTTCTGCTTTTTGGCCATTTTAGTCACTATTCACTATTTCTAGCACATTTTTTGCTGCTTTCTGACCATTTTTGTTATCTGTTATTTGTTATCACTTTTCACCATTTATACCTCTTTTAATCCTTTTTTGCCACTTTTCACCACTTTAAATGTGGCTATTGCAAAGGTATTTTTCAACAATTTGGCTCCTTTGTTGAGCAGTTTTCAGTAACACTGGTCTAAATAATTAGTGTACTTATTTTACTGCAGACTTTTATTCAAATATCTCATGCCATGTGTCTCTTCTTATGTCTGTGGTCTCTAACATCTTTAAAAAAGTAGTTTGATTTAAAACAGTCAGACTTACTCTGTGAGCTTGTCCAGCCTCCTCTGCTCGTCCTCGATCTTGTCTCTCAGTCAGCTCAGCTGTCTGTGGTGAGCCTCTCTGTGGTTCTCCAGCTGCTCCTCCGGAGTTTTCTGTGCCACACAGACACAAAAACATTCAGCTATTTCACATTTCTGTAACAGAGATTCTCAGTGACGTGTTTCCTCATCACCTTTATGTCTCCGTGTCTGCTGATGTCCTCCTTCTCCTTCTCCTCTCCTGACATCTCGTGTCTTTTCTCTGATGAAAAACAAAGAGGAAAATTCCATCAAGTTAGCCTGTTTTTACTTGAGCTAAGATGTTTTAATGGTTAATATAAATGTGAGAACCGTGAGCCTGCAGCTTAGCGAGCTCCTCGGTCAGAGCGTCCTGGCTCTCCTCCAGCTGTCTCTTCTTCTTCTTCTGCTCCATGTTCTGCATAGTCCGTCAGAGACTTGATCTTGGCCTGGTGCTGCACAGTTGACACAAAAATGTGCTGTTTGTTTGTGCTGCTCACTTCCTACCAACGTTTATATGTGTCCATTTTTTTAAATATCTATTTATTTTGTGGTTGACTGTCACTAGGAAGCAACCCAACGTCATCTGTTCACACAAACATTTGTGTGTCAGCCATGTTTGTCTGTTGACACCACCAGGAGGAAGGAAAACTGTGCATGCATGTGTTTCATTGTCAGTCACACTGCCAACTACTGGCCTGGCATGCATACTACAGCAGTTTCAGGTACATTAGTGAATCTGATTGACATTTAAACACCAAACCTTAAAAAACAAACAAACAAACAAACAAACAAAAAAAAAAAGAAGAAGAAGAAGAAAAGGGATTCTGTTCTCAGAGGATCGTTTTTGTGTAAAAATGGCTGTAGTGATAATTATGCTAAATGTGCTGCTTTTTGACCACAAAAATAAAAAATGGAAGACTTCTTGTTTGTTTTATCGTGCATACATAATTAGCCATGTGCTTGCCGTCTGAGGTGATAAACAACCCCAGCACCGCAGGACAGTGGGTGGAGTCTGATTCGACTATGAGGCTCATAGTCGAATCAGACTCCTCCGAATTGAATCGTCAAATCGCCGACTTTTCCAGGTCACCCCTAGTTTTAACTAAATCACAGAGTTACACAGTGATTCTTGGAGATAAATACATAATCATGATCAAACACAACTTCCAGCCGGTCCACCCCTGTTAAAGATGTGATAAACAAGGTCAATACAGATATTTAAAATACCTTCAACTGAAACAAACTTTAGGTGCAACACAGCCACAATGCCACCGTTTTCCTGTCATGTTTGACCACAGAAGAGATCAGAGCTTTGTCCTGATAGAAAATCTCCCTGAATCAGCAGTTAGGTGTGACTGATGTAAGCATTAAACTGACAGGGAACAACAGATAAACTGTGGCTTCTCATGTTGAATCATGCCACATTATATACAAGCGGGGGCTCAGCAGCTGACTATTCCACGTGTTCACACAGACTGCAGATTGCCTTTGTCAGGAGTGGGAAATGTTTCCTTTCAGTTTCAGAATGACTCCTATCAAATCTTGGCTGTAGAAAATGTTTTCTTCTCTGCAGTCCAAAGAATCAGCATGAGTTCCAAGGAATCTTCGTTTCCTGGACCAGAATAAAATTTAGTATAAATAACAAGCGCCTGAGCCCCTTCAAGACTCTTCAGCCTGCTCTGCGGTCACCATGAAGGTAAGGAGATTTTACCCTTGATATATTACAGCTAGAGTCTACTCATTAAACTGCTTCTATTCCATATGTTATCTTCTCGTTCTCTGTTCTACCACTTGTGTTTTCACTCCCCTTTTCCCCTTTTCTCCCATTCTCTCTCTCCCTTTCTGCAGTATATTTCACAACTCTTTTTGGCAGCACTGCCATGGCTGCTCTTGCTGTTCTTTAACAAGGGGTAAATCTCTTTTTCTATACTCTGTTATCATTAAAAGTAAATATTCTAAATGCTCTTCATACAGTATCTTTTGGTGGCATTTATATTTTATTTGATTGTTATATTTATGCAGGTTTTGTGTGCAGAGAGTTGATTGCCAGTGGGGGGCTTTTGGGGATTGGTCAGAGTGCGATGGCTGCACCAAATTACAGGTCATGAAAATATATTGATTATTTTTTTCAGCTAAAGTGGTATTCATGAAATTGTATTTGATTTGCTCCATAATTCTGTTTGACGGAGGATTTGGTTAAGATATTTTAAAGCTTGTTTTGCCATTTAAAAAAAAAAAAAAACATTTCTTTGTCTCATCATGGTTTGTAACAGACCAGAAGCCGAGCCATGGCTGTCTTTGCTCAGTTTGGTGGAAACCCTTGCAGTGGTGAGCGGACTGAGACAAGGGCATGTGAAACCACGAAAGACTGCCCCCTTGAGGATGGATGTGGAGATAGATTTCGCTGTGGATCAGGTTAGAAGTAAAACTCATTAACCCTCCTTATCTTAACTCATTAAATTATGATCATTAAGCTCTCTGTCTGTTCCTTTAGGGAAGTGCATTAGTCGGTCTCTAATGTGTAATGGAGATGTGGACTGTGAGGGAGATGCCCTTGATGAACGAGTCTGTGAAATCCAAAAATACATCACATGCCCACGATCAAATCCACCACCTAACACTAATCTTCTGGGTCTTGGGTAAGTGAAAAATCTCTGAGAGTACTTATGTTTGTTCTTGTAACAGTATAATATATGATAATGTGTTGCTTTTATTGTTTTTGTAGGTTTGATGCAGCAACGGGTGCATGGAGGGCCAGTGTTATCAACACGCAGAGTTTTGGGGGGCTGTGTCGTGTACTCTTCAGCGGGGTCCACAGTACCTTCTACAGACTGCCCTTTAGTACTATCAAATACTCCTTTCTGGTAGGTAGTTTTTAAAAAAAATATTGTTCTTCTCTTGCAAAAGCCCCCTGAAGAATGTTGTATTCTTTATAAAACAAAGATTGAACAAAAGTGGGCACAGCCTCTGGATTTATAAGTGAGGCTGAGGGGCTTGAGCCTGCATTTTTTCTAACAGCCAGCAGGGGGCAACTAAACTGGTTGCAAAAAGCTGTCCAAGCATCTTAAGTAGTGAATCAGAAGAGCTGGCTTGCTTAAAGTGAGAGCCGGCTCCCAGTTTTTTTCCTTTTGCTGCTTAGCTCTCATAGTGCTCAGCCCCAGCTCAGGTCAGAACTTTGTTATGATTGGCCAGCATGGCGGCCATGCTGCCAATCACATGTGAGGATAAAGGATTATACCATTATGTGAAAACAGAGTTGGGGGTGTTGCTTCCCGATCCGTCCCGGAAACCCGATTTGTACTGCGCATGTGCAGACACGCATCTACATCCGCTCGGTATTAATTCCAACCCTAACCAGTGGAATTTAAATGCTAAACCTAAGAATGGTTTTGTAACAGAATAAATGCACAAAATTAGGGAATTATAAGGCTTCTAATAAAAACAGTGAATGCAAAAGGGTTTTCAACACACTAACCATTATTTTTTGCGAAGTTAAGGTAAAATAGAGGGCTACAAATGATCCTAAATAAAGAGCTGTTTGGGAGTTGAAAGAGCCGGCTCTTTTTCGGGAGCCGAGCCAAAAGAGCTGGCTCTCTGAAAAGAGCCGAACTTCCCTCAATAGTAGGGTGGCCCTGAAGGCCAACTGCAAAACCATCACATATGACACAAAAATGAGCAAAAATATTTCACATAATGCAAAAAAAAAAAAAAAAAAAAAAAAAAAGAGCTTGAAAACATTTTTCAAAAAGCAAAAAAAGCATTTATAATGGAAAGGCATATTTCATGAAACAATAAATAAAACATATTTACAGTTTAACTTATTTAAGTAATAAATTATTAAAGCATTTTCTGGCATAATTTTTTAAAAAAATATTTAATATTTTTATAAAAATATTTCTGTGTTTGGTGAAATTGTTTAAGATTTTACCTAATATTTTGTTAATTATTTTTTGTTTTCATTGATTTATTTTATATTCAGTAAAACACTTAATGTTTCATGAAATGATTTTTTCACTTTTGAAATATTCTAGCCATTTGTTAAATGAATAAACAAAATGATTAACAGTTCATTTAAAAAATGTAATGGGACATATTTTTACAAAGGAAAACAAAATGCATTAGTAAAAATTATTTTATCGCATGTAAAATATTTTGCTTATTATCTGATTTAACTTCAGGGGATTTTTTTTATATGTAATGACAGCCTTGCATTTAAAAAAATAATTTTGCCAGTTTTTTTTCTTTTACACTCAGTGTTATGCACAAAAGCTTTCACACAAAGTTTTTGTGTTATGAGACGTTTTAAAATTTTAATTAAATGTTATATCAGTAATAATCAATTAATAATTTTAGTAATTCTTATTCTTATTATTATTAGTATTTTGCTATATGATTTAGTATATGATTTACCTTTTTACATACAGTTTCAAGTCTGCAGAATTATGAATCACACAGGACATCCTGGTATCTCAGTGTTTGCATTTACTCTCATCAATCATACATGTTAACTCAGTTATGCACCCTTTGTAGTGAGGAATGGAAGCACATCACTTCTTGACTTCTTCTTCACTTGTGCTGCTTCCAGGTTACTGTTCAGAATGACTTCAGCGACGAGGAGTACACCAGTAAATGGCACTATGCCAAGGACACTGTCGAGAGAGGAACCGTGACAGGGACCACGACAGGATATAAAAACTACGACTTTCATCAAACAGAGGACAGTACACAGGTGTGTAGAAACATGTAATGCTCTGCTCTGCTTCTAAAAAAGCGCATAAGACACATTTAAGAGAAAATAAAAAACACAAAATAAATTTTGCTTTTACTTGCATTCTTTCAGACCCGCAAGCTTGTGGTTTTAAAGAACGACATCGAGGTGGCTCAGTTCCAAAGTAACTCTCCTCAGTATATCCCGATTTCTGAGGAGTTTTGGAAAGCACTGGCCAAACTCCCATCCGTCTACGACTACGCTGCTTACAGGAAAGTTCTGGAAAGGTTTGGGACACACTACGTGTCTGAAGGAAGCCTTGGAGGACACTTCAGCGTCATCGCCAGTGTTGATGCAGGAAGTGAACAACAAACGGGTGAGGATTTAAATAATAAGTTACAATCAAATGCTATTTTACTTGTGCACTGGATTCCTGGTGCATTTTTGTGAACACAGACAGATGCAGAAGGTAATATTCAGGGAAATTTTCTGCAAGCAGGTACACTGTGGTCATAAATATTATCTCCTATATGTGACTGATGCAGTCTTTATCGAGTAGGCAAACCTATCTGGCCTTATGTGAAAAGTAATTGCCCCCCTTGTTAAATCATGAGTTAGCTGTGATAAACCAGTTTTTGGAGAGCTTCACTGGCCACACCCAGGCCTGACTACCGCCAGATTTGTTGAATCAAGAAATCACTTAAATAGAAGCTGTCAGACAAAGTGAAGCAGACTACAAGATCTCAAAAAGAAATGCATCATGACATGATCCGAAAAAAAATTCAAGAACAAATGAGAAACAAAGTGATTGAAATCTATCAGTCTGGAAAAGCTTACTACGTCATTTCCAAGGCTTTGGGACTCCAGTGAAACACAGTCAGAGCCATTATCCACAAATGGAGAAAACTGGGAACAGTGTTGAACCTTCCCAGGAGTGATCTGCCAACCAAAATGACTCCAAGAGTGCAATGACAACTCATCCAAGAGGTCACAAAAGAACGCAGAACAACATCTAAAGACCCGCAGGCCTCACTGGCCTCAGTTAAGGTCAGAGTTCATGAATCAACCATAAGGAAGACACCGGGAAAAAAATGGCATCCGTGGGAGAGTTCCAAGGCCACAACCACTGCTGACAAAAAAAGAACACAAAGTCTCATCTCACATTTGCCAAGGAACATCTTGATGATCCCCAAAACTTTTGGAGAAATATTCTGTGGACTGATGAGGCAAAAGTTGAACTTTTTGGAAGGTGTGCGGCCATCTGGAGTAAAAATAAGACAGCATTTGATAAAAAGAACATCATGCCAACAGTCAGACATGGTGGTGTCAGTGTGATGGTCTGGGGCTGCTTTGTTGCTTCAGGAACTGGACCACTTGCTGTGATTGATGGAACTATGAATTCTGATGTCTGTCAGAAAATCCTGAAGGCCAGCGTCCGGCCATCAGTTCATGACCTCGAGCTGAAGTACTCTTGGGTTATACAGCAGGACAATGACATGAAATTTACCAGCAAATCCACCTCTTAATGGCTCAAGAAAAAGAAAATTAAGGTTTTGGAGTGGCCCAGTCAGGGTCTGGAATTAAATCCAAATAAGATGCTGTGGTGTGACCTTTAACAGCCAGTTCATGGTGGAAAACCCTCCAATATTGCTGAGTTAAAACAGTTCTGCGAAGAACAGTGGGCCAAAATTCCTCCACAGGGATGTGAAAGACTCAAGGCCAGTTATCGCAAACGCTTGATTTCAGTTATTGCTGCCAAGGGTGGCACAACCAGTTATTAGGTTCAGGGAGCAATTACTTTTTCACACAGGGACAAATAAGTTTAGATTTTTTTCCCCCTTAAAAAATTAAATTATCATTCAGACACTGCATTTTGTATTTACTTGGGTTGTCTTTGTGAGATATAAAAATTGGTTTGATGATCTGAAACATTTAAGTGTGATAAATATGCAAAAAACATCAGGAATCAGAGGGGGCAAATACTTTTTCACAGCACTGTAGCTCATGCTGTTAACCTCTCACACTAATTTTTCTGTCTTTTCTCCATTGTTCCTCTTCAGTCAGTGAAAGCCAGCAGTACAATGAGTGTGAAAAGACCAAACGCTGGATTCTTTTCATCCCCTTCACAAGGGTGAACTGCCAGAGTGGTCAAAATTCACGCTCATCTTCATCTTCTAGTACGTTATGGATGTCAACCATTTCATACATGTTTTAAGAGTTTTAAAGTTTTATCCTCTTTCAATTCATTCACTCTGAAATCTTGTGTCAAAACAAAAAGGTTCAAGGGCCAGTGAAGTGAATAAAGTCGAAGCGTTTGGTGGAGGCATTGAGTACATCGCAGCTCTGCAGAGACTGCACCTCAATGATCAACAAAAGAACTGGGAGATGTACTCAAACTGGGCTGACTCTGTGCGATCATTTCCAGAGGTCATCAAAAAAAAGGTATGAAAGTAAAAAAAATTGCCATAACATCCCTTTTGAATCTCCCTCTCTTACTGTAACACTTGTTTCTGCAGCTGCGTCCTCTGTCAGAGCTGGTGAAGGAGGTTCAGTGTGCCGGTGTGAAGAGGCTTTACCTTCGCAGGGCCATAGAGCAGTACCTCTCTGAGAGCGACCCCTGCAACTGCCGGCCCTGCAGAAACAATGGCTTGGCTGTCATGGATGGATATCAGTGCAAGTGCATCTGTAAGCCGGGGACGTCAGGACAGGCCTGCGAGGAGGGGACAGAGGTGGAGAGTCAGCAGGGTGGGTATTGCACTTGGACCAGATCTTCATACATGGCCATCTTAACCATGTGAGAACAATTTGGTTTCTACAAATGGAGGGGGAAGGCACATCATGCTTGCTGTGGTCGTAGTAATTTCAGATGCTGTCTGACAGTTTCCACACGAAAAAAAGCCGTGAAGTTTGGGAATCTGTGCACACTGTGCAAGTGTGGGCAGTTGTACAAGTAAAGTATCAAATAAGCAAGAAATGTCTCTGGTCAAGAACCAGTCATGAGGCCATGATCACCTGTTTGTGCACCCCTAGTACAGTAGATGAAAGATGGCTGAAATTCATCCTGATTGTGAAACCAGTCCTGCAACCCAAAAGTCAGGTCTGAATAGGCAACTTTATATAAAAGGTCTTTGTAGTATAGTCCATTATTATTATTTTGCCTGTTCTTATTATTTTTGCATTTATTGTCCCTAGTTTTAGGCGATATTTAAAGATGCTGTAAAGTTAAATCTAAAATTTTGACACACTAGATATGTTGGAATAAGGTTGTTGTTAAAATGTGAAAATACTGAGCTTTATCTGTGACTTTATTTTGATTTATACAGTTAGAAGGTTTTCCACCCCTGTCCTGGCTTATTTTAATTTGGACAGGGCAAATGTGTGCACTGGCGACCTCACCGACCCACAATGGAGAATGACCTCACCCTTCTTACGCTACAATGATATAAAATCACCCAGCAGTTCATCTCAGCACAGTCTGTTAGCTGATGTCACCGCCTTTATTGAAAGTTAACAGCAGCTGCTTTTTTGTTCATTGTGGGGTAAATTTGCCAACCACAGGTGGAAAGGTCAAGGGGCAGGTTAAATGTTGCAGTACTTGTCTATTTTTTCACTCGAACAAGATGCAACAGGAACAAACAGCTTACTAGCTGAAGCTGTGTTTTAATCCATATTTCACTTGCCTTTAGTCCTGGATGATTAAAAAAGGCAGACTGTGGCTGTCTCTCTACAAGCAGAAACAGTTTTATCCCTTATATCTGTTAGCCTTGCATTGCTTAATTTTTCTAGAGTATCTGATGGTAGACATGGTCTAGTCTTGCCAAGTCTGTAACAGTTAAAGCCTCCAATGCTAAACATCACTGAAGACTTTCATTTTGATGTGCAATTTCAGGAAATTGAGTGTTTTCAGCAGCAATTTCATTACAAAGATGTCTCAAAAACAGTACTTAACTTCACATAACTCAGAAAATTAGATATAAGGAATACCTGAAGAGTTGAATTAAAGGATGAGAAAATGAAACTGAGACTTTTTAGCTTTAAACTGTGTCATGACATAAATGTGATTGCTTCTCTGGTCCAGTAGAGCAGACTCATGATAACTACAGGTTGTAGCATTGTTAAAATTTTGAGAGGACACAACATGAAAAGCTTTTAAGGTTGTTTTGATTCTTTACTTCATACAGAAATGTTGTCCAGTTCTAGTAAAAAGCATGCAGTGCTAAAGCTTTATCAGAGGTTTTAACCACATTGGAGACAGACATTACTGATGGCTCTCAGACTAAACCCTGCCCATAGTGCAACTCTGTATCGGCTCTGAAAGGACACTAACAGACCCATGCATAGGGCTGACCTCAGCAGTCAGTTAAAAATGTATGAACTTTTGCAGGCACATCAAGTCTTGCAGAAAAAAAAAAAAAAAAAAAACAACTTCTTGTGTCTCCAACGTGCCCCACAGATCGCCTTGATTGCACCCGTTGACAGTTTCTGAACTAAATCCTCCTCCTTTCTCTTTGTTGTAGATTTATGAGATTTTGTGGGCAGATGCAATTACAAAGGCTCTTGGATCTATGCTCCAACTCCAACAGGAAACCTGCCATTTTGTAAAAAGTTACCATATATTGGAGTACTTTGGGCCAGTTCTTGGGGTGATATTTGGATGAACTCATAAGTCTCTAAGTCAGTGAGTGGGACTTTAAATATCTCATTTTCTCCATCCGCTGTATTTCTACTCACGAAGGAGTAATCCATGGCAGTTGGGCGTGCTGGTCCGCATGGTCATCATGCTCTGGTGGTCGACGGTCAAGAAGTCGCTCATGCTCTAACCCCAGCCCTCAGAACGGAGGACAACACTGCACTGGGGAGACCACTGAGACATCCGACTGTGAGGACCAAGACCTGCAATACCTAAGGTTAGAGCGAGTTTCAGTGAACTTTGGCACAAATTTTGACACAACGCTCACCACCAATCAGTGCTTGTCAATAAGAGGAACTTTCAGGGTATAATCAGTATACACTCATTGAATAACTCTTTGTTTTCTGCAGAACAATGGAGCCTCAGTGCTTTGATTTAACTCTCCCAGCGAGCCAGAAATGTGGAGTCCCACCTGCTCTGGTCAATGGCTACATCCTGGTAAAGATGGAGAACAAGTTTAAACACAACGAAGACAGAAAATGTTGATACATTCAAAATTTTATAAAAACACTGTCAGTGTTTCCTAAAAGGGCAGTTTATGGTGTTACTCTGTGCATAATTTGGCTCTGTGAGGCTCAATGCCATTGAGTCAGATATATTAAAAGAAATTCTGTGTCTTTATATCTACCTTTCTTTTTGGAAAAGATATTTCTGTCAAATGTTCAGATTAAAGAAGATCTTCACCCCCATGTTTAACACCCTTACTCCACAGGATCCTAAAGACGTTTACCTTGTGGACAGCAGAGTTGAGTACACATGTGATAGCGGTTTCTACCTGATTGGCAGAAGCATTCGAGAGTGTACTGCTGATCTGACCTGGTCCCCTGGGCCTGGAGTGTGCACAAGTCAGTAACTGCAACAGAATATTAATTTTTACAATCACAGTAAATGATGTAAATCCTTGTTAGCATTTCATTTTCTTACAGCTTGGAGGTGCACACTTGAGTCCCTCGCTGAAGATGTTATCGCTGATCAGTCAGGACCAAACTTCTACTTGGGGGAGGTGGTCACCTTGTCGTGTCCAGCAGGGAAACAGCTGATTGGAGAGGAAAGAATTACATGTGACTCCAGCAGAAATTTTTCACCTGACCCTGCTGACATCAGATGCATTCCGATGCGTCAAGGTACAATGATAAAAGGATGTTATAATAATATAATATAATATAATATAATATAATTAGACCTAACAGCTGCACTATGTATAGCCAAACCAGATCCTATGTCAAAGTTAAGATAGAAGAAAAGAGCAGGAATATTCTCCACAGTTGACCCTGGTTGTCCAAGGTGCAACTTTAGACCAGCCTCGGTTGAACTGTCCCTCCCTCAACAGCTATTTTTTAACACATTTTCAATGTATTCTCTCATATGTGTAAGCAGAAAATAACCCCTGATTTTCATATAGCCATTTTTGGGATACTGCCTCCAAATTGTAGCCTTACAAACTTGCAGGCAAATGCATCGGCGCTTGCATCATTGATTGCTCGTAGACATAATCTTTTCAACTGGAAGTCCAAAAAACCCCAATCATTTGTGCAGTGGGTGCGATAGGTGCTTTCCTTCTTACCTTTAGAAAAGCTCAGACATAAAATAGGTAAGATACACAAGAACTTTGCTTTGACCTGGAGCCCTTTTTTAAATTTTGTGGAAGGTACGACCTTCCAGTGATTTGAATTTAAATTTGGGTTTTTTTCTGTCATATGTACACCTGATGTATAACTGGGAAATACAAAAATAAACTTAAAAAAAGATAGAAGAACAGAAAGGAGAACAAAATGAGGGTGCTAGTTAGAGCATTTGACCCCAACAATAACCTGCTAATAAACTCAAAGTGCCCCATTTTAACAATTTAAGGCATGCTGTCAAAAAACTTTGTATCCACAGATATTGATTTATTATCCAGAGACCAATGAGTTAAAGATAAAAATGAAGACTTTTCTTAACATGGATTGACATCATGATTATCTATTAATCTAATAAGCAAAAAAAAAAGCAAAAATGTGCTGTAAGTAAAAAAAAACTGACAGTGCAGCACAAAAATCTGACTTACTGCACTACTCAAAGGACATTTTTGGATCTTAGTCAGCCTCCACTCCATTGATGTGGATGGCATAAACTATTGTTTTCAGTATAATAATGTTTTCTGTTTCTCACAGTCCGTATGCAACAACTAGTCTCTCCATCGGTGGTATGCAACCCATGGGAGAAGTCTGTCAGAGGAAAATGTGTTTGCAAAATGCCATTTGAGTGCGGGTATGATGCCTTCTTCTTCTTCTTTAAAAAAGTTATATGCACGTTTTCCAGTTCAAATGCTTAGATTGATGCGTTTGCATTACTAGATCATCCTTGGAGTTGTGTGCTACCAAACCTATGAGTGGGAAATCAGTCCTTCTGAATGTGTGCAAAATGCACGTACTGCAGTGTATGGGGAAGAATCACACAATAGAAGAGGACAGCGTCTGCAAGTGGCCAGAGCGAAACACAACAGGCTGTACGCATTGTCACATGTGGGAGACCTGTGATGGTAGGAACATCCAAGGTCAAACTTAATCAATAATGATGTGTAAAATTTGTAGTCACATTTGTATCTACTCTTTCCTTCCAGATGAAATCAACGAGTGCCGCTGCAAGGACTCTGCACATTGCATGAGCCCAGGTTTTAATGTATGTGTCCGCGTGGGAGAGGATGACACTGCAGCGGCTCAGACCATGAGCGAGTGTGAGGCGGGGCTGCGGAGATGCAAAGGAGAAAAGGTGTCCGTTGTCAGTGTTCTGCCTTGTGATGCCTGAGGACGGACAACTATACCTTTTCACCTGTGATAGTATCTCTTTAATTCACCGACTCAGTCCCATTTTAACTATTACCCCAACCCTGTTTTTGAGTGCCCACTTCAACCCTTGAAACATTGTTACAAGGGGTAGTGGTAAAATCTCATCCTTGGGAATTGGACAAGCCTTCAAGTTCCTTATGCATCAAAAGAAGTCATTGACAACATTTCACTTACAAAAACCACCGCAGTGAAAAAAAAAAAAAGGTTTTAAACAGTTTAAAAATTGAGATGATTATATGGTTTGGGTATAAGGGTTGAGGTTAAGGGTCGAGGGATAGTGGGATGCAGGGAGGAATTCTTGAGGAATAAAGCAAGCAAGAGGCAGTGCCTATAAAGGTTATTCACCCCCTTAGATATTGAACACTTTTATTTATTTTATAAATCAGTAAAGGTCAAAATAATTTCGCTTTAAGGTCCAATGGTAGCCAGGAATACTGCTTAACCAGTGACTCAATCTTCCAAACAAAGGTGTCTATACTACAATAACTTGAGACACATTCACCTCACCTCACTCAGGTGATCCTCATTTCACTAATTATGAGACTTCTAGCACCAATTGGCTGGACCTCTGTTGAACTAGGCCAGTAATTTTAAAGAGAGTGAATATTTAAGGGGTCACTTATTTTACCTTACATATTTTTCATTTAATTGACATAACTGTTTTCACTCTGATGTTAAAGAGTTTCTTTTTTTGTATTTTCTTGTAAAAAAAAGACAGCTAAATTATATTGATTATGATTGATTTATAGAATCAATAAAAGGCTAAAACATTCAAGGGGGTAAAAACTTTTTATAGGGGCTAAGATGAAGAGATGGTGTTGGGCTTTCATGGGCTGGGGATTTGAGGCTCAAGTTGGTGGCATTGGTTGTGGTGTGAGGTGGATGATCGACTGGTTTGAACTGATGATTGCCAAGGAAGTTGGAGGAATAAAGACTTTGATGGAGGAGTCAGATTGTCAGACTGGTGACCGCTGATGTTGGTACGATGCGAGGGAACCTGAACCAAGTTTATAAAACTATCTTTATGTAAACGGATGCAACAATGTTACTGAACATTTCTACTATGAGCAGTTTGTATGCTTCTTCACAGTAAAGGACTATAATACAGCAAAATAATATGAAATTGCAATATTAAATGGCTGTCTTGATTCTCAAATTTAATTTACCGAAAACTACTTACACTTGTACACTTCTTTTAATGCTTGAGCAGCGATCTTGCTGATGATTTTAAGGGCATTCTGGGAGATTTCACAAAACATTTCGTTACGAATTTGTCTCTGGAAAATCTCTCTTTGAAGGGTCAGGCCACCCCACAATTGGGATACCCTACCCCTTGGTATGAGCTGCAAAAAGTAAGGAAAAGTCTAAAGCTGGAGGTATACTTGCATTTGCTTCTGGCTGCATCATGAGCACTTTATATGTAATGTGTGTTAGTGGAGGACACCACTAGAGGGCACAAGAGAGCGCTCAAGCAGACATACAACTCCTAGATGTGTGGGATGTAAACTACAAACAGGGAGACACTGAGGATGTTACTATGATGTTAATTCTGAGATCAGAACTTACATAAGATTCACATCAATTGTTGATGGCAACATCAGATCAGCTCAGACTGATGACTGCTGGTCAGACTACAGCGTCTACACGTTATTTTTTACAGTATTCATACAGTTGTAGAAGTAACATCCCTGGTGTGTTGATTTAGTAAGTAACTGTGTTAAATTGTGACTTTCAGCCAACTGTGTTTGTAGATATGCTGGTTAGAAAAAGACTGATCCTTTGTGTAGATTGTGGATATTATGTCCAAATACCCTTATCAGATATGCAGCAAATGAAAAATAAACACATACGAACACACTTGATTGATTAATGTCTTTATTTTGATCATGTAAACAGAAACTTAAAAACAGTAAAAAAAAAAAAAAAGAAAACAAGTGAATACTAAGAAGTTAAACAAAAAAAACAAACCAGTCACTTGTATCTGCAAATTCCTAAGCATCTCAGTTTACATGAGAATAAAAGGAATAGGAAGAAGTAAAAACTTATCTAATCCTAACCTCTAAAGTTCTGCTCAAATTTGACTATACTTAAAATCATAAAATTGTCTAAAATATAAAATCAATTTTGAACTTGTACTGTGAATATACACTATATTACTCATACAGAAAATACACAGGAAGTGCTTTTACATTCAAACATAGCTATACAGAAAAATTTACCATGAACTGTAAACATTTTAATCCAGATAACAAGCACACACCCAGTGGTAGTTATCCATCTAGGTGCCTCTTTTAAACAGAATTATGCTCAAAATTTGTATTATCTCAGCACTCTGTTCTGTGGTGATACAGAAACATTTCATTGTTGTACCAACACTTCGAACCTTTAGATTTGACTTCTACCTCAAATTACAGCCTCCCTCTCTTTCACAGAACATGTTCTGAACATTTTCTAGCAGATTATTCATTGCTTTGTATAATACTTGAGCGGTTTTGTGCTCCACCAAGTCAAAAAATTGTAAAGTTTTTAATTTTAAAGATAACTGATTAGTGTGTGCCTGATAGCCAACATCATGAATGATTCTCACTGCTCTTTTCTGCCTTATGCAAAGTAGTTGTTTGAGGTTTTGTAAGGGTTTCCCCATACCTCTGTACAGTGATCTAAATAAGGTAGGATCAGTGGATTATACAGAATGTGGAGGATTTTTTTTTAACTAGAACATGCTTAGCTTTTGCCAGGACTTTTGTTTTAGATCTGACATTTTTAATGTGCAATTGTAAGCACCCTCAATTATCTATATGTGCTTTGTAGTTTCCATCTATCATGGTTTTTGTTTTGTTAGATTTTGTGTTCATTTATTTTTGTCAAATCACATTTTTATTTTACTGAATTCTAAAGTTATGAGATCCAGAAGTTGCTGTAATCTCTCACCGGGATCAAAAATGTTTGTGTCTACAAATAAGATACATTTAACTATCAGACACTTTACAAAAATCATTAATGAGAATAAGGATAAATAGTTCTGGTTCTAACACTGACACCAGAGGTGACCACACCAAATATCCAAACATTATGATGAATAGACACCTGTTTTCACATATTACTGCCTGTTTACTAAATAAGTCTTTACCCAGTTCAGAGCTACCCTCTTGAAGTATTTTAGGGGTGCAAAAATTGTACTACTGGACTAAACACAATGTACTGTAGCTGTGAAATTATGTGATGTACCTTTAAGACATACTGAGCAACCTCACAAGAGGGCGCTGTTTATCCTTGTTTTCAGTTTGAATGGTGCTCTCATCATGGATGCCTGCCTGTTGCTGAGTTCCTGTTTTCTTTTTGCCTCTTGGCTCACTTGCAACATAAGGATTTGTGTGACTGCTGTTTTGTTCATATATATGATAGTGCCCGTACAACTGGGCTTTGAGCGGTTGATGTGTAGTTTGTAATAAAAGACAAGTATCGTGGAAAGTCCTGTTCATTTCTGGCGAACTTCACTGCCACCAGTGCTATCAGAACCAGTTAACCACTGAAACACAGATCCAGACCAATACAACAGGGGCAGTGGATAGATGAGAAGTTTCAGTTGGGTGTGGTTAAATGTGCCATTGGCACCTCCAACAAAGCTTCAAATAGTCAGCCCCCAGAACATGTTCAGTTGGGCTGGAACAACAAATTGATCAAACTCATAAGAGTAATCAGAAGTGTTGGCTAATAATTTTTGCATCTGTTTGTTGTTACACTATTATGGCATCACTGTATTTCCATTCTTGGTGGTAGGGGCAAGGGCTGAATTGGGACTAAGCTTTATCTCACTCTAACACTTTCTCCTTGATTTCCAGAATTTTTTTGTTTAACAGAATCAAAGCACTATTAGAGTTTACTAATGCATGATTATAACAGTAACATAAAACTGACTCAAAGAATGAATAGCTTGATTAGCCATCTTGACTTTTGTTTCTTCTTTTAATGGTTTGTTATATAGAAGAGAAAATTATGTCCAAAAAGCATTAAATCATGTCTGTTTCTACCATTTTTCTTGATTTTTTGAAATCTAAATAACTGTTTGAGTTTGAAACAGTCCTGAATGTAGCTTGAGTTTGAAAATCTCTGTTCTGGCCTGATATAATCTATTTCCAAAGATGCCTCGTGCTTTCTAAACCAGACAGCGCTCAGCCTGCCAAGCAAACCCCTGCTGACGGTCTATTCCTGCCGCTGGCTTGCTGCCCTCACACCGTGTGAGCGCATGTGTGTGTCTGAACGTGTAAAGACACCAGATACTTTCTGTCTCCTCACACCAGGAATGTTATTGTGTGGTTATTGTCCACAGTTGCACTGAAAGCTGGTGGGTGAGAGGTGCATGAAGCAGTAGGGCTAGTGCATACTTGCACTCAAGGGTGAAAACACACCAATTGACATAAAGAGGAGTGTTTTTTTTTTGTTAAAAGAGTAAATAGAGGGACTTTCACTCTTCAGCCACTTCAATACACTCACTGGCCACTTTATTAGGTACACCTTGCTAGTACCAGGTTGGACCCTCTTTTGCCTTCAGAACTGCCTTTTTTCTTCATGGTGTGCTTTCAACGTGTTGGAAACATTCCTCGAATCTCCCGTTCCGCCACATCCCAAAGTTGCTCTACTGGATTTTTCTATTGGACAGTTGGTACTAAGAGACCCTAACCTGAAACGCCAGGTGGATTTGTTTCACACATCCATCTGGTAAACCTCTCATAGACAGCATTTGGGAAAAGGCAGAGCCTTTGAAAAAAAATTCGGAGGGTGATTGGATGAACGTTCCGTCTGTCACATCTTTACGGGCCAATCAGAGCAACAAAACACATGACATAACCGCTACCTGGTGCACCCCTAACAAGGAGTAAACTTCATAGAGAACTGCAAAACACGAGCCATGGTGACTGCAGACATGTCAGTACACAACTGTTTTTAGTTTTGAAAAGAAAACAACTCAATGCTGTTCTTTGTTCTTCTTTTAACAAAGAAATGTCAAGTTCTGATCAAAGTGGCGCTTTAGCAGCATCCACGCTAATGTCTTCCGCCATAATTGCACCAGCCTCTTGTTGCTGCTCGCTTACATCATGACTCCGCTGTGCCCGAAAGTAGTGCCCCTCGTCGTTGATTGGTCCTGTCACTTCCTAACCGGGCCGACCTGTTCAGACAGGAGCTTTGCAAGGTGGATTCACCATGAAAAGCACAGAAACGGGCATATCCACCTGCTTTGCAAAGTTAAGGGACCCAAAGTATGCCAAGAAAAAATCTCCCACACATAACATCACCACCAGCAGCCTGAACCTTTGACAACAGGGTAGGATAGATCCATGCTTTCATGTTGTTTACGCCAAATTCTGACCCTACTGTCTGGATGTTGCAGTGAAAATCGAGCAGGCAGCAGTTTTCCAACTTCTGTTGTCCCATTTTTGTGAGAGCGTGTGAATTGCAGCCTCAGTTTCCTGTTCTTAGCTGACAGGAGTGGCACCTGGTGTGGTCTTCTGCTCCTCTAGCCCATCTACTTCAAGGTTCAGTGTGTTGTGCGTTCAGAGATGCTATTCTGTATACCTTGGTTGTAATGAGTGGTTCTTTGAGTTACTGTTGCCTTTCTATCACCTCGACCCAATCTGCCCATTCTCCTTTGACGTCAATAAAGCATTTTCATACGCACAATCATTGTCACTGGATATTTCCCTTTTCGGACCATTCCCTGTAAGCCCTAGAGATGGTGTGTGCGTGAAAATCCCAATAGATCAGCAGTTTCTGTAGTACTCAGACCAGCCTGTTTGATATAACAAAGATGCCATGTTTAACATCACCTGAATCTCCTTTCTTCCCCATTTTGATGCTCAGTTTGAACTTCAGCAGGTCGTCTTGACCATGTCTACATGCCAAAATGCAGTGAGTTGCTGCATTGTGATTGGCTGATTAGCTATTTGAGTTACCTGATAAAGTGGCCAGTGAATGTATGTCTTACATTCAAGAACTTAAATATGTCAATGGGTGACAAACTAAGAGGGAAAACACCTCACTGAGACTGATGTGTCCAAGACAAAGGTGAAAGAAGAGCTGCAATGCACTTTAAGATTACTGAAGTCCCCCTGTGGTGAAAAGGATCAGCTCATTTTATGAGTATAGAAGAAAAAGTCCAGTGGCTTTTCAGCTGATAAAAGATCCAAAGGTCATGGCATATGACTCACATCATACCCTTCAGTTACTTTTACTGACATGCAGCTGCCTTTATTTTTCCACTAGAATGGGCAAGTTCTTACTTTTCATTGGTGACCCAGTTGCCATCTTTTAAAAGCCTTCTTCCAACCCATCTGGACAAAAAGTTAGCTTCCTTATCTTCCTTCCTCTCTTTCCAAAAGTATATAATTCCCTGTAGTGTCCCTTTAGTCTTGAGCTAGGGATATTTGGTATTAATGAAGCTGGGTTGTTGTCGTGGCATTCGACTACTGGCTACATGCTCTTCCACCTCAGCGTATCTGAACAGCTGTTTGAGTTTGCAGGCTTTGTCAGAGGAAACAAGTTATTAAGCTAAAACAACACTAAACTGAGCAATTCCAACTTATTGTTGATGTTGAGAGATCTGATTTACCTGCTGGTATAAGAGTGATAACTGTGAGCAACGCTTTTTCAGGACATTTCTGAACGAGGCTAGCTGCACACAGGCGCCTGCAGCCTGCATCACTCCCCATCCAGAGTTCCCTGCCTTACTGAACGTTGATGTTTAACAGACAGTAGGTCAGAGGTCAGCTATGATACAATCCCTCATATTGTAATTGTATCTTATTTAGAATCATATACAGAAGTGGCCTGAATCTGATATGAAAGGAACAGATTCAATGTGACTTGCTTACACTGTCAGAAAAAATCAGATTTGGGTCATTTTAACTGCAGTGTGGATGTAGCCATAGTCATGTTAGTGTTATATCTACTTTAAAACTGCAACAGCCTTTCTAATAGCACCAGTCTGTCCATTACTGTGTAAGAGCTCATGCTAGGATGCTGTAGGACGAAATCCCGAAAAGGTGTGGGCATGTTAACTGTTTATAAAAGAGCAAACATTCATGTAAATCTGAAGAAACTGTACAGTTTAAACAAAGCTAATCTGCCTTCCTTGTTTCAGTGTAGTATAAATGTAGTATCTTTGGGTCTATTGGGTTTTCTAAAGGAAAAGAGGACAGCCAGTTGTCACTGCAAGCTGAATAAACTTTATTTTCTGAGGAAAACACTTTTCATCCTAATAGTTGGTGTCCAGCTGGATCCTGGAGGAGGTCTTGCAGTAGGAATCTTTTTCTTTCTATTTCTTTTTTCCTCTATCTCATCAACCCTGGGTAAATATAAACAAAAGCTGCATCAGGACTTAATAAAAGATCTTCCTTCTCCTGTGTTACTCTGTGTCCTCTCTCTCTGGGATAAAACTGTTTACTCTTCAAACAGGCGTTAGGGTGGCTCAAACAAAAAAGAAATGAAGTATCACTGCATAGTTTGTGTTTTGAGCTTGATATGTAAATGATAAGATCTCACACTGTGCCTGCCTCGTTATTTTCATTCATTTACATGGCTTGACAGCAAAAAGTGTGGTCAAGTCTTTAAATGAGTTTCTCTCTGTTTGATTTCTGCACAAATGTCTTTTTAGGTAGTTTGCCCCCACCCAGTGGACATTTCTGTGTATTACATGCAAATAATAACCACAGACTAATGAGCAAGTTTCAATAACAAAAGTTTTATTAACAATGTAAAATGACCTACATCATTTCAACTACTGTACCTTCTCCTTGCCCTAAACATCAATCACTATCATCAATAAGCATACCCATGCTGCCTCCCTGTGTCCGCACAGTGCAGCTCAAATAGACAGAGAGCCATCCTGCTTAAACAAACCAACAGCTCCTCTGCAAAACCAACTTTGAAAATAATTCAGAGAGCATTGCGTAAAGAGTATGTGTATATACAGGTCTAATGTCTGAATTAATAGATAGATATTGTGTGCAAAGAAGTATTCTTTTGGAGTATTGTATCATATATTCCATTTTGAAGCTGGAAAGTTGGGTACAGGTTCTTGGTTTATGGAAGACTAAATTAAGTACATTAAGAAGAAAAAACAGCAAGAAACAAAGACTGTAATACACAACAGACTTACTCTGCACAAACCTGTCATCTCAGTGTGGATGGATGAATGTATAACTTTGCCTTTGCAGGTGCCATCTGCCAACATTCAAACAGCGTCTATTTGTAAGTTATCACATTGTTTCTGACAAAAACAGACAATATCTTCCCTTTTTAAAACACGAATCCTCAATTCATTCACTCAGAGTTTGTGGAAGAAATCAACCATTGACTTTTTTTTTTTTTTTAAATGATCTCTCATTCTCTTTTGCATCTGACGAGCAGATATTTGACTTCTTTACCGAGATTTGTTTGAAAATATTTTAAAATATATGCTCATGACTTTTGTTTTCAGTTTATCGCAGTTACAATTCTTATTTGTATTACAAAATAAAATTAGAAAATGGGCAGCTTTTAAAAAAAAGGGAGAAAGAGACGATTCATTTGGAAAATGGCAGTAATAGATCGGTGGGAGACACAAGTGGTGAAGGACGGTGGGGAATGGTGTCTTTGTTGCCGCCTCCTACCCACGAAGGCGGGGCCCTTAGCTGGTTACCAGGCAACAGAGCCCGAAGAACCGCCTCTTCCTCTGTCGGACCAGCGGGTAGGGAGTCAGGTTCAGCAAACTGCTGTCATCTGGGCACAAGAACACAGCAGACCTCTGCCAAGTCACACATTTCTGCCAATTCTACATGACAACGCTTTGTATCAAGGAATCTTCTGAACTCTATGAGTGAAAAGTTTCATGCTAGGAGTGAAGTCTGAATGTGTAAGAGGAGAAAAAGAGCTCTGCATGGTCTTACCTTGGTTCTTCAATGGTAAAGGCATTGTCTCCCTGAGTTTACTGAGAAGGTTCTTCATCTCTCTCATATCCCTGCAATAACAATACAGTGTGAGACCAGACAATAGAAGGTTAAACATCCAAATCGCTATTTCAACTCTATTTCCTGGGTTGATTGAACACATTTTTAGTTCTAAGTAAACAGTACTCAATCATTTTATGTGGGTTTTTGTCATTGTACTCATATTATTTGACAGTCATCCTTTAATCTGCAGAATTTTCCCAGAATGTCTTTGGGCACTAGGCATTTTTGCACCATAAGTGAAGCTATGACTTAGTTCTCCCTTAATGAAGTCTTGTCTGCAGAAACAAACTTCATAATTGCAGTGGATGAAGGACATTAAGCCTTACAAAAAATACTTGACCGTGTTATGAATTTAATTTAAACAAAGTTTTTCAAGTGTATGAAGTTTTCCACACTGTAGTTTACCTTAAAAAGTTAAGTTAACCCACTATAAATGTACAAGCTAAATTAAGTTAATGTAACTTAAAATGGCTAAGTACTTGCTACTACTCAAATACTGTTTTTCAGCTACTTAAAAGTTTTACATAATCAGTTAACTCTAATGTTTTGAATTTTATTAACTTGTCTGGGATTGCAGTGTAAATTATAGTTTTTTATATGAGTCTACTGAAAAATGTGTTTCCACTACTTAAAAACTTCGATGTAATAAGTTTCAACAAATATTTTGAGAATGTTTGACTTGTTTGATTTTACAGTGTAGCAATAAAAAGGGCATTCATATTTTGTTGCTTCTTTTCCTATATTCACAAGCACATGCAGATAGCCACCGCAACCATGCTTCACAGCTTATTCCGATACCATACTGCTTTATTTTTACAGCATCTTCTACAAGTACATCTAACAATCTACTTTAAGTTGCACGCACAGTGCTACAGTACAACTGCCTAATTTCAGCATGTAATATAATCGGCATTCTTATTTCATATTCTGCTATTAGAGGATGCCACCCAAGTATGTGAAGGATATCTTATTTTATTAATTCATTCAGTCTTTAATCTCTCTGAATCATTGGGCTATGCCCTTTTTTCAATGACGTAGAGAGTAATAAAATGAAATAAATATGCTCTGAAAAGTGCATATTTATTTAATCCAAATTCAAAAACAGAATTATCCATTAAATTGACCCAGAGGAAATGTGAATGAAGTTTTAATGGTAGTTGTAAAGTACTCCATGTGAATGCAGTGGGGAAGTTGAAAGCTGTTTTCCGACTGAAGTGTTTGTCCCTGGGACTTTGAGCATGAGCCAATCACAAGAACATGTCGATCCGTGACCAGAGATGAACATTGTAATAGTTAGTATAGTTGTAGGCAGGACCAACAGATCTACATCTGCCGAAGTCTTTTTCTTTGTTCATCCTCATTCCAGAAAAGTTAAAAGATATGTCAGGACCAAAGTTTTAGGTCTAAACTAGATTTATAAATATCAGTATTGATATTGGTATCAGCTTAAATGAGTCTGGAAATATTGGCATATTGGATACTGACAAAAATCCAATAATATGCATCTCAAGTTGTGATTATAAGGCAGATTAAACAATGAGGGAATGTACAGTATGGTGACCAACTAAAGCTTTATAGATGAATAAAAACCAGTGCCTTCATTTAAGGGGGGAAAAGGGGAAAGCTTTCTGTGGCCCAGCATCATTGAGGCTAGCAAATACAAGCTCCTTCCTGAAATTAAGCAATGACAATCTTTTGTTGTAAATCTAACTAGCCACCACGTCTTGTTAAAGCAATAAAAAAAATACTGATTATTTATTAATACCTCTTTCATCATGTGAACCTCCTCAAACTGGTAAGTTTCTTTAATGTAGCAATAATTAATATTTAACAACAATAAAATAACAATAATTATTGGTGGGACAGCATGTTCAACCTGTTTGTTAGGATGTGGCTGTGTAGAGCTGTGCTTTAACTCAGCTCCAAGGCTGATCAGAGCCTGGCCCAGCAGGTGAATGTTAGCCAGAAGGCTAATGCTAATGCAGCATGTGTTGATTCTGGTAAATGACATCTGAATGTGGACTCATTTGGTTTTTCAGGGCCCAGTGATTTCACTGAGAGGGTCTGCCTTTATCTAGATAGGTTAATGGCTAGAGTAGGAAAACAGGGCGAAAGAGAGAGTGGGAAATGACTCATAGGAAAGGAGCCACAGGCTGGATTTGAACCTGGGAACTTGTTTGGAGGACTTTGGCCTCCATACATGAGTCATCAACATCCCATATAGTGATTTAAAATGCTTGACTCTGGTTGTTTTATGAAAATTTTTCAATCACTTTCACTATCTGAAACGGGGAAAACACTAAAACGCTACAATATTTTTTGTCAGCAATGACAAGGAAAAAGATCCATTTATGATCAACTAAACAGGTCGACATACCTCATAAATATCTGATTATTTCGAGAGAAATTTAAGATTAGCTGTCAAAAGACAATGTTTAAACATCACCCTTAAAGCTCCTTTAGGAAATTTTAGTTTGTACAGATTTTGGTGATCCTGTAAACCAAACAGGGCATCTTATCTTTTTTCAGGTTTTGTCCATAAGATGTGTAAAGCAGTGTCTTTGTAACAAAACATATCATTCTGGTTTTGCTTTGGAAGTTAAAATGAGCACTTATTGCGAATTTTTCTATGTGGAAAAAGTAAAGATGGGCTGTTTCTTCTAACTGGACGTACAAAGAACAGAAAAATGTCTCGCACACTGCAGGGCTCCAAAAATACAAAAATACGTTTTGAGCAGAGTACCTCGAAACGTCATGTTGGTGCAATAAATAATTGTATTTTTGGAGCCCTGCAGTGTGCAAGGCGTTTTTTCTGGTCTTTGTCAGTCTCTTTCTCAGCTCAGCACCTGTCTGCCTAGGTTTGGATGTGCGTGTAGACTTTTTTCCTTCTAACTGGATGTAACCACATGACCCCACAAGAGCTTTAAAGCACAATTTTTTTTTACCACTGGTATCATAATAAAAGTTTAATTTTCAATCCAGCTGTAAACGATCAGTTCATACACTGTTAGTCAGGTGGAAGAGGTGGAAATTAAAAGCAACTTCAGAGAGTGTTAAACAAACGTCTATCTACAGTTATTCATGTCATTACACAACAGATATTTGTCGACCTACTTTTCTATGTTTTCTATGTCAGTGGCCACCAGCCAGCAGAGCTGAGGACAGTCCGTGGGGGAGGAAGAGGTGTCCTCCAGGATCGGGATGTCTGAGCTGTCCTCAGTCTTGTTGTCGACTCCAGTGGGAGGAGGAGGGCCACAGGATTCCTTACCTGAAACATACAGAGGGCAGCCGCACTCAAACACGTGGAAATGGTTAACTCTTTAACTAAAAAGGAGAAGATGACTTTAAATGACTCATTAGCACTGAGCATTTTACCTCTTTTTAAACTTCTATTTTCATTATTCTTGCATTAAAACACTGGGTCAAGATCCTCCTAAGTGTCAATGTAAATTTCAATAAACCTGATTCTGAATGTTTCTAAAAAGATGGCATTAAATGAATAGCACACACACTTGGAGGCATTACTTATTCCTACATAAACTTTTAAAGAGGAATGTGGTTAAAATTTCTCTTATTCACCTTTCCTGTGGAGCTGCAGGGAGCCCAGCAGGCAGACAGATTTGAGCATCTCAGTGATGTACATCTCCAGACAGCACTGCAGCTGGATGAAGAGCCTGCAGATCTCAGGGTGGATCTCCCCATCCTCTGGCCTGAAATCAAACACAGGTTACTGGCTAAATGAAACTAGATGCAACAAACAATACCATTCATATGAATGGTTGTGTTTAGACATTTGTTTACCCAGAAAGAAAAGGCAACATATAGCTTAGGTGTATATTACTCACAAACTGCATGCAGTAAGACCTAATAGCACAGTTGTCCTTTTCTAAGACAAATAGTCAGAAAAAGAGTGGTAAACGGTCAAATTTGAGAAATATACCTCTGACTGATTCCAATTATTGCTTACCTTCTTGCTTATAGAATTGCTCTGTGGTAGAAGTGTTAGTGTTTGAGAGTACAGTATTAGTTGGTGAAACATTTTTAATGTCATACACTGTGAGAGCAGAAGATAAGTGCAGATGGTAAAATGTAGGGCTGACTGCTGATTCCAATGTTTGTTTTTCCAATACTTCTATTCCTGCTATGCCAACATTTTCATGTTTCATGTTATCTATAGAAGTGAAGTCTGAACATGTAAGAGGAAAAAAGACATGCGTGAATTATTTTCTCTTTGATACACCAGTTGGATGTAGTTGACACAACAGATAAACATTGGCTAATATCTGTCCATACCACATTATTTGTTGGTAGGTGATGCTTATCAGCAGGGCAGATATTAAACTGATGCATCTATGCATCCCTATAAAGTAGCGTCTGATGTTGAACTTTTGTACAGTATTTTCAATTTTAGCACATCTTCTGTTTCATATAAGAAGCAGTCAACAAGAGGCGCTGAAGACCATGATTTTTGGTCACGACATGTGGAAGCTCTACTTCTAAAAGCAGTTGGCCTGGGATTGAGTTCAACCTGTGGCTTCTTCCCTAAATTTCATTACCCACTCTATTTATTTCCTGCTCTATCTGCTGTCCTATACTAAGAAAAAAATCTTAGTCTAAATCTTAATAATGAGCAGAACCAGACATTTTACAAACATAAAAGCACTAGAAAGGCACTCAGAGAGCGCAGACCTCCACCATTAGCCCTATCTCACAACAGCAAAGAATCCTTTAAAAAAATTCCTGGATCCGGATCACTCCCAAAAACTAATCAGTTCTTCCTTATGCCATTTCTGACATTTCCTGAAAATTTCATCAAAATCCATCCAAAACTTTTTGAGTAATGTTGATAACAAACAAAGAAACAAACAAACACACAAACAAACAAACAAACAAACCCTGCCGATCACATAACCTCCTTGGCGGAGGTAAAGATGTATGTTCACTCATTTATACAGAATACTAGAGAGGTTAAAAAGGAGACAACCACACACATCCTTATTGCCTTTTTTTCATCTTTAAAGACAGCAGATCTCAGATATCTTTGACAGTAGTTACATTTTTTTCTGAATAGTGTGATACATGGATGATGTTTTGCCTTAAAACAACTAAGTAAATTACTTTTTGACCTCATTAAAAGCCTTTTAGTGTTTTTCTCTTGCACTTGAGTTGCACTCACTAAAAAACAGTATTTGCTATGTGGCAGGTACTTAGCCATTTTAAGTTAAATCAACTCAATTTTGCTGTTGCATTTGTGTTCCGTTAGCTTGTTTTTCTCATCCATTGTAATTTTCAGTTAAATCTTGTGCAGATTTTAATTTCAAACCCCTAGGAGTAGTCTAACTTTGGTGACTTGAAGTGGAAATGAACCAAGGTTGCACACTGAATAAGGAAGTGCTTTTCCACCACATTAAGTATAACAGCCCTACCCTATTAAAAACATTCCACACAGGCAGGACTTGTCTAACTTGGCAGGCAACTTCACTCAGGGTGCAAAAGTGTTTAATGCCCAAAGGTATTCTGAGGAAACTCTGCAGACAAATATTTCAGTACAATGATAAAAAACAGTGATTGAATACTGTTTACTTAGAACTAAAAATGTGCTCAATCAGCTTAGAAATTAAATTCAAAAGAGAAGAAATTAATCAAAAATGATCAAAAATATTTAGCTCAAGTACCTAGGCCTTACCTTATAACAGGGCTATTCAATTACAAATTCAACGGGGCCAAATTTTAAAATCAAGAAATGTAGCTGAGCCAGACATGTTTGGCGCCCAGCAAGTAGCTGGTAATGTCCAAATTCGGACCAATACAGATCAATCTGATGAAAAATATACACTTTTTATTCATAGTCTCCCTTTTAAATTTGGCAACATGACAAAAGCACATCAAAAAGTACATAAAAACACAACAACAGGCTTTATTGGAACATAACCTGAGGTAGTAGTAGAAATGTTTTTTACTTGAATAAAATTAAAATAAACAGAATGAAAAAATAAAATGAAATTCTGCAAACAATAATTTTGGTCAGATCTTACCCAGGCATAAAAACTAAATTTGCACAGTTATAGCTACAGTTGAAAAGGAAATGTTTTAGACTCTGTATCTTGGGGGCTAATTCTGTCAGCATCGCTAACCATGCATCAAAACAACGCAGTGCATTGTAGGTAGACTGCTGCTAGGCTACGCGGAGTGTTGCATTCACGGTCTGAAATACCGTGGGAATTTATGAAAACTTGTGAAACAGGTTGCCCTCCGCATCTCTGGCATGACCACAGGCTGGGCCACTTGGGGGTTGGTTCTGGGCCACATGTGATCCCCAGGCTGCTAATTGAAAAGGCCTGCCTTATAGTTTCAAGAACATCAACAGAGCTGCACAAAAGTTGAAATCACAAAACACTTGTGTTGTCCTCACTTCTGTTTACAGTGCAGGCAAACTTGGCTCCAGCACATGCTTAGATGGTTCAGACTGTTAAATTTCTTCTTTTTCTGCTTGTTTGAGTGTTGCTTTAACCAGGTTACCGCCACCTGCTGGACAGTGGTGTGAATCAGCAAACTTGCAGCCCAGCCCTTTAGTCAGGGGTTCTCAGCTGGTTGAGTCTTGGGACCCAATATCAACTCCTCAAAGAAACTGCTATTTTTTTGGTCAGTTAGATTTATTTAATAAAAACAGTAGTTTGGACCTCAGACAGTACAAAAGATAGGATAAAACAAAGAAATAGGAAAAAAAAGTATGTTTTTTTAAAGAATCTCACAGAGAATTCGTTGCAATTTTTAACCCAGGCACAGATCTGCACTTTTGAAGCCACTGCCTTAGATATTACTTGTTTACTTTAAGTTGATTTCACTTGAAACAACAGTGAAATTGTTTCCTTCACCCTCCAATTAAACATTACTGCATAGTAATATGCACATATGCTAGATCATCAAGCAAAGTTACATTAATTTATATGAGTCTTGATAGACTATCGGGGTTTAGACAAAAGTATGTGGGATTATTCCTTTAATTTAGTTTCTTTAATGTTAAGTGTTCATATTCACAGTTTTACAACTTTAAACTGCTATGTTAAAACATTAGGTTATATGATGTCCTTTTGAAAGATATCTGCAGTTTGTATTTTTTATTTGAAGTCTTTTTTTTACCCATAATGCCTCTTCACCAGAAGAATTAAGCACAGAAAATCCAAAGCACCCAAAAAACACCTGTATGGGATTAGTACAAAGACCCTGCAGCACTTTCTCTCCTTTGTTTTCTACATAGTTTTAACAAATATGAAAAAGAAAACTGAAAACTTTTTTGCCTGCTTGAAACCATCAAAGACTGTAAGAATGAAATGTATTTATTTACTACAGTCTGAGCTCTAGCTTTGAGAGACACAACAGTAGCTTCATGAGCATATAAATCTGGTGTTAAAGGGGGGAAACCACAGCAGGTGATATTCAGCAGGTGTGATATCACG
This sequence comes from Cheilinus undulatus, assembly GCF_018320785.1. Lineage (NCBI taxonomy): Eukaryota > Metazoa > Chordata > Actinopteri > Labriformes > Labridae > Cheilinus > Cheilinus undulatus. The sequence continues at coordinate 37,287,653 of NC_054869.1, read as the reverse complement.
TGCGGAAGTGACAGTGACAAAGGCGTGAAACCCGCACCTGCTACAAACACAAACCTAGCTGCGTCTTTTCCTTATCTGCCGCTTCTTCCCATCCTTGCTTTTTGTCTTCTACAGTCTTCTGCACTAAAGCGCATCTGTCATCAACGCTGCCCTGCTTATCAGCTGTCCTCTAGCACATTGGAGAGGCCTCGCAGACCATTCAGACACACTGGCTTTATTTGATTAGAGGGGAATGACCTGTGCTGTCTAATTCCAGCTCTGTGTCTCTCTACAAGTGGAGACGGACGTTGGAGGGCTTTTAGAGAAGGAGGTTTTAGAGGATGTGCTGCTGATGACTATGACAATCATGTTGATGCTGTTATCAGTGAGTCCTCTGTGAAGCTGCTGCACCGTCTCTATTTCTATAGCAGCAGCAGCAAATTCAACTATAATGGATTGTACTTGTTGTCTTGAAGAGACAAGTACAGTATGTAGCTGTATAATAAGCTATATGTTTGGAAACAGAATACTGCAGAGGATGAAGCCTCTGTACCTCAGGAAACATGCATAAATGTGCTTATTAACTAACCATGTATATGTGTCATGCACATGTGCTTCAAATCTTCGGTACATTTAATGTAAAGACTTTGTCATGCATGCAGACAGTGAAAGATGTGTAGTCTTGAATCACTGTAAGATATAGCGAGTGGATTAATTATTGAGCAAGGAAGTAGGTTATAGAACAGGCACGATTTTAAACTCATCCCAATGCACGCTGATATTTAAAGGGGCAGCAGCAGATGATTTTACTTGACTTCTACAAGGAGAAATGTGGGCTGTATCTAGAATGAACCTGATGCCATTATTGTTCCAATGGCTTTGGCAAGCAGCTAGCACTGCAGACATCCTTCGAAACCCCCCCCCCAACCGCTGGCTTCAGTTTGTCTGATTGTTATTTAAGTAAGTCTGAGGGTGCCAGGTCAGCTGGCATCATATAGCCTCACTCAGAGCCTTCAAATCCCAAGCCTCACTTTGCCCTTCTTCCACTGGCTGCAGCATGGAGTGGATGTTGTACTCAATGGAGGGTGACGGCCAAGCTAATAGGCATGTGCAGCTGCAGGGGTAGTAGTTAAGACCCTAAATCCAAGCAAGACTTCGACCATAAACAAACCATGTGTCAGTCTGTGTGGGATAACTTTGAAATGGCTGTTTCAATAGGTTGTATATAAACATGGACGTAGTATCACTGAGCTCACCCTTCATTTTCTGAAGAGGACATCTGAAGCCCATAGGTGGTGGTCACCATATTGGAAATGCTGCAAAGGTCTGGAACTGTGGCAGGCCTTATGCCTGCTGACAGCAGCCAGTCAGTCAGTCAGATCAGCCATGCCTCTTATCTTTAACAACTAATCTTTCAAAAATCTAAACTGATGAGTTATACAAGAAGTCAGCCCGTGTACAGTGTTCACTGATAAAGAATAAAGAGATAAAGATGAATTTGGAGTCATCAAAGCAGCAGCAGAACAGTTGAACCAAGTCAGAAAACTGCTGTAAGGGGAAACTGTCTTACTGTGCTGGTGGATGTCAGATTGGGAATACAAAAAAACATCTACATAAAACTGTTATAAAGCACGCTTTGAAGCAAACTGCAGATGTTTTTGGTTATTTATATAGTAGCAGCAGCCAGGCCAGCTGACACAGTCGCCTGTGCCGAGGACAAGTTGACCCTTCCCGCTGATATTTCATGGTCAGTGGACTCACCCCCACCCTGAACCTGTGACAACTGATGCACCCCCCCCCCAGCAGTGGGCCTCGCAGCCAAAAGTACTTCTTGTTGTTATATACATTGTACAATTATCTAAATAATTAACATAGATTCAAGACTAATCCTGTCATATAAGTGCAGTTCACTATCAGTATGTGGCAGTTTGACTTGTTTATGATGGTACATGTCTTATAAAGCTACATTTTATGGCCTTGCTCTGGCTTTGCAGTTCATTCTCACAGAAACCATTGGACAAATCTTAGTGTTCTACATCCTGAACACAACAGAAAAGTCTTTGTGTAAAAAAGATTTGAATGCCATGAGTTTTTTTAGTATTAGTATTTAGGCTGGTTTCTGTACAACAGCCTCTCCCAAACTTCAGTGTGATGTGGCTCAGTTTAAACTCTAAAGGTCTGGGACCCACCAAGACCCTCATATAACATGAGGGTAAGATGAGTCTGAAGTATTTCCCTTCAAATTTTTATTCCATAAAAGAGAATTTCAACATGAATGCTTGGCTTTCAGATACATTTGCATTACTCAGAAAGTTTTTGTGAGTACAATTAATGAGCCACTCTGATTTATTTTCTTTTGATCAGGCATTTTCAAAGTTACTTGAATTCATTTGTCTAATATTTAACTCTTTAAATGTACTTTGTGGTCCAACAAACTCTTTTCTAGTAGCAACAAATTTTTTAAAATCATAAGCAAGTGGCATAGTAGAGTGTTTAATGGAAGTATCACCAGTTAATCCAATACCAGCTATACCCAGACACTGGTTCCACACAAAAAAGACAAAAACGTGACATGAGGTCAAACTTACGGCTGTGATTTGCTACTTCTGAGTCTTTAAAAAATATCACGTTATCAAGTATTTTATTTGATTTAGTTTTCAAAGCATATTTCTGTGGTTTTGTTGTTATTGTAAATGACCCCTTGTGGTTTACCTGCAGTACCACTGGGGCCCACCAGGATGCCCTCTACTGTAATGTTGACCTTTGGTTGGATTGTTGAGCTGATAGTGTGTAATGGTGCAGGAGATTTCCGCCCATTTCTAGAGGCTGTTGCACTCTTTTTTGTTTTATTTTCATCCAAAATTGCTGCACGTCAAAAAAGAAACATAATGTTGTTGCCAAAATTTGTACTCACAGCCATGTAATAAAGAGACTGAATTAAAAAAAAAAAAAAGTTGCACTCTCTACAATTTGGCACAATTTGTCAGGAGTGGTCAGACCAAGTACTCTTTCCTTTTACAAGGAGTGAAAGAGCTAACTTTGTTCTTTGCAACACCAGACTATTTTGCCTTGTACTGTAAATTTTTGCAGTGAGTAGGAAAAAAAAACTCATCTGACTCTGTGTGTAAGGTTTGTGTTGACCTTTTTTTTATTACATATCTGAATAGCACATTTGAAAATAATGGACTTGGTGTGCAAAAGCCTTAAGGGCTAGCTTGCTGCTGTAAGACGACTCGTCTTCTGCTGCTACACGATGAAAATATTTGGAGAAGGCATCCAAATAATCCATAAATTTCTGACGTGAATGGATTGCAAGTTTACTTTCTGCTATCAGTATTGCCACCAAAATGTCATATCTGACTACAAATGAAAAGGTGTGAACAGGCTAAAATATGTTTTAAACCCAGCTGTAAACACGTATTTACTCTGTAGAAATAGCTATTTATCAATGCATGTCAAAATGCATTTGACTTCAAAGGCTTTTGCAGCCAGCCCCAAGTGGACACCCAAGGACCTGCAGTTTTTTTGCACTTCTGTTTTGTTAATTTTAATATCTGAAGTTGTAGCTTGGCTGTGATATTAAAGTTTAGTTTGATTTGATCATCAAAAACCAAGCAATTCAGATTCTCTAAATTAGTCTTGAGCCTAAGTCTCAAAAACATCCGTTTTGATGAAATCCAAAAGTTCAAATGGCCATAATGTGAGATAAAGCCCATAAAATGCACACAAAAACCTCCTCTCTCTCTCTCTCTCAATGCACTTACAGTAACAACGCAAAAGTCAGTGGTTGCACATTAGTGATACAGTTATCTCAGATCTTCATCTTGTGGAGCCTTCCACTTTAAGCATTAATGTTTTAGACTCAGCTAATGGGGATGGACGGTTACAGTGTGTTTCCTGGTAATTCTGTTCTTCCAGCAATTATTAGAGACATCCTGGTTTTTAAAAGCTGATCTCATGTTCTGTTTCTGACTCAAACTCTCTCTCCATCCACTCCAGGCTCACTAGTCTCAAAGTAGAGGAGCAGACACTGGGATGATTTCTTTGAAGTGTGGAGGAGCAGGCTTAAGTATACATGTAGCTTAAAATAGGGATGCTTATGCAAATTAGAGATGTACTTTGGTAAAATTAGATTCTTTACAACTTTGGGAACAGCAGTGTGAAGGAGTGACCAGGTTTAAATGTTTCAGCACCCTGGACAGCGTATTTGAAACTCACCCCGATATCAAGGACAGACTGTGGTGAGCCGCTCGTGCCATTTCACAGCCTTTGGTTCTGGTCTTCAACATTTCAGCCCTTAAAGAAGGACAGTCCACAGTGATTTCACCGATGGAGATGACCAGCTCACGGTACAGAGCCACGAGTGTGTTGAACTCTTGGACGATCTGAAATATAAAGGAGAGAAAGAGGAAGGAGTTATTCCCTGAAAGCCCCACCTTAATATATCAACTTTAAGTTGCATTCCTCTCCTCCTCTGCAAGTGGAATAGAGTCTTTACATGGTCTTCATATCAACTTGTCAAAATAAAACTGAGTTAGCCAAGAAAATGCTGAGCTGCACAAAATGTAACCATGCTCCTCTATTTTTTTCCATGAAAGTGGAGAGGAATAATTTGCCAGTGCAGGTGCATGTTGGGTTAATAGGAAAAAAGTGCAACCTTGCACGTATGCTTTCACAAAAGACAGTTGATCTCTGTAGAAAACGTGTGAATAAGCATAAAGTGAAGCCTTGTCCACAAAATAATCCAAATGCATGATGGATGAATAGATTTTCCTAGTAACAGGGGTCCCATTGTGCCAAGTTTGGCTGTTTGCACAGCCTCAGAGCTTAAGATTTAGGTGCAAATGTTTCGTTCTCATTTTTTTTCTCCAACTCCTGCATATCATCCTGCTGCACTCCTGTATACGGGCTGCAAAGGCTTCATCACGTAAAGCAGACTATGATCATCCGTGCCAGCATCTGTCACAACACAGGACCTGATGTGTGCAGTGATCACAAACAGCATCATGTGGTAATTAAGGAAATTTCGAAATGAGCCCAAATCCCCAGCAGCTTTCCAAACTCTAAATGCAAATCACACAGTCAATGTGCACGCGGAGATGATCTGTTTGGCTTCACTGCCGACAAGGCAATGCAAATGCATACAGCTATTTATAGGCTCACAGACCGGGCTACGGGCTTTTTTTTGCAGCTATTAACAGCTGTCGCCTGTGCATCCTGCAGGCACGGGATAGTGGATCGTCCTAGAACAAAGACAGCTTTGAATAATAACACAGCAGTCCTTGATAGAGTTACCATGCAGGCACTGACGTGCCGCAAACCTACCATTCTGCAGTCGGCCACGGCGCGCTGGGCTTTGCGGGTACTCTCGGTGCTCTCCCTCCTCTGTGGGTCTCGGTACGGAGGTTTGCCGATCTGGAAGATGTTCCCGGCAGATCTGGGGCGGTTTTTGCGCCCATTCGATGCAGAACTCATGCATACACATCCACTAATAAAACAGCCCTAAAACAGAACGCTTCTGTCTTATTTTCCCCCTTTAAACTCCACCACTTTCCGTCTCCCTGCCTCACCACCTTACACCTCACTGTTCACCTTATTCTCTCCTCCGCTTGCTCTCAATTCACCTTCGCCAACTACTGGCTGCCGTAGAAGCTCGGTTATTGTTGTTGCTCTGTCTATCTCTCACGTTCCTCCCCTTTTTAGTGTGGGAGACGGAGCAAATATGTTCCCAGACGAGCCTCAGAGCGCAGCACAAGTACCGGATGAGCGCCTGCGACTCCTCTCCGCATTGCCTCGACAAGTCACCTTCACTCCAGCAGCACACGGTGCACTGTGAGCACTTCACACCCAACCCGGAGTCCAGCTAGCTGAGGTGTCTCCTCTGACGCACCGATGTCGGAAGGAGACGATCACATTCACGGATATTCTCCAAATGCAACCATTTTTTATAATTGCGCGTTTCCATTAAGCACCAATAAGACGGACGATAACGATCTCTCCTCAGCGAACAACCTCCTTCTAGAGACGGAAAAACGCTGCAAATGTCCCCGCTGACTGCTCGGCAGCGCGCAGCCGACACTTTAAGCCTCTGTGATGGAGGAAATCTCAGCCTGGCCAAAAACTTCAACCCTGCTTTTTTTCGCTCTCAGTTCAAGCTCTTCTTCTTCTGTGAGTTTTTTCCAGGCAGTCGGGCGGGCCTGTCTCTAACCTTGGAGAGGCAGCAGAAGACGAGCAGTCGCTACAGGCCTGACGTGGCTCTGAGGCTGGAAACACTGCGCACCCAAAGGACGAGAATACTAATAGGGCCCATCATGTCAGACCCCCGCCCTGAGCTAGAGCCCAACTAAGCTTCTTAACCTGCTAAAGTCATGCTTTTGTTTCCACAAAAGAAAAAAGTGCAGCATTCATCCCATCAGTCAGAAATGAATGTATATGGGCCATTCTACATTTGGGGTAAAACAGTAACACTTTACAGCGAGGCTGACTGAAGTTGGCATAATTAGTTTCAGGAATTGAAGGAATGAGGTAAACTTTGGCTACTTAATGTTCATAAAAAGATAATGCTTGGAATCAAACAGGAAGTAACTGCTGATTTACCGTAAGTTGGTAAAACTGGTAGAAAATCCTCATCACATTTGACAGAGTAACTACTTACTTTCTAACCTGACAGGTTAGATAGATTTGTTTCACACATCCATCTGGGAAAGCTTCAATAGGAAACGTTTGAGAAAAGGCAGAGGCTTTGAAAAAAAAAAAACTCGGAGTATGGTTGGGTGAACGTCCTGTCCGTCACATCTCTATGGACCAATCAGAGCAACAAAACACATGAGGTAGCTGCTATCAAGCTGCACGTGCGCAGCTACTGACGACTAACGCAAAGCATGGCGACTACAGACATGTAAGTACTCGACTTTTGTCGTCTTTGAAAAGAAAACAACTCACAACTGTTCTTTGTTCTTCTTTTAACAAAGAAATGCCGTCAAGTTCTGATAAAACTGGCGCTTTAGCAGCATCCACACTAATCTCTTCTGCCATAACTGCATCAGCTCTTGCTGCTGCTTGTTTACGTCACGACTCTGCTGCGCCTGAAAGTACTGCCTCTTGTTGCTGATTGGTCCTGTCACTTTCTAACTGAGCCCAAACGGTTCAGATGGGAGCTTTGCAAGATGGATTCACCAGTGAAAAACAAGGAAATGGGTGTGTCCATCTGCTTTGCAAGATAGTTACTTTCAGCTGATCATTACACAATTAAACAGTAGTGAATTATTAGTTAAATCATTAGTTACTCTTTATTTGTCCTATGGAACATCATACTGGGTACTTTTTTATTAACGATACTTAGTCTCCCATTACTCAGTTATTTCCTGTTAACAACCAGCCAGTTACTTATTAATTCTCTTATTAACGCGTAGCTAATTAGTTACTCATTCCCATTGCCAAACTAGCATTTGCCTACTCAGGTGTTCTTGATTAACTAGTGTCTCATTTATAACCAGGTAACTAACAAGCTGTTTTTAACTCCTTCCTTAACTCATTACTATGTCAATTTGTTATAGGTTAACTATAAGGGAGTTACTCATAAACCACATCAGAGGTGTCAAACACAAGGCCCGGGGGCCAAATCGGGCCCGTGGTACATTTATACCCACAAGATCATATTACAACCATAAACTTCACCTTAAAGATTTTAAAATATCCTTTTAAGATTAAGATTTTTTTTTTTGGGGGGGGGGGGCATTTTTGTACCTTTATTTGATAGAGGAGGACAGTGGATAGAGTCAGAAAGAGGGACAAGAGTGGGGGGAGAGACGTGGTTAAGGGCCTCAGACTGGATCTGAACCCAGGCTGTCTGGGAACATGGGGCGCACCTTAAACCACTAGGCCACCTGCGCCCCTTACAATATCCTTGTTAAGTCATTATAGATGTGGAAAAAAGTTTAACTAATTGAATAAAAAGTCAGGGATGTGGAGAAAAAAAGTAATTCAATTGTGTTTTCATTTCATGTTTTCAATTTTTCATCTCACAGTACGACTTCAACTTATTATTTAGACTTTTTCTTTTATATATTGACCTTTTCAACTTCTGACTTTGACTTTAAATCTCATATTTTGACATTTTAGACTCACAAATTAAAATTAAATCTCACGTCTTGACTTCTTAAACTTGAAATTTTGAATTTAATGTCATATTTTGACCATTTGAACCCATTATTATGAATCTTACCTCATATTTTGACCCTTAATACTCATTATTTTGATTTGTATCTCATATTTTACCATCTTAAACCAATGATTTCGATTTTTCTCTCATATTTTTACATTTTAAACTCATGACTTTGATTTTGATCTCATAGTTTGACCTTTAAAACTCATGATTCCAAATCTTTTCTCATATTTTGACCGTTTAAACTCGTGATCTTGAGTTTTATCTCATAGTTTGACCTTTTAAACTCATGATTTTAAGTGTTATTTCATATTTTGACCCTTAAAATTCATGATTTTGACTTTCTATCTCATATATTTGCTTAATAAAAACATACTTTTAACTTTTAGAAACAGATTGAGGAAGGCCCTTTTCCATTCCAACATGTCTGTGCCCTGGTGCACAAATCAAGGACTATGAAGACATGGTTTGATGAGTTCAGTATAAAAGCACTTGACTGGCCCACACAGAGTCCTGACCTCAACCCCATCAAGCACATTTGGGATGAACTGGAACAGAGATTCAGAGCCCGGCCTTCTTGTACAACAACATCAGTGCCTGACCTCATAAATGTTCCACAGAATGAATGGGCACAAATTCCCACAGCAACACTAAATTCTTGTGGAAAGTCTCCGAAGAAGTGTAAAGGCTGTTATAGCTGCAAAGGGGAGGCCAACTCCACATTAAAATGCATGTTTTTGAATAATGTCAACACAGTTCCTGTTGGTGTCAAGGTCAGGTGGTCAAATACTTTTGTCCATATAGTGTACTTTCTTTTTTCCTATCCATCCAGCAATCTGATAAACATAACATTCCTGAAGATATACTAAGCTGTGTTGCATTATCATGACTTCACAGCCACCTCAAAAATATAGAGATATTGGTGTAGTAGACTTGGTAATAGGATTGCAAGTTATGAGAAAAAGGTATGTGCAATGATAGTGTTCAAAATTGTGATAACAATACAAAATGTGCTACATAATGATTTATAAAAGGATGGTTGCTATAACTCTTTCCTCATGTTTTACTCTGTACATGTTTTGACTTGTCCTTCTTGAACCTAAGATAAATCCAAACATTATTTTTAAACCACTGACTTAGCACAAATTGTTCAAATGGTAGCTTGAATCTCATCTGACTGCATCAAAATGATGTAAAAGTGTATCATAAAATTGGAAGAGAGCAGCTTTCATGCATTCACACACAAATTGAGCAACATGGCATGAAATATACATACAGTATGAGTTATATAAATGTATAATTTATCAATAAGAGTAGGAGTGTGATGTGTGGTTAAACCCATAAAAAACTAGTCTTCTAACATTTCTCTTTGTTAGTATCTGTAAATGTGCCTGAATCCATCGGCAGCTTTCAGCAGAGACTATTAGCCATCCTAGCTTTACACAAGCACAGAGGAATGTATGTGGTTGGTATTCTGAATAAATTAGGAGTCCATTTCAGTGTATGCTGAGTGCTTTTTCAGAACCTGCATTACTATTTAATTGAGAATGCAAAGAGAGACTCCCATTCATGTAAGTGTTTTTTACATGCACCCAAAGGCATACGCACAGTGCCTTGTAATATAATTTCATGTCTTTTTGAATGTACCAGATTCTGCTGCAATGTTGTCTTTGATTTTTGAATGTTGACCTCTTAAAAAGACGGCATTGGAACCCATGACGGACCGAGTCGAATCAATCAGGAAGACTGGAAAAGTCAGACTCCTTCAGAACTAAATAGAGCCTGTGTTTCAGATAAGGTAAACCCAAATTTAGAATCTGGAACAGCTTCACCTCTTGATCATTTCTTGGTAAATCTCAATGAAAGATTTGACAATTTACATCCACAGCTCTGAATTGCCAGAGGTTATTCTAGGAACTTCCCTAACTTTTCCTTGACTCAGAAACACAAATCAATATGTTTTTATTCTTATTGTAAACAAATTATAACTAAAGCTTACAACCTAAAACCAAATAATATCAATGTATTAATATTTAATCAAATGTGGCACTTCAGGTCCTCAATGGGTGCCCCCCCCAAAGGGGGTTGCTCTTGCAGCCTATGGATTCTGGTGCTCCGTGGGATCCAAAGTTTGCTCTTCCAGTTGATATCTGTCCCATATTCTGATACAGAGAGTGTTGTAGAGTGTGCTGGCTTCATCTCTGACTTCTTCCCAGTTGATTCTGGGGTGAGATAGGGGTGCACCTGAGCTCCTGCGCTCTTCAGTACTTGTATGGACTGGATAATGGGACAAGTAGCTGGAGTGATGAACTGTGGTGATGTCCAGACTTTGCTGTGATATCTTGAGCTTGAGACTGTGGGTGTCCTTGTGTGGGCTCTAAACTTGCTGAGTGAGGAGGCTGAAGCGTTGGGGTTGCGTGTCTCCAGGGCTAAAACAAAGATCCAGGCATTCAGGGATGCCTTGGATGCTGACACTGAATCTGTGTCTGGGAATGGTGAGAGCGAGGAAGTTGTGGAGCAGTTCACCTACCTTGGCAGTGTTATCCATCAATCCAATGGGTCACTGGGCAAAGCTGTGTGGTGTTCCCGGTACGTGAGCATGCAAAAGTCAGAGTCTTTCAGTCCTTGGTCCTCCCAATCTTAGGCCCCAACCACACAGAGACGAATTCAGGAGCATACGCAAAAGTTTTTTGTCATACCGGTGTTTCATGCACACGGAAACAGCGTTTTAGGAGGCCATAAACGCTACTTTTTGAAACCGTTTCATCTCCGTGTGGACAGCCAACTGCATCTTTCTTGAAACAATAACATCACACAATAGCGTAGCCCACTTACCCCCAGCATGCCCATGTCGAACCAAAACAACAACTGCGGATTACGGGGGTGTGTTCGTGCTGCAGAAGCTACTGAGCTTATAAGGGCTTAATCAGCAAAATCTGATGCTCCTTTACCACCACTGAGAACAGTATACATCAGATGTTCTTAAATCCAATGCAGAACACATCCAGGAGGGCAAGTGGAAGGAAGTTTTTGTCAGTTTTCTGTGATCTTCTCTCTTTTGGTGCATTTTAGTGGCAGCAGTATAGCGCCACGTACAGGCTTGGCATATATACTACAGCGTATCCAGTTGTTTTCAGTGGTTCCGTGCTTATGCATATGTTTCCGGAAATTATCCCGTCTTTACAGAATTTTTTTTCAAAACAAAACAGAAATATAACATTTCTGCTCCGTGTGGACAAGGCCTTAATGTCTTCCAGGCTGCTTATACTGGCTACCGGCCAGGCAGCTCATTTTTTGTGGATAACTGAAAGGGGCAAAGTGGTTGCCTGGCAGGTAGTTAGTATATATGTTGCCTGGAAGGAAAGCACCAACGATGCGTAGCTGCCTTACAGTTTTACACAACCAACAGGCTGCCTGGTAACCTTGCACAGCAGATGGATACGCCCGTTTCCTTGTTTTTCAGTGGCGAATCCATCCTGCAAAACTCCAATCTGATCCGTTTGGGTCCGGTTAGAAAGTGACAGGACCAATCAGGGACTGGGGGAGTACTTTTGGGTGCGGCAGAGTTGTGACATAAACAAGCAGCAGCAAGAGGCTGGTGCCATTATGGCGGAAGACATTAGCGTGGATGCTGCTAAAGCGCCAGTTTTATCAGAACTTGATGACATTTCTTCGGTAAAGAAGAAGAACAAAGAACAGCAGTGAGTTGTTTTCTTTTCAAAAATGACAAAAGTCGAGTACTTACATATCTACAATCGCCATGTTTCGTGTTAGTCCTCGGTAGCTGTGCATGCGCAGCTTGATAGTGGCTACTTCACGTGTTTTGTACCTCTGATTGGCCCGTAGAGATGTGACAGAACGTTCATCCAATCACGGTCCAAATTTTTTTCAAAGCCTCTGCCTTTTCCCAAACCTTTCCTATTGAAGCTTTGGATGAGTTTCACACAACCATCTGGCGTGTCAGGTTAGCTGCCAGGCAGGTAGCCAGTATAAGCAGTCTGGAGAATTAAACACGTCCCTACCATGTCTGTAGCTGCCTTGAAGTAAGTTAGGCTCAATATGTTAGGTTACTAAGCATCCAGAAGGCATCTAGATGCCTACCAAATGCATAAGCTTCTCCTAATCTGCTAAAGAGATTCAGCTGGGTTGATTTTGCTTGCTTGTTTGCTTTTATCTATGACATTATTCAGATTTGACTTAAGGTAGCTAAAATTTAAAAACATATGCCTAACAGGGAAGCTAGCAGGCAGCTAGCATAGTTGTCTGAGGAAGTGGAAAGTTGCTCACTTGATACCATGGTGACTGGTGATTGGATGAGGGGTTAAGCTCATGGCTTCACCTGATTGGAAGAGAGTCAGAGAGTGGGATGTGCCTTCCAGGCAGCTGCTGCCTTCCAGGTGAAGTTGATGGCACAAAACACCATCGTGCAGCCAGGGTCCCTTTCCAAAACAGGCTCATTGTGTCGCGCATGTTTATTTTGACCTGGACTAAGGGTAATTAACCTCCTGGTGGGATGCAGACCTGCTTTAATTTTGAAAAAAAAAACATAATTATTAGTAGAGCATAACATAAACTCAAATACAGAAAAAGAAGTTGTGATGGATTGAAAAAAAAGGTAAAGAGAAATAATAAAATGTGAAATGTTTGCTAACACAAGGTGGAGATAACTTTTGACTCACTGAGCTGTCTGAACGTTTTTAAGTGATGGAGCAGTGGTGGACTTATTTTACTGTGGCTGCAGGGAGATGTTGCAGTGGCTTGACCAAAGTGTGCTGAAAGGGAAAATAAAGCATGCCATAAATGTAATTAAAAAGTTAAATGCACTAATCATGGACTTTAACCGCATCAGGATTAGAGCATTAATGCTAACAGCTAGGGATGCACAATATCAGTCTGGTATCAGTACTGGCAGATACTAGCTTAAAAAGGCAAATATCAGTATTGGCAGACATCAAAATTTCTGCCGATATTTACATCCAGTATTTTGCCTGTGTATTTCAGCATACATCGATAGTCAATTTTGTCCGAATATACAAATACATTTGTGGAGATTTAGGCTGAACCAACAGACCTATGTAAGTTGAGATATTTTTCTTTATTTGTCATCATTCTTTAAACTTTAAAGTGTTTTCAAGGACTGAAGTTTGTTTCCTTGACCATCCTGAAACCTTAAAGTGTGTCCAAAAGGACTGAAATTTCCTGACTGAAAAGCATATTTAAACATGGGAATTGGTTAAAATGAATCTCTATCCATCCCTATTAGCAGCTATAAAAATGTATTACTTGCATTTGCTCATTATTATTTATCTCTGCCAAACTGAGGTCTGTGTTGTCAGTGCTTGATATTTTTTTTTTTTTTTTTTTTTTTTTTTGCTGGTATAGGAAGGAAATGACAACGATTCCTTTTAATAATGTTGATCATGTTAAAAACCTGGATTTATATGATGCTATCCACGGGACCCAAGGAAGCTTTACGGCAAGACAGACGAAAACACAACAACAAAGCACCAAAAGATGAGCGCCTGGGGGAGGGGTGGCAGATTGAAAAGATGCAGGCTTTGGTGAACAGGTGGTGTTTGAGGAGGTTTTTTTTAACATGTCTAAAGAGGGAGCACTGATGATATCTGCAGGGAAATTGTTCCAGTGAGATAGGGGCTGAAACCCTAAAGGCTCTGTCTCTGTGGGTACAGAGTCTGGTGTTTGGAATAAAGGACAGACAAGTGAGTGAGGACTGGAGTTTCTGAGACGGGGTGTAGGATGAAAGAGGTCTGAAGGGTACTGAGGGGCAAGAGAAGGAAGGGATTCATAGTGGGAAGGAGGGTTTTGGAATTATTATGTGACTGTTGGGAGCGAGTCAAGGTGGATAAGGGTTGGGGTGATGTGCTGCCAGGGCCTAGCATGGGTGAGAATCCTGGCAGTGGATTTTAGGACAGACTGGAGCCTGTCCAGGGCTTTGCTGGGTACTCCAGACTAGACTTTGTTGCAGTAGTTAAGACAGGAGGTGATGAATGTGTGGATGAGGGTTTCAGTCAAAGAGATTGACAGTCAGTCTTTTGGCAGTAATTGGTATCCAAACACAACAAACTTGAAATCTGTCAAGAAATATGCTATGCTTTTGACAGTAAATAAAAAAATGCATGAAAAAGTTAAAAGCTTTTTAAATTTACCGATTAGTTTAAAAGCCACACAAACACAAACCTATACTGCCTTTGTTTCTCTGTAAACTTTATAAAATATGTCACTTTAACAGTAAGCCAGTTTCTCCTGGAAACTGCAAAGACATGACACACTTTGACTTTTCATTATCAAAACATGTACCCTACCTGCTGTGGCCCTGAAATGTCATGTTGTTGGAGTTTTACTCCCCTCAATGCAAGGGAGAACATGATGAGCAGCTAATATTACATGTGCATCTTGTGGAAACAGAGCCCAGAGAACATTGGATTCCCAAACATCCCCCTATACACCATTTCCCCATTTCAATCATTTATTAATGAGAGACAACAAGCTGACACTCTGTTGTTTTTCCCTCCACCACACCAAGCTCTGCTTGAATTTAATTGTCTTTCATTTCACCTCACTTTCCCCCTCTCTACTACAATCATGAGGGTCCCTGCCCTCTGTTTCTTCTTTCAGTCTTTATTTTAGTCATTTCTTTTAGGGTCTCCATCCTTTCTGAGTGTTTCAGGAGGTTCAAAAAGAAGGGAAGAAGAGGTAGCAAAGGAAGCAAAATATGAAAAAGCCAATGACCCAGTTGACGGAGTAGATGTAGATGATGACCATGTCCATGTCAAAGCGCCAGCCTCGAGAGTCGTCCTCAAAGTCCAGAGTGTCCAGACGGTAGCCTCCTCCATGGGGGAACTGGCGTCGAGCGATGGGACTGGACTGCCTCTGAAAGCCTAAGAAGACAAATGAGGCTTAAAAACTGGAAGTTTTGAATAATATGAAACACAATGAAGGGAAATGGCTACAAAACATTTCTTAAGTTGTCATTTTTCTTACATTCTAGGTTGATGCATAGAGTGCCTATAAAAAGAATTTACCCTTTTGGATGTTGTACCCTTTAATTGGCTTTATTTAAAAATAATGGCCAGTAGTTTTGTGCACCACAATCTGGAGGTTTTGTTAAGATTAAAACCAAGCTACCAGTTCCTATTAGTTTCCTTTGATTGATCAGACCCAAGTGATATCCTTCATATCAAATATGACAGTAGATATCTTTTTAAGATGACAATGAGAGGATACAGACCCAGATTAGTGTCCAATTACAAAATGTCAGATGCAAATGCATGATAAAGAAAAAGAGGTCAGGGTAGCAGAGTGGACAGGAGGATAATGCCTCTTTGTTTTAGTTCTCTTATTTTTTCATGAGTGTTTTAAATTTATACTTTACTTTTGTTATGAACATCCAACAAAATCAGGGCTGGGACATCCCAGCCTTTTCCTGTGGACTGAGTACCTGTGCTACATTGGTTGTGACTATTAAGGCTAAAAGTTAACTGACAGGCAGGTGCATTCAAGCTGTTTCTCAAAGGTTTGAGGCCTAGCTTCAACTCTTTGTCTGTTTAAGACTGATTAAATGTTGAATGGAGGCAACACTTTTAATTTGGTGATAACCATTGTTTGGCTTCATAATGGCTCTTTAGAAACCAATAGGTGGCATCACTGAGTCTATGTCCATGTTTATCTGGTCATTTTATTTAATATCATGCTGAAAAAGTGAAAGAAATTGTAAACACTGGATTTATGAGAAAGCCAAAAAAAAAAAAAAAACATTTGTAAACCAGTTTTACCTAAGCAAGACTTTTGCTTACAAGCATCCCTTGGTGAATATGGCTTAATTTAGTTCCTTTAGTTCCTTCACTGTTTAATCTGAAAAAGTAGAGCATAAATTTATCGTATCAAATTGTTTTTTGTTCAACATGAACTGTTACCTTTAGTCCTTATATTGCAAAAACATATTTAGAACCTCATATAGCTTTAATTGGTAGGTCAAGGTCAACAGATGTACAAGTTAAAGGCTAATTTGTGGAAAGGATCCAACACTACTTCCATTCAGGATTTATCACAGACTCTATGTTTAAAAAGAAAGTACACAATATCGACAAAAATACTCGACTGCCTGACCATTACACCAACAGGAGCTGCAATGACATTGTATTCAAATACAGGTACTTTAAAATGCAGCTAGAACAGCCCCCACTCTTCAGGGAAAGCTAGCCACAACATTTTTTTAGTGTTTTTGTGGGAATTTGTGCCCATTTATTCTGAATAGCATTTATGTGGTCAGGCACTGATGTTGGACAAAAAGACCTGGCATGCAATCTCCATTCCAGTTCACCCAAAGATGCTCGATGGAGTTTGGGTCAGGACTCTATTCAGGCCAGTCAAGTTGTTCCACACTGAACTCATCAAACCATGTCTATATAGTCCTTACTTTGAGCACTGGGGTAAAGGGCTGTCCCCAAACTGTTGCCACAAAGTTGGAATCATAGCACAATGTAAAAAATGAATTTGAGGGCCCAATGTAAAATAGTAAAGTGACAAGTTTCACAGCTTTTTTGAGTTAGACACCCAACTCAATACTTTATGTTGGTATTTAGTTGACAAAACATGCTCATAGCAAAAAATGTTGAGTTAGCAGAAAATGTTTTCATTAAAAATACACGTCAATTGGCTCAGCTTGAATATTTTTGCCAACCATTTAAGTATAGCAACAAGAAAATGCTGGCTCAACTTAAATATTTGTTTGCTTGGTATATATCTCACATAGTTTAAGAAACTCAATATAATGTGTTGTGTCAACTAGTTCAGTCACAAGAGTGCATCCACAAAATCATAACTTGTTTACATTAATCAAGTGTGATTTTTACAGTGCATTGTCCAAAATGTCTTGGTATGCTGAAGCACCAAACTCACCAAACCATGTCCTTACAGTCTTAGTTACAGTCCTTCCAGTCATGTTGGAAAAGAAAAGGGCCTTCCAGAAGCTGCTGGCACAAAGTTGGAAGCATAGCATTGTCCAGAACGTCTTGGTATGCAGAAGCATTAAGACTGCCCCTCACAGGAGATAAGCTGCCTTACATTAATGCAAGTAGAAGTTTGTAACTTCTCAGCTTTGCAGAGCGTTAGCAACCTTTACGCATTTGTTGATCCTGCTCTTTGATTTTATGTGGTCTTCCGCTTCTTGGCTGAGCTGCTGTTGTTCCTAAATGCTTCCACCTTCTAATAATATCACTTGCAGTTGAAATTTCAGGAACCATCTTATTGCCAAGCTGGTATCCTAACACAGTACCATGCTTGAAGTCGCTGCACTTTTCAGAAAGACCCACTCAGTTTCAAAAATGTTTGCAAATGGAGACTGCATGGTAAGATGCCTGATTTTGTGGCAACAGGTCTGATTCAAACACCTGAATTAAGTTCTTAACAGGTGTGGCCAAATACTTTTGTCCATATAGTGTACATGTGAAAGACCCAGAGAGTAACAAGGAGTTAATAAGGATGAAAACTTGTAAATAAAGCCTCTATTGTTGCTGTTATTGTGTCAAAACTGACTTATCAAAACCAAACTGATAGAGTTTGCATGTATTGGTGATTAAAACTTGCCTCCAAAGATGCGGAAGAGTTTCCTGCAGCTCGGCAGAGGCCACTTCGCACAGCTTGCTTTCTGGAAATTCTGTTTCCGAGAAAGGTATTCCTTTGGGAAGAATGTCCTCGCTGTTTGGTTCAGCTCTGTTAAATAAAGGGAAAGACACAGAGAGACACTGTATTATCAAAAGTGCACATCTTATTCACACCTCCACTCCTTGATGGCCTGGATAGATTGTGTTTGATTTATTCCAACACATTCAACACAAGTAAAGCAGCAGATGCAGCATCCTCATTTTCTCCTTGTTCTGTAGCCGTGCGACCTTGGCTTTGGTAATCAACACAAGAATCTAATCTACAATCCTTGTCACCTAATCACTCACAAGAGCCCTTAGTGTGTCTGTAGTGCTCATAACAATGGCCACTCTGCCTTTTTATGGCCACAGCAGTGTCTCTGCTGCTGCTCGATTTCTCCTACATACAGCCAGAAGTAGGCCAAAGTGAATCACAGAACTCATTACTTATTCATAGCTTTGTCCAAATCAGACCATGTCCCATGTAATCAGCAAGCACTGATCATGTGGTTACATAAAAATGTCCCAAACTTCAAAGCATAAGTGGAAAATAATCATTTTTTTAAAGCATTTTTAAGAGTTACATATGAAATGAAGGTGTTATTTCTTACTTGCTTAAAATATCTTTTTTGTCTTATCACACCAATTTTCCACCCATAAGAAGTCCTTTTTCCATCAGAAAGCACACAATGAAAGTATTGAGGTTGCGTTTGATTTTCGGTCGGGGGTGACTCATCTGGTGAGAGCTGAACTAAAGGTCTACTCCGCTCCCTTTGGGACATCTGCAGCTGGGCTCTCTGAACAATCTGCTGCTTAGATGTTGTGTGCAGCATACAGACAAAACAATACACACACAGCTGCAAACATTTACTGTCACACTGTCATGGATTATTCTACTTCCAGAACCACATTTTTCTGGCGTGTTTTTCTATAATCTCTTCTTCTTCAATCTAGACCGCTGAGTGGAGTCAGAAGTAGAGGAGATAAACAAATCATGACAGTGGTAATGTAAGCACTCGGTGTCCATCAGCTCACCCTTCTGGAAGAAAACGTGCGTGATGATTGTTCTGCAGAGGGGGCAGGGTGTGTTGGTGGGGCTGTTCTTCGCCAGCGTCCTCAGACAGGGTTCACAGAAGATGTGGTTACAGGGGTGGCACATGTAAGGGCTGAAGTAGACGTCCAAACACACGGCGCAGATGTAGCCTTCTCTGTCCCCCGCACTCAGGTCCTCCTCATCCTCACTGCTGCTGCTGGATGGGTTTCCTGTGGAACTCTGGGATAGGAAGAAACAACGAAGAACCGGTCAATTAGGATTTTTTCAATAGTACTTGGTTTTCTTCATTTTTACTACATGTTTGTTGTAATATGGTCCACCCTGGTTTCACTGAGAGGAGAATGTGCTGCCATTTTCTGTCTAACAGCCTTTTCTCAAAAGGTTGTAAATTTTGACTTTATGAATTTGAAAATTTCAAGTTTATAAAGTCAGGCACAGATGGCCTAGTCAGTAGGTTGTTCACCATGTATGTGTGCGCTAAGGTTAAAGCCCAGTCTGTGGCTCTCTCACTGTAGGTCATTCACCTCTTACACATTCCTGTTTCTGACTTTCTCCATTCTCCTCTCTCAATTGAAGGCAAAAAAGCACCCAAAATATAAAAGTTTACGAAGTCATAAATTTACATCTTTATAAAGTTATAAAATTATGAGAAACCAAACTGAAAAAGTGTCCAGAAAGCCCCAGTTTGCAGAAATGTCTCTTCATCTTTGCCAAAATCACAGGTTCTTCCTTTCTGATCAGTCCTAGTGAAAAGCATAATTTGACAAGGCTCTTAAAAGCAGGACTTGTTTTAAGAAAACAGACGAATTTGGGATGATTTTCTTCCATGCAATGGGTGATTTTTAAAAAAAATCTAAATCCGTCAAACTCTTATGGTTTTCAAGACATTTTTGACTGTTGAAAAATATTTTTTTTCTTGTAAATTAATTACTTTTTAGCACTTAAATTTTGAGTGAAAATGTTTCACTTTTTAAACAAAAAATCTGTTGTTCTTATTTATGAATTTATGACTTTAAAATATCAGAAATTCATGTTTTTTTTTCATAAAATCCTAATGATCTGTATCATCTTTTCTTTTATACAGTGCCTATACAAAGAAGCGACCCATTTGGATGTTTAACTCTTTCATTTAAATGAATGTTGGTCTGTAGAATTCAACTCTTTATTTTTTTGCCTGTTGAACTGAAGTCTGGGCATGGAAACAGATCCAGAGCATTCACCATGTTGTCTTTAAACCATTCACTGGAATGGTTTTAAACCATTTACTGTCCATCATTGGAAAATTAATTTTCTCTTTAGTTGCCTTGCAGATTGTCCTCAAGGATTTTCATACACATGAACACATGCACATCTGATGATGTGCTATCATCAGGTGTCGAAATACATAGTTTTTTTTAAATCAAGTTTAAACAAAATATTCTTTTGAAACTATAAACTCTTTTTATGGCAGCAAATAATGCCATTTGTTGTCCTCAGGGGCCCAATAAATATTACACATACATCAAATAAACCTATAATCATTTAACAAACTTTTGAAAAGGGGTAAAAAATTGCGAAGGACAACATACAGGCTAATGACTATCTTTAAAGCTTTAAGCCCCAGTCTGGAGCTTTAACTAGTTACAAAAGAAATGGATTCAACACTGATGCCTCCATGTGACCTAAACTACAAACAAGACCATCAGTGAAAATATTTCTGATTTCTAAATGGTAGTTTTAAATGCATGGAACAATTTTTGTGGGGTAGGTGTTATGTAAATGATTAAAGGCACATCAGAGACTGATAGTGGGTGATACAACTGACTGATAGAAGGAAGCAGGAGGTGATTTCTTCATATGACATGACTTTAAATGGTCACAATTTTAACCCTGACTTTATGCCTGAATTGCCTCCTATGAAAAGTTGGGAAAAAATAGGGCCTATATGAAAATCAAACATGTTTGATATAAATCAAGGTCAGACTACCTCAGGGGGAATGAGCAGACGGTGACACCAACCAAATATTACGTAGTTTTACTGCTCATAACCACCTTCATCTCTCCAGGATTTCACTCACGTTTCCTTGCTTTTAAAGTTTTGCTGTAACACACAGCAGGTCGAGGATTTCAGTCGTCCTCCATGTTTGTTTCCCTTCTGAAGTCAGGTTTGGTCACACATGTTTCTGAGAGACTTAGTGTGGGGAATCCACAGACAGCAGATTTGAGGTCTCACAGTCTGGCTGAGTCATCTAGTGTGAGCTCTCAGAGAGTAACAGGATGAAAAAACATTTGAATCTGTCCTTATTTTTGTGATGTCCCTTTTAAAAAATCCTTGAAGATCTGAAAGTCATCTGCTAAGTGGCCAGCTTTAAACATGTACAGGACAGGATCAGCAAAGAGGTAAGGGGCATAGCATTGCATACAGGAGTCCCTTGAACCAATGCAAACCAAAAGTTCTCCATGAAAAAGACTGAAATAATTACTGTTGCCTCTCAGTGACCTACAAAAGCAAACTAGGCCACCAGCACAAAGACTGACTGTTTTAAAAGTTATTTTTAAAGTGTGTAAATGCTGCCGTAGGACAAGTGTCAGATGATTAACAACACACTAAAGAAACTGCCTTTTTTCTTATTTTAAACTACATTTTCCAAAGTAAATCATTACAATATGTGATATGCTTGACTGTTGATAACAGGATAAGACTTGTCAAAAACAAATAAATAGAATTAAGAAACAGTGTCAACATATGCAGGCAATGTGCAGCTTTGACTAAGCAGAGCACCAAAATCAACACAAGTAGGAGATTTGATTTAATCCCACATTTGGGCAGAGGGACAGATTACAGCATATTTATTCAGCAGCTCCTAAACACATACTACGGATCTACTAATGGATCTGTCTCATTTGTCCTGTTGAACAAAGCACATTATAAAAAGTGATGAAGTTCAATCTTCTTCTCTAGAATCTGAACTTGTGATAACCCGAGAAAACACCTCAGACAGTCACATTAAAAACAACAAAAATCATACATTACTACTACAAGATGTCAACACGTCATCCAGTAATAAATAAGAGTGAAAATGTCCTCTCTCACTCTCCTCCTGAGATCCCATTTAAGACACTCACGTCTGTCACACACCTTATTCAGAGAGTGTAAATGTCTTTGACAGCCATCTGCATGCTGTAATCATATGTGTGAGGACATGAGGGTGTCAGGTGTGATTTCTGTAGAATGAAATGTCTCCTTTCCTACATTTTCTCACTTCTTACCGTAAAGTGTAATCACTGTGATCTGACCCCGATGCTGCCCCCAAACTTCATTCATTTTACAGGAAACAGAGGCGAGTATCTCTTTGGGCACAGAACTGCTATTTTTAAGCAAAAGATCACAAGACTGACGCATGCATTCACAACTTTGGAATTTCAGAGTGTTTTTATGCTGATGCAGAGGTGGAAAAAGTACCAGACTATTACACACAAGAAGAAGATTTACTAGAATTACTGATCCATAAGTACTCAAGTAAAAGTAAAAGGTATGACATTTAAAGTTTACTCAAAGTGCTGAGTAGCTACTTTTCATACCCAAGGGGCTTTCACAGTGAAATATGATCTTGACTTAATGTACAATGATAACAAAAGAATATGGATCTCCAGCCAGATTATTTATTTATTTATTATAAGGTGTGGCTTCTCCTAAAGTAAAATGTAAAGCTGTTTTGGGATGAAATGTGGAGTCATTCTCTCTCATGTTGTCAAAGACAAAATACTGGCAATTTTCTATTTGTTGGCAGAAAGCTTGGACCTCCTTGTTTTGGCATTTAGTGTTTTTTTTTTTTTGTTTGGTTTTTTTTTATTTTACTCAGGAATAAATACTTTTGAAAATGTAATAAAGAACAACACTTCCCTCAAAACACACCTAAGTAAAACACTGGTGGACTCAGAGGGGGGCAGGGGAATGATCGCCTTTCTTGGTGCCCTAATGTTTAAATAAAATCCAAATAAAGTGCCCTTTCTGATGCCTTTAGGTAGAGTAACATGATGAAGTACCTCTGAAATGCCCTCTGAGTGTATAACATTTGGCAAAGTGCTTCAAGAGTGTCTTCTGAGAGGACAAATTTTGACAAAAGGCCCCTGGAGTACTCTCTGAGGGGACAAAATATGATCAATGCCCTCTTGGTGAACAAGATTTGATTAAATGTCACTGGAGAGTCCTCTGAGAGGACAAAATTTGGCATAAGGCCTCTGTAGTACTATCTGAGGGGACAAAATTGGATAACATGCCTCTGGAGTTCCATCTGGGTGGACAAAATTTGACCGAGTGCCTTCTTAATGTGGATAAAGTTTGGACTCTGAGCAAATAGAATTTGACAAAGTGCCTCTGGAGTACAATCTGAACGGACAAAGTTTGACAAAATTTGACAATGTGCCTTCTTAATGGTCCTTTATGTGGACAAAATTTGACAAAGGCCGCTGGAGTGCCCTCTCAGAGGACAAATTTGACAGTGTAACCTCTCAGTCGCCCTGTGAGTAGATGAAATCTGCTCAAGTGCCCTTTAAAGGACCCTCTGTTTAGACAAAATTTGGCAAAGAGACCCTATTTTGTTTTGAAAAAGTTTTCCATCAAGAAGTCACTGTCTGAAGAAATGTCTGCTTAGGCATGAAACCACTGAAAACAACTGAAAATGCTGTAGTATATGCCAGGCATATTAGTAGCGATGTAAGGCAGCCACAGAAATGCACCAAAAACAGAGAAGAAGCTTTTCTCTTATCCAAAACTTTGTCTTGGCTGCCTGTCTGGTTGCGCTTGGTAATGGATCTAATAGCATGTATGCTGTTGGTCATAGAGGAGCAGAAGGCACTAACACAGTCATGTAATCTACCATATTGTTGTCGGTGTTGGCAACCTTATTGTTGCACTGGTGCCCCACTGCATGCATCAGGTGCCCTTGTAACCATTTCGCCCCTGCCCCTCAAACATCCTGAGTAAAAGTAAAAATAATGATTTTCACAAACTACACAAAAAACAAGTAATCTGTGTAAAAGCAGTTCGTCATTTTCCACCCCTGTGCTGATGATGCCCTGCTCTCTGTTATTTTTAACTAGTTTGTATTCCTTCATTTCTTCATGCGTAATCCCTCAAACTTGAAGTGTCTCTACATTCTCCCTCTGAGTGGCTCTGCAACCAAATCCACCCTCAGCTTTCAATTTCCAGCTTTAACTCATATGATGAGTATAAAAACCCAATTTGAGGGAAGTATCCGGCGCTCCTTAAGTCACCCACCTGTGTCAGGAGACCCTCAGGGATCTGCGTCTATAGCTCGGCTCTCAGAAAAGCTTAAGGGGGCGCTTCAAGAGTAATTACCACTTTCTCGCCCAGGGGGAGCTCCAGGGACTTCCCTGTTGCACCAGCCTTGCCTCCCAAGGTGTGTCATTAAGAAAGAAGATAGAACACACAGCTCCCAAGTTATAACGGCCAATGAGACTCTCCGCAGGCAACATGCGTGGTAACATGGCAGCTCTGTCTTGGTTACATTGAACATAAATAGAAAATACATCCTTCTTTATCAAAGGGAAGGAATGCTTGTGATGCATAGATCGTGACTGGGAGGAAACCTCCACCTTCACCTCCATCAGATTTTACTTGCTACACCTCTAACATGAGAAATATTTGCTGTGCAAACTTAGAAGGAGTGACGTACTTGTACAGCAACATTTTCTGCAGAACTACAAGCACAAACTCCAACCACATCTCAGCTTGCATTCAGCAGCATTAGAGCAGCTGGATAATAACAGAACAACCCAGTGTTAAAGGAAGGAAGCACTTCATGTGGTAAAGTAGATGTCAACAAGGCTGGGTTTGACCCTTTGCCAGCTTAGAACTGTACACAAAAGGGCTCCAAGTTAAACAATTCTTATTACATGGGCTTAAACTACACTTTGCTATAAATAAAGCTCATGAAAAGGCAAAAAAAAAAAAAAAAAAAAAAAAATCAAATTACATAAATCTAAATTTTCTAATTTTTTTGGAGGGCTGTGTGTCCTAAAAGGTTGAAAAATAGATTAAGTTTCCTTTAAAGTATCCTGAATGACCAAATGTGTCAAATAGCCTGAATGGAAAACTGTCAAAGCTCAGTGGATTCAGTGAGTAGCCTCCAAATAAGACCAGCTGACTTAATGAATGTTCAAAGTTAAAGCAGAGGAAGAAAAGCATGCACACTCAGTAAGCAATGACGATGATAAACAACTCGACAAGTTCAATCAATGTCCTCTCAATAAAAGAGTTTATGGGACTAATAAAACCAGCAAGATTATTGACTTCACTGAGGGTTATTTAAGATGATTAATTCAGTCCTTAAAAATGTGCCTTTAGTATGGAAAACAGCTTAGCATAAAGACTGGATGTAGGAGCCAGTATGTGGATAAGGAGCTTTAAAAGCAAAAATAAAAAACTTTTTTTTTCTAAAATTCAACGGCTTTTGTTTTGGAACAGTGATTTCAAGAGAGTCACTTAAAAGAGCAACCCTGCTCTTGTTGTGTGTAATAACAGCTTGCATTTTTCTGTTAAAGTTCAATGTCATTCTTAATAACTTCAATGATGTAAATGGTGTTAAAAAAAAACTCAACACAGTTAGTAATTTACAGAGCTTTAAAAGTAACTATAAGCATATCTTTTAATTCTGGTTGAGCTGACTTAAGTCTTTATTCTAAGATGAACTAACCTGTACTAAATGCTGGAGTGGAGGTCATTTAAAAAGTCAAATTGGAAATAAACTAATTGCATTTAGTACTTTTATGAGCACATTTTTAAATCAGTACTTTTACTTCTACTTTAGCAGGTTTTAACCAGAGAAACTGCACTTTTATTCCAGTACAATACTCTTGTATTTTTTTCATCTCTGCTAACTACACAGGAGCACAGAGAGAATGTTTCCATATTACATCCCAAAATAGCTTTTGTACACAGCAAAACCTGGATATTGCAGGGTTAAACATTTCAGAGTTAATGTTTACTCTACCCATGGCTATTTCATGGGGGGGGGTTGCAGAGTATTTAGATGTGTTTTGTACAGTGATCTCTGCTGGAGTTCTTTTGCTCATGTTTCTAGCGTTTTGTTGTTGTTTTTGATCACACATTTGCACCATGAGTGAAATTATCCACCGAGTTAGAGTTCCCGCTTGTGATTTTAGGTGTTCATAAAGGATGCATTGTGCAAAGTCTTTATTAGTATTTATTACTTTGCTGTGAGTTTGGAGATGGAGACCCATCTTGATACAGATTTACAAGTTACAACATTTTCTACACCACTGAACCAGTTCAGGGTCACTGGAGTTCTCTAAGCCTATCCAAGCTGTCATTTGGCAAGAGGCCAGTCAATCACAGGGCTGACATATAGACAAACAACCAGGCATGCTCACACACCTAACAAGCATGTTTTTGGTGGTGGGAGGAAGCCAGAACACCCAGAGAGAATCCACACATGTATGGGGAGAACGTGAACTCATGCAGCCCACTACGGCTCTATCACCTTGTGAAATATTTACCAATTCTAAAAGTGTATTTTAACTACAATGTGGACCAATAAAGACACATCTAAAGTGTTACATTTAACTCTATTTGAATTGAATAGCAATATTGCTGTGTTTTCTACTTTATTATGCAGGAGCAATCCCAAGTTACTACCTGGTGTACGTAGGTGGAAAGGTCATGTGAGCCCATGACCACCAGAGCTACTGTTGCCATGAGTGGGAGTTGTTGACAACACTACTTCAGGACATTTCTGGTTGAGGACAGCAGCTCACAGAAGCCTGCAGTCTGCATCTCTCCCCATCCAGAGTTCCCTGTCTTTCTGAACGCCAGTGTGTTACAGACTTTCTTGAACTTTCTGAAGATAAATTGGAGAAACTAACCCTGACCAGAAGAGCTGAATGGAAATGTGTCACCCAAGGAAGTTTATGGCTATCGCTTTATTCTTCTAATAGTTGATATTTAGACAAGTGACAGTTGGCATGATATGCTTTTATAAAAACAATGTATCAGCTGTTGAAGTGGAAAAATAAGCTGAAATAACTAGTTTTAGATTAGTTACTTGTTGTTTCCTCTGAGTACCTGGAGAACCCAGCCATGTACAGCGAGAACAGACAAAGTCTTCTGTCTGAGAGGGATTCAAACCAGGAACCTTCCTGCTGTCAGGCGACAGGGCTTAACACTGCACCACTGAATAGTAAAGACAAACATTAAAACAAAAAGCAATTGACAGCACAGACAAAGATGAGAATCACTGGTTTGAAGTTTGAAAGCAAATGCCATAAACTTGCATTGAAAGCACTAGGGAAACTACTCCCAATGATAAAAAAAAACACTGCAGGTCAAATCCTTTCTCAAAAGTGGTCCCAGGCTTATTTTCTCCCTATTATTGAACTCATCAGTGGTGTGCAGTGCAGGTAATTGGTAAGAGGGATTTGCAAAAGTAAGTTGACTTTAATTTGCACCACTAAAAGACAATTAACTTAAACTTGTGTGACAAGTTGAAATGCATTTTAAACCTTGCAATCTGTCCTCATGGTGGATAATAATCCTTATTCACTGACAGAAATAATCCACTTTAATCCACTTCATTAAAAAGGACACAATTTTATCTGCAGGAACCAGACAATCCATGCACTACATATCTACATCACTGCAGAAGATTACGTCCAAACCCCCTAAAAAGGAGAGAAGAATATCTTAATTTTAAACAATATAATCAGCAGGGGGGTTATAATTAGGAAATGGATACTCTCTGTTTCAAAGCAGCTAATTCTATCTCTAAGAATAATTTTAATCTGCCAGTCTGTTGATCTGCAGCAGCCAGTCAAAACTGAATCTGCTCTTTTGTGTGGCTGGTTTGAAGAGCTCTCTGCCTGAGTCTCATCATGCAACTAATTCACATGTAACCCCTCTTTAAACTGCACAGACAATGGCTATTGAGATTAGCTGGCTGTTGATAGGGCTGTCGAGAGACAGACTGTAGATGCAATGAATAGACATACATGCAGATACAGAATAATCTACACATTTAACTGCACGGAGTTCCACAAAGTGGACACAATAGTTAGTCTCGTATTGTTAGCTAACATCTTGGGGGAAATCAGGTGACAGAAGGATTTAGAGACAAAAGAGCTCAAGACACATAGGCACCTGGATTTGATTGAAGGGAGTTTGATAACTGACAGGTAACTGGGTATTCAAACTTAACAATACTGTTTTCCTGACCCAGTTATGATGACTTAAGGGATGTAGCTTTTAGGAAAATGTCTACCATTCATGTTTATTTTTCTTTTTTTCTGGTTAATCAAATCATCCAATGAGAAAATCTTGAAAACAAAAACAGGTGCTCTTAAACTCTAGGTGATGCAGAGTACCCTTTAAGATGAAAAGTATCTGAGCTTGGAGGGAGGCTACAGGGATACCCTCAAGCTCTCTCACTAAAGCCATATAGATTGTTGTTTTTATGATATGACACTTTGGCACCATGAGTGAAGTTATCCACTGAGTTAGAGTTGCCGCCTGTGACTTTAGGTGGTCCTAATAGACCCATAATGCATATTCTTCATCGGTGTGCATTGCCCTGATATGAGGTTGACTCTGTTTGTTCTTGCTGGTGGAGAACCACCATATCAAGAGGTTTTTCAGCTCTGTCATACTGTAAAAATTTAAACAACTTTAAAGGTGTAGTTCAACTATGTGTGGTGTGGACTGATATGTACACGTTTAAAGTCTTAAATTTAACTTTATATTAGCTTAATTTACACTGTCAATTTAGTTGTTTAATTCACTTTAATAAAAAGGTGTGACTTTATCTAGACAACCTGGTAGGTGACCTATTTTCTTTTTGTTCTTGCCAATAAGGAAAGATCATATTTTATTGTACAACTCCTCAGTAGCTACGCAGTACTTAAAATAAACTTTAAATTAAATACTTTTTACTTTTACTTGATTAGATCTCTGGACCAGCACTTTTTCTCTTAAGTAAATTTTAACCAGAGTGACAGCACTTTTACTTATGTACTTTTTCCCCATTTCACTTTGGTTCAGCACAGATGTTGTAGATTTGAGCTTTGAAGGACGCTTTTGCCTGATAGTCTGACAAATCTCGCTGCTTCATAAGGTTACCTCAGCTGCACTTATGAAGGAAACTGGCCCCTATCCAGTAACCAGACCTATTTCCAGACTTGGCCCAACTGGGACTTGAACCGACAGCCCACAGTTTCCCAACTCATGTGAATAACTGCTGCCCGTATTCAGGACAGTCTACTCCTGAAATCTTCCTGAATGGCTTTTTGTCTTGTTGGACGGGGGCATAGTGA
Organism: Cheilinus undulatus; assembly: GCF_018320785.1. Classification (NCBI taxonomy): domain Eukaryota; kingdom Metazoa; phylum Chordata; class Actinopteri; order Labriformes; family Labridae; genus Cheilinus; species Cheilinus undulatus. The sequence goes on along the minus strand of NC_054869.1, from coordinate 37,258,468 downwards.
GGCAAGATACTGTACGAAGTAATCAAGACATTAAGGTTACATCCTATCCAAGACCGTCAACAGTGTTGAACACCAATGTGGCTATTTTTGCTTTTATATCAATGCTATGTGTAATGGGATATAGTCAAAGTATCAACAAAAAAGGGAAAATAACATGCTGGTGAGCTGAAAAGAGTATAAAGCAGCTTCATTGTGTATGTGAAGACTCAAAAAGAGGAAAAAAGTAATGCACTTAGTGGATCTTCCTGAATATTACTGCTGTGTTTGCACATCAGTTCACCCTTAATTCTCTTGGAAATTGTACAAAGGAGCTGGCAGGAAAAGTTGGGGTGAAAAATTCATCTATTTTTGTTCCCACATGCAGCTCATTCCTAACATTTCCTGACATTTCCAGGAGTTTTTTTGCATGTGCCAAAGAGCTACTGCAATGAAACTGGATCAAAATGGTAATTGCAGTTAGTTGCTAAGTCACCATAAAAAATCTAATAATATACACTGTTTTGTGACTCCTCTTTTAACAAAGATATAGAACACCCTGGCCTAAATCTAAGCTTAAATGACTAATTAAACATTAGGGGAAAGTAAACTGATGTCAGCACCCATTATTGTGTTAAATTACAGGATAACTTTGTCACTCACCTGTCTGTTGTCCTGCAGCTGACTCTGTCTCCACCTCTCCCGTCTCCTCTGCCTCCTCCTCAGACATTTCATCCTGTTCTTCTCTCTTTTACTCATCCTTCTCTCCCCAAAAGGAACACACGGTTGCACTGCTACTGAGGCCACAGTTTGACTCATCATTTCCGTCGCACCGCTGCCTCCTGCAACTCCATCTTCAACATCCTCCTCTTCTTCGTCCTCCTCTTCTTCTCCTATTTCTGAGCTCGTCACAGAAGGGTTTGGTGTTCGAGTCAGGTTCCTTGGCTGGGATCTTCTGGTTGCGGCTCCTGATCTCACGTCCACCCAGAATGGATCCGGCTCTCTGGATGAGCTGGAGGGGTAGCGGTGGAGTTCTCCTGCTGTCCTGGATGTAAATCTTTGAGGGGTTGAAGGTGTGGATCTGGTTGGGATTGGAGACTGTAGGAGAGGAGAAGACCTCACGGCTAGCCAAGGGGGTTGAGGGTTCAGACTTGTAAGTCGAGGATGCATGATGCCGTTTGATCCTTCTCCAGCTTCTGCAGTGCTGTTTAAGGCATCAGAGTTACTGCTCGACAGACTTTCAGTGCTTCCCTCTCTGTCGTGGTCTCCGTTGACATGTTTCTCAAGTCTTCCAGTCTTTCTCTGCCTTAGTCTCCCTTGTTCTACACTTTCTGCAACATGTCCAACATTTTGATGCTCCTCGTCCCTGTCTTGGCTTCCCTCTCTCCGTCGTCCTCCATTGTCCCTGCTGCAGGTTTTTCTGTGTGCCTTCCTCCCTGGCAGTGCCGGTCTCACCAGCTGCTCCACAATGCTCGACCTTCCCTCCCCGGCTATATCTACTGATTGTATTCCCTTTAGATGGCAGCTATTAGTTTGTCCTTCAGCAGCATCCTCAGATTCAGGACAGCCAACATTGCTTGCCCCAGGGGATCCACCAGGGGAGCTCATATTGACCCTTTACACAGAAGGGGTCAGCGAGGAACATCCAATGTTACTTCAACCAGCTAGCCTGGTCTTTCCTTTCTCATCTTCCCCCCTAAGCCATGTCTTTTCCTCCCTCTCCTTCTGGATGAAGAGTTTAAACCTTTATTTAAGCTCCACAGGGACTGTTCCAGTGTAGAGGAGGTGAGCAGCGTAGCCCTCTGCCATGAATCAATCCCCTGTCAGCCCCCCCTGGGTTATTCCACACTGCTGACAAAGTCAAAGTCCCTCTGTTGAGCCCCATCACAATAGGTGCACTGTTCACGGCCTCACTATTGTCCTGCGTGACCTATAGAAAACACACTGCCATGCAACCACTGAGCGCACAAAAATGAGGTGAAAAAACCAGAGTCACCCTTTTTCTCTCATGGCCAGTCCCATGGTGTCAGCTTTTCTAGTGTGTTTTATAATCAAAGACTGATGGCTAAGATTTCTGAGACTCCTTAGTCAAAGAAATGTGATATTTGGTGTTTAATTCCTCTGTGTAGATTTGCACTCTTGTTTTGTGTGAAAAGTTTTACTTTTGGCACCAGTACACTAGTTATTCTGGTAACAACATTAGCATACTAGGTCTCTCACAGCCACTGCTGTAGTAATAAGCACCAAACATGCACAGGGACGGCACGGACTGACTGAAATATACGTGTGAATATGATGATAAATGCACCTGATATCAACAGATGCATATTGGGTCTGCCACAGCCACTCTGGTTGTAATAAGCTCCAAAAATGTTTGTTGATAAGACCTTTTCTGTTATAATATTGATGATAACAGCTTACAGCTCATGAAAATCAAAAATCCGCTATCTCTACAAATGAGAATATCACAAACACTAGTCCAAAAAAGGATTATAGTACGAAAACAATGCTCATTTATGCATTCAGTAGTTGATTGGAGCCCCTTTTACATAAATTACTGCATCAATGCAATGTGGCATGGTGCCAATCAGTCCGTGGCACTGCTGGGGTGTTGTGAAGCCCAGGTTGCTCTGATAGCAGCCTTCGGGTCGTCTGTATTGCTGAGTCTGGTGTCGCTCATCTTCCTCTTGACATTTCCCCAGAGATCATCTATGGGGTTCAGGTGAGGTGAGCTGGCTGGCCAATCAAACACAGCTATACCATGGTCAGCAAACCAGTTTCTGGTAGTTCTCACTTCATTGTAGGCAGGTGCCAAATCCTGCTTGAGAAGGAAATCAATTCCTCCATAAAGCTGCTCAGCAGACAGAAGCATGAAGTGATCTAAAGCCTCCTGGTAGACGGCTGATAGCATTGACTCTGGACTTGATGAAGCACAGTTGACTAACAGCAGCAGATGACGAGGCTCCCCAAACTGAAAACACTGGACTTCAAGCCCCCTGGATCCTGTGCCTCTCTGATCATCCTCCAGACTCTGGGACCTTGATTTCCAAATGAAAAACAGAACTGACTTTTATCTGAAAACAGGACTTTTGACCACTGAGCAACAGTCCAGTTCTTTTTCTCTTTAGCCCAGGTGAAACACTTATAACATTGTCGGTGGTTCAGAAGTGGCTGGACACCAGGAACAGGACACTTGTAGTTCATTTCCTGGGTCCATCTGTTTTGTTTGAGAAACTTCTGAAGGCTGTGCTCATCCCTGTTGCTTGTGTTCCTTTTCTTACCACAATTTTCTCTTCCGAGCAACTTTCCATGAATCTGCTTTGATACGGCCTCTGAGAACAGCCTGCTCTTTTAGCCGTGACCTTCTGTGGCTTACCCTCCTCTTGGAGGGAGTCAGTTATTGTCGTCTAAAGAAATGTGAAGTCAGCAGTCTTCCCCATGCCTGTGATTGTGTACTGTACGGTCTCAGCCTGTGCAGCTGGGTTCCTGCATTGCCTGGGTTCCTATTGTTCCTATTGTTTTATGGTACTTGGTGTCTGTGTCTTGCCTGCATCCTGATGATGTACATGATGTCTTAGTTGTGTAGAATGGCTTCATGTCTGCACTCTGATTGATATCTGTGATGTCTTGGTTTGCATGGCTTCACATGACATCTAGGTTTTGATGTATATTGATCTTGATGAATAACTATCTCATCCATATTCCTGTTTAGTTTCTTTAAATGTATGGATTCTGCTGATGTTGTCTGCATGTCACATTCTGTCTTCTTATCTTTTCTTTGGGTTGTTGCTTTGTTCTTCTGCTTGCTTCTGCACTTGTCAAAGTACTTTGTAAACCCATGTTTTTAAAAGTGCTATACAAATAAAGTTATTACTATTGTTATTATTATTACTGAAACAAATATGCACTTTTATGAACATTAATGCTTCTTGTCATGTGTGATTTATGGGCATGTATGGTTGTCACTCACCCAGCTCCAGGAACAGCTTCTCTCTTTGCAGTACATATAAAAAAAAATCTGCAAAAGGTAATTCCAAAACTGTTGGTACATTGAGGAAAAATGAAGGTAAAAACAGAATACAGGGATTTGCAAACCCTCTTCAACCCATAGTTTATGAACAACGTTCCTCAATGTGCAAATGCAAGGAATTTGGAGATTTTACCATCTAGAGTCCATGATATCATCAAAAGATTCAGAGATTCTGGTAAAAAATCTCTGCACAAAAGGGACAAGGCTGAAAACCAACAATAAATTCCTGTTACCTTTGATTATTCAGGCAGCACTGCCTTTAATAAACCGGCAGAATTCTGGGGGGACTATTGCTGCCATCGGGCCAAAACCTTGTATCTCCATTTTTCATGATTTTTCTTTTCATAAATCAGTGTTATTACTCATCCTTCATATCTGTCGGTAGGTTTTAATAGATTTTAAATCAATAAAAATCGTCAAAAAGATTCTAGCTATGATTATCCACTGTTAAATAATTTGATGAATACAGCCTCTTTTTTCACTCCCTGAAAGAAAGGAGATAGGAGGTTTTGGCCAGACACCAGCGATGTCTGTGGGCTTGGGAACACTTGGAAAATTAAGGCCAGTTACCGTAACTCAGTATGTCATTGCATCACAAACGTAAGTTAAAACTCTGCATCCAGAAGAAAAGCCATGTACCAACAACATCTAGGAGAACCTGGACTTCTCTGAGCCGGAGCTCATCTGAGATGGACCGATCCAAAGTGGGAAAAGTGCAGTTGTCTGATGAGTCCTCATTTCAATTGTTTGCATGAGTAAGATAAGATAAGATAGACTTTAATGTCCCCGTAGGGAAATTTATCCTGGACTCTGTCCCACAGCTACAAAATCCATAAATACGTCCATAAAGATCATACACATAACATTACATCCTGTCGCAGCAGCATATCAATCTAACAACTTTCTACATCTACATAAAAAGCAAACATCTGGCAGCAATGGCATATTGCACAATCTCTTGGCACATCTTACATCACCTGTTGTTCAGAAATTTAATGGACATGGGCACAAATGAATGTTTGTTATGGTTCAGTCTGGTCTGAGGGACCCTAAATCTTCTTCCTGAGGGTAAGAGCTGAAACTCAGAGTGGAGAATGTGGGTTGGATCAGAAACACCTTTCTGCGCCTGTCTAACAACAGACTGTTCAGAAAGTGTTTGAAGAGATGGGTGCTTTTTGACACCCATGATTTTCATAGTAGTCTGCACAAGATGAGTTATCTGTGATTTTAACTGAACAGATAAATGACCATACCAGGCTTTTATTCCGTATCTGATTATGATTTAAAGGACAGCAGAATATAACAACATTAACTTCTGCTGAACTCCAAATACTCTAAGTCTGCGTAAAAAATAGATTTGCTGTTGCAGTCTTGAGCACAGGCTCTCAACATGGGTCCTCCAGCTGAGCGTATTGTCAATATGACCCCCCAGGTACTTGTATGAGCAGTCCTGTGGGATGGGTTCACCTCGGATGACCACAGTAACAGCCATTGGGTGCGCCAGGCAAAAGAGGAAACGGACCACTGTTATACACACAAAGTTCAAAAGCTAGCATCTGTGGTGGTGTGTGGGTGTATTTGTGCCTATGGCATGGGTAACTTGCACATCTGTGAAGCCACCATTACTACTGAGAGGTAGTAATGTGCTTCAGTCTAGGTGGGGAGGTCCCTTCTTATTTCAGGGAGACAATTGAAGGCCACATTCTGCGCTGATTACAAAAACATGGCTTTGCAGTGAAAGAGTGTTGGTACTAGACTCTCAGTAAGAATATGAATTGTGCATTATGATGCACAAAATACAACAAAGGCTACTCTGCACTGCTGAACAATTCAGATGCACATCAAGTAACAACGGGAAAGAATTCTTCTTTAATACTTAAACTATTACTATCTGATACCATAAAACTAACAGTGATCCTGTCCCAACTTTTTTGGAATATGATACAGTCATCAAAACTTGAAAAAAAAAGTTGATGAGTTTGAACATGAAATATCTTGTCTTTGTGCTGTATTGAATTGAAAACAGATTGGAATGATTTCAAATCACTGTATTCTGTTTTTATTCACATCGCAAAAGTTCCATCATTTTTGCAACTGGGGTTTGTAAATCTCGAACAATAATTTTCCTTTGGATTTCATTTCTCTCAAACGTCAGACTATGTTAATGGAAAACTTGAACCAAGCTCTCTCTCCATCCTGGAAGGGAGTTTGTTTTCCCTCACCAGCTGTTTTTTATTTTAGGATGTTTTCTGACTCATGGCTGGCATTAAAAGTTAAACCCAAAAAAAACTTGAACATAAGGCAATATAATAATTGTTTGCTTGGAATCGTTCCCTCATCTAATATATAATTTTCTTTTAGCCTCTTCAACCCTCTCCCTCTGCAGCCCAAGCTCTCCCATGTTCCTCTCTTCCTTCCCACAGTAGCTGCCCTCTCTTTAAACTCACTCACTGCTGTGATTTGATGCAGTAGCCTCTGTGAACGGCAGATGGCAGCAGCTCTCCTCTCTGTGCTGAGGAGGAGCTGTCCCTGGTCCTGAAACTGTCCTATGCGCTCTCCTGGCTCTGAGAATCTCTCTACTTGGCTTGTATTCTTAAGGTATTTTGAGTTGAGTGTAAAAACACCTTATAATAAAGATTCTGCAACAAAATAAGGTTAAGAAGACGATGATTTAAAAAAAAATTTCAACTTTTTTGTATGTGGTTTCTTGGTGTTGTGGTAAAAAAAAAAGTTTCAAGTGTTGATCCACTAAAAGTGGCGTTCAGTGTGCCCAAAGTACAAAAGTGAACGAAAAAGAAGGAGAAGGAGTAGCTGTGCGCCCTCCTCGGCTGTCTCAAGTGAAAAACGGAGCACTGAGGAGAGCAGAGGCACAAAACTCCAGGGCGACCTCCACACGGTCTGACGTACTCGAAGCTGCTCGTATAAATGAATTCACGTCGTCACCAAGCTCAGATGATTCGCAGTACCAGTGAGCGCACCCGGCTTTCAACACTCACAACCCCACTCACGCACACTCACTCACACACACGTCTGCGTCATGCGTCCTGAGAGCGACGGCACGAACACGGTAACTCCGATGGATGCCGGTGAAACGCACAGCGGCAGCAGCAGCAGTCTGAGAGGCTGACTGTGTCCTGCTTTACCGGGAAAGTTGCGCTCCGAGTGTGGTCGCATTATGGATTTTATAACCACGAGCAGCAACGACAGCAACGCCACCAGCGGTTACCCTGACGGGTCGGACGTTGTGGGCGACTGGGGCGCGGGTGACAATGGCACGGGGTCTCGCGCCTTGCCAGATGTGGAGCTGAGTTACCAGATTATCACCTCCCTGCTCCTAGGGGCCCTCATCCTTTGCTCCATATTTGGAAACGCGTGCGTCGTGGCAGCCATCGCCCTGGAGAGATCTCTCCAGAATGTGGCCAACTATCTGATTGGGTCTTTGGCCGTCACAGACCTCATGGTATCGGTGCTGGTGTTGCCAATGGCGGCCCTTTACCAAGTTTTAAACAAGTGGACACTAGGGCAGGAGATATGTGACTTGTTTATCTCTCTGGATGTACTCTGTTGCACTTCATCCATCCTGCATCTGTGCGCAATAGCTTTGGACAGGTACTGGGCCATAACAGACCCCATAGACTATGTAAATAAACGGACACCGAGGCGAGCTGCGGTCCTGATAAGCGTCACCTGGCTGATTGGTTTCTCCATCTCAATTCCGCCTATGTTAGGCTGGAGAAGCGCCGAAGACAGGGCGAATCCAGACGCATGCATCATCAGCCAGGACCCGGGATATACCATCTACTCCACATTTGGAGCTTTTTACATCCCTCTCATCCTCATGCTGGTCCTGTACGGGAGGATATTCAAAGCTGCTCGCTTCCGGATCCGAAAGACGGTGAAAAAAACCGAGACTTCAAAAGTGTCTGACAAGTGCTTGAGTGTGTCTCCGGCCATCTTCCATAAGAAAACAAACGGCGAGGCAGGGGGCAAAGGTTGGAAGCGCGGAGACGACTCCAAACACGGCTCTCCGTGCGTAAACGGCGCAGCGAGGCACGGAGAAGAAGGGGAGTCACTAGAAATCATAGAAGTTAACAGCAACTCCAAGACGCACCTGCCTCTGCCCAACACTCCTCAGTCCTCATCACATGGCTACGAAAACATGAATGAGAAGAACTCGGGCGCGAAGAGGAAGATTGCGCTTGCAAGGGAGCGTAAAACAGTGAAAACACTCGGCATCATCATGGGAACTTTTATCTTCTGCTGGCTGCCGTTTTTCATCGTGGCGCTCGTGCTGCCTTTCTGTGCAGAGAGCTGCTACATGCCGGACTGGCTGGGCGCTGTCATAAACTGGTTGGGCTACTCCAACTCTCTCCTCAACCCCATCATATATGCCTACTTCAACAAAGACTTCCAAAGTGCTTTCAAGAAGATTATAAGATGCAAATTCCACAGACATTAACCAAAACAAGGCGGGAAAATGTCAAGTGGTTATAACCGGACAGCTGGAAATGTTCTCTGACCTTATGGAACAGCAAAAATTATCATCCAGACTTTCTTCAGGGACAGTCTCCTTTCGGGGTGTGTTCAAAAAGACCGTGTAAAAAAAACCCAGAAAACCCGGGGTCACTGATAAATGAGACACAAAACAGGAACTTTCGCTCTTAATGTACAAGCTCATGTTTATTCAGTGTTGTAGCTACAGTATTTAGCCTTTACGCGACGGCAGCCATCGTTGTGTCACCATGCAAGACGTGTCGTGCTGATTCCATGCATTTTACCACGAGGCACGCGGGGGGTTGCGTCCAATACGTCATGAGCTTTGTAGCACTGAAACAATAAAAGCAATCAAAGTTTGTCATTAAGAAAAAAATGAGTCGATTTTTGCCTAGAGGATAAATAATGAGGTAAGAATGGATCAGGGCCTGTCATGGAAGACGATCCCCTCTGATCATATATCCTCATATAGATCATGAGGAATTAACCATTTATAGGCTGATGAGCAAACAGAGCAGGGGAAGACTCATTAGTACAGGCCACAGTGATGATTATGATGATGGAGGTAGGGCTGGGCGATATGGACCAAAATGGACTGATGAGGATATGTCTCACAATTTTTTTCCTGTTTAGGGAACAGATGGTTGTCTCAATGCCAGAAGCTTTATGTGATTCTACAAAGCAAATCATATTGTTTGAATATACATGGAAACAAAATCACTAGATACCCTATTTAGGGCAATTTGGGGGTTTTGAATCATGCAAGTTGCAGGCAAATTCTTGCACATTGTCTAAACTGTACAGAAACATTACCAATGTTTTCAAATGCTGAGGTCGGAGGGTCTGAATTGCACAAATATGTTGGCAACATCTGGACACGTGTGGAACTAGAAAAGAGTGAGGGAATCCTTGATCCATCCACATTCTACCCACTTTGCCAACATATTGTGTGCAACTTGGACAGTGTGCAGGTGTTAATCAGAGCATGCTGTCCAGTCTGGGAAATTAGCACCTGTCACCAGCCAAATGCAGGTACTTTTAAGCAGCGTCAGGTGAATTTGCTCAACTTACCAACCAACCAGGGCACCACCTGCCAGAGTGATTCTGCTACAATACAAGGCATAAATTAACCCTCTTTTTTATGCTTTTTCCTACTGACTTTATAAGCAAAGCTGGGTGAAAAACCCTTCCTCCTCCCTGTGTCAAAACTGCTGTCAAATGTTTAGTACATCGCTGTAGTTCTCCACTGCAACTAGTGTCACAAGTGTCACAAGTCCAAGGTAGCCCTGGACTCATCATCATGCACAAAAAGTTACATTCTAGCATGTGTGGCACTCATAGCTTTTATTTACAGAGCCTTTGTAGGAAGCACAGCAAACATTTGCATGGTCGAGTACGTGACAAACTGGTCAAAAACAATGTCTAAAATGAGCCACAGTTTGGATTTTTAATCATCACTCATACACACTGTCTAAATTGTATGAAAGCATTGGCAATGTTTTTGCATATAAAGGTTGTCAACATTTTTCTGTTCTCTTACATGCAATACTAAATACAAAATGATCAAATCTGTAAAATTAATGATCAGTGGTATTGAAAAGTTTCAATGGCACTTAATCATTTTTTTATCCAAAAGAGAGAGAGCATGGTCTAAATTGCACAAATATCAGCAACAATTGGAGAAGTGGGTGGCAATATTTGGAAATGTGGAAACAAGAGAGCCAGGGAGCAGTTGCTTCTTGCCACTTTTCCAAATGTTGCTGATGTATTTTGTGCAATTTGGAAAGTTTGTGACCCGCGCCGCCTATACCTCACAAACTGTCTAAATTGTACAAAGGTTGTAAAAATGTTTCTATACTCTTACATACAAGGTGTTTCAAAATGATAAAAACTATCATTTTGATGACCTATGACATTTAACAGTACATAAACTCAATGATCTCCAGCTGTATTTCGAGTGAGCATGGTCTAAATTGTGCAAATGAATTGGCAACATCTGAAGAATTGTTGGAAGAACAAGGGAGCCAGGCAGCCTCGCTCCTTGTCACTTTTCCAAATGTTCCCATTGCTTTTTGTGCAATTTAGACAGTGTGCAGGAGTTTACTAGAGCTTTGGTTCCCAACCTTTTTAACACTGAGTCCCCTCTCTCCAATGACATATCGTTGTCAAAAATACACATCAATTTAAACTGTTTTCACCATTTAAAGTGGAAAAAACAGCCCAAAACACACATTTATTACCAAAAAGACTTTAGTATAAACCATTCATGTGTGTTTTATCATGATTTTAAACACACTGCTGCCTATCAAGAAAAGTGAAAGTGAAAGCGAAGGGTCAGTTGTCTACAAAATCAGGGCTGGCATTACATTAAAAGTACAATGGCTCTCAGTTCCCCCTACTTTTCCAAATGTTGCCAACATATTTTGTGCAATTTGGACAGTGCATGGGAGTTAATCATAGCATGCTGTGCATGAGGGTTTCCACTAAGAGGGTATCCATACTGCTGCCTATCCCTCAAACCTACAGCAAAATAGGAAGTAAGAGTAGATGGGAAAAATGCTACACAATTTGTAAAGTGTACAAAAACAATGGGGATGTCTTAATTATTGAAGTTGTCAAAATGTTCTATACTCACATGTTTTAAAAATGATTAAATATTTATTCTTTTAATGATAGGATGTATCAAAAAATACAGCAACTCAATGATTTCCATTCACCTAAATATGTTGGCAACATTTGGATAAGTGGTTAGCAACATGTGGAAAAGTGTTCAACCTACTTTTCTGAAAGTTGTCGATGTATTATGCAATTTTGACGGTGTGCAGGAATTAATTAGAGTAGTGCTGTGAGTGAAGTATTTCACTGAGTCAGTTTTGAACACACCAAACGCATCAATCAAACCCACATCATAGCTGAAAGTGAGAAAAGATGGGCAACTTCTCCTTAAATGGAGGCTGGTAGTACATGTAAGATACAATGGTTCTTATTTCCACCAAATGTACCAACATGCAGGAGTTTGCCAGCCATTTCTAAGCATTAAAAACAATAAATGACCTAATAGTGGGAGCCCAGGACTTCTATTTTTGTTTGAAAGTTTGAAAATCTGGTATGTAACAACCATTTATTCCCCTGCAGAGAAATGTTGAGATGTGTATAATGTGTCACCAATGATCGAAAAACTGTTGAGATGTTTGGCCCATATCCCCCAGCCCTACAATAGATCACGAGGATTTAATCAGTTACACACCAATTGTCAAACAAAGCAGGGATACTCTCATCAGTTTGCTCAGACAGGCTTCACTCATGATGACGGCGGTGGTGGTGGGCGATCAGGTTATCAGAGCACCCTGTCTGTGAGGTCTATCTCTGAATGGGTATCGAACACATCGCTGCCGATCCATCAAACCCACATCAAAGTCGAGAGTGAGTGAAGATGGGCAATTTTCTCCTAAAATGGAGGCTGGTGTTACATTTTAAGGTATAATGGCTCTCACAGTCTCATCATCTATCTCTTCTTTCTGCAGAGCTTCCCTCACCTTTTCTCCCCATCTCTCCATTGATGACTGATTACCCCCCATGTGAGTGTGGGGGGTAAAGAACAGGCTCTAAGAGAAAGATTACTGGAAAGTATCAATGTTTTTTCTAATACAGTTTCATTTCGTATTAGGGCCTACTGTGCATTAATGTTTTCAAAGACAGCTGGTTGTATCATTAAGAAAATCTGCGTGGAATTTATCAGCTCCTCACAGCACATTATCTACTGTAGAGGGCTGCTCCGAGAAGAAAATGAAGGCTGTAATGTAGAAAGAGATGCAGGAAACCTCTCTGACTGCCCTCATTTATCAAAGGAATCCACTTAACTGTAGATACAAAGATAAAAAAAGGACAGTATGAAAGAAGGAAAACAACTTTCAGGAAGAAAGACCCGGCTTCCCTCGCAAGACGGGTGACTATAAGGCCCGTGGTCATGGAAACAAGTCAAGCCATGGCTTTGTCAGTGAGAGAGGGGGGAAGTGGGCTGGGATATGAAATACAGCAGGCTGACTGAGAGGTGACACCTGTGGCATACCAACATCCTGTGGTGAAATGGTCTCATATTGATGAATGTCACAAGACATATGTTCAACTTCTATTACCACTGTACTGTTTGTTTAGGGGAAAACAGTGTGTAAATGATTTACTGCACGGTAATGCACTTATAAGCAGATAAAAAGACATTTTAAGGGCTTATTTATGGTTTGTCTTTTTATTTTACTGCAAAGATTGCACCTAAATCATCTGGTCCTTTAGAGATCATTTTAGCTTTTTAAATGGATATCAATCAAATACAATAAAATATGGAAATAAAACAAGACACACTTTAAACAACAGCAAAACAAATGTCTGAAAAAGGTGACAGCAAACAGGGTAATTATGATGATGGGAAGTCCAGCTCTTTCTAGAGATCCAGGTCATCTGGCTCAGCTCAGAAATAAGAGCCAGACTTTCAGCCTCAAATTGCTCTTCATTTAGCACCATTTTGGCTTTTTTGAATTATAAAACAACAGCAAAAAACATGGTATTTACAGAGAATCTGGCATCGAATTGACTTTTTTAATAATTTTATCAAGACCCTTTTCATACATTTTAAGACTCTAACGCGTCTTCATCTCTAACTAATTACACCAGGGGTGTCAAACTCAATCACAGCAGGGGCTGGATTCTGAATTTAGGTCTAACCTGAGGGTCAACATTTAACCATAAACTGTCGACTCATTTTCACCAGTGATAAATCATGGGCAAAAAACCTGGAAATTAAAAAAAAAGTCAAAATGAAACATTAAAAATGAAACTCTGAGATTAAAAAATTAAATGAATGAGTTCAAAAAGTCAAAACACACTATTAACAGTAAAAATAATGTTTTTATAAGTAAATATATGAGATAGGAAGACAAAATCATGAGTTTAAAAGGTCAAAATATGAGTTCAAATCATACATTTTGAGTCTAACAGGTAAAAATACAAGATTAAAAGTCAAAGTTAGGAATTTGAAGGTCAAAACATGCGATGAAATTTGAAATATTTAGTTAAAAATGTGTGATAAAAGTTAAAATTATGAGTTGAAAAGGTTAAGGTGGGAAATTTAAAATCATAGGTAATTCTGAGATGCAATATTGAAAGTATGAAATGAAAACACAATTTTTTTTTTCTCCACATTCCTGATTTTGTTGTCAGATAAATTTTTACTCTTTAGTTTTTATGACTTAATAGGATATTTTAAATCATTGAGGTTAAATTTACATTTTCATAGTGGAGGAAATCTGCAGACCTCATACTGGTCAGCCAGTTATAATAAAAATATGATATGACCTGTGGGCCAGGTATAACTACCTCAGGCTGGAATTGGCCCCTGGGCCTTGAGTTTGACACCCATGCATTACACTGGCAACATAATTATGTAAATAAACTTAGCAAACAAAGTAAGGACATTTGTGTTTGGTAGATCATTTCTTTGCTTCTTGGCAATAAATCTTATAGTGTTGGAAAATCTGTTTATTTCCCTTTTAAATGGTGCTACATTTATAGGGAACACGCATTTGTGGGATGAGCAGCAGAGCTGAGTGTGTGAGTTGCACCCATGAAAAATTTGCAGAATCTTCTCTGCCAATGCCAAACGGCTTATTTTGCTGTTGCTATTGACTCTTGTTTCGGTCCCCCCAGGTGCTACCAATCAGGTGCCTGACTGGCCTCATTGGAGGCAGTCTCAATGTACAGAGATGTCAAGATGAGATTCCACCAGTGGCAATACAATATATGCTAAGATGGCAACACTGACCCCCACAGAATGGCCTGCCAGCAGTCCTGACCTCAACCCCACTGAACACTTGTGGGATCAGCTTGGGCGTGCTGTTCGTGCCAGAGTGACCAACACAACCACATTGGCTGACTTGTGACAAATGCTGGATGAAGAATGGGATGCCATCCCACAGCAGTGTGTGACCAGGCTGGTGACCAGCATGAGGAGGAGGAGCCAGGCTGTTGTGGCTGTGCATGCTTCTTACACTTGCTACTAGCCCACATACTCAGCTCTGCTGCTCATCCCACAGATGCATGTTCCTTACAAATGTGGCATCATTTAAAAGGGAAATAAACAGGCTTTACAACATAATGTTTATTGCCAAGAAGCATTGTTACAACAAAGAAATAATCTACCAAACATACTAAACATTTCTTCTTGTGCTAAGTTTAGTTGTGCTGATAATAAGTTCAAATTTGAGAACAAAGAAACAAAACTGTGGGTAGAATTGTAATCCTAGTGTGCAAATTAAGCTTTCTGGGAGAATTTAAAGATAAGACAATGAGAGAAAAACTGATACCATGAGGTAGCCGAATGGAGGGCCATCCAAAATTGATTAAATCATCCATATTTTCCCATGTATTATCAATCGAATTGCAAGTTATCGTTACTTACTGTTTTAGTGCACAAAATGAATAACTGAAAGGATAATTAGCAGACTAATCTGTCCAGAAAAAAAAAATAGGTCAGAGTTAATGATGTTTTTGCCAGATACTGATAATAAATTACATTGGGTATATATATAAAGCCCCAGAATTGTTACGGTTATGGTAATTGTTAATTTTAATGATATGATATTTATTAAATGCAATAGATCATAAAACAATTAAAAGCCATAACCAGTTAAAAAAGTTTGTAAAAGTATCCTGCGGATGTGGAGCTGTGAGTAGAAATCTATAAAAGGCCTCTCTGTCTCTCCTCTCACAAAGGTCTCTATGTGATCACTCTGTCTCTGTGAGGGCTCAGCACCACATCAATGTGCTCAAAATGCTTTTGGGAAAATTAATCTCAAACCTGTGACCTGCAGGTCAACGTCTGAGCTGATGGCGAGCTCAGAGAGACCCTCCAAGGAGCCCCTGAGCAGGGAAGACTCTTTTTTTCTGCAATTGTGAGTCAGACTGTGTGTAAGTCCATTAAAATCATTATACATGAGTTCTGATATATGGGACGAAAAAGCTGCTGATCTCCTCTGAACTACGCTGTAATATCATGTGTTCCACTGCCCTCTGGCCTAAAACTGTGGAAAAGTGCATCAGATTATTGCTGTTGCTGGGTCCCTTTCACAAGGATGAACATCACGTTAAAGAACAGTCATGTAAAAATGTAAAGCTTGTGTTAAACATTTGAAGCAGCTTCAGCCTTCGCTGTGCAGAAAAACAACATTAAACATTCATAGATTTTAAATAGAAAAGGTACACTGGAAATGATATCAAGTCTTATTCTACAGTGAAACCTTTCCATTTTAAAGTGACATTTAATTTAGACACATGATTGTAATATTCTCAAAGTGCCGGTTTGAAATCGATTCTACGATCAATACCAAACAGCATTTGCTCTGTGAAAATGATTTCACTATTGGCATTATAGCTTTGGCGTTTATGTTGGTTCTTTAAAAAATAATACAGCAAAGCTGCATAAAGAACAGACAATCAAATAAGGAGATCTACTCATTTCTGTTGATGACTTTATTCATGGACGTGGGAAGCAGGGCTGCTGACGGTGCTGCAGCGTCCCGTTAAATCAGGCACAGTTAAAACATTCAGCTTTACACAGATACTTTGAATTATGTTCGCCACTATTCAGTGTTACTGTTGGTGTGAAACACACATTTCCTGCAGAGATAAAACTCACAGCAGGTCTGACTTTTTCTAGTGTTGCTCAGTTGTTGGTTTGGAGAGTTTTTTCATCTTGATGAAAGTAATCTACGATGTCTGATCATCCTGTCAGAGCAGCAGAATGCTTCTCCGTTATTTGGAGTTTCAGGTGATTCTCTTTTTAGTAACTTTTACATGATGATGAAGTGATTTTGAGTCAGGGCTGATACTAATGTGCTTTTCATGACTTCTTTGGTTTAAGACACCCACACTGCCAATGTTTTCTCACGTTCATCCATGAAAACAAGTATGAGTGGTTGTTTTTTTAAAAAAATTTTTTTCCAAAAACCTCCTCTTGGAGTCAGAAGTTTGGCTTCTATTTGATGGAAATATCATCTTTTTTCAACAATTCCCTCTGCTTACATAAACATACTAATACTATGTAGTCTGTCTAACTTTAGCTATGGCTGTGCATCATGTTTGTTCTAAATCCTAAACAAAACCTTCACTATTTTCTCCACTAAATTGGCACCAGTGAATCTGAGGATTGCTGATAGCTGATATTTGAGCTTCATCTGACCACATAGAAAATGTAAGCTGTAATACCCTGGCCTCCATTTAATTGATAAACTTTACATGTACTGTGTGAGAAAGCATGGCTTGTTTCATTTAAATGATTTTTCTCATTTACAGTGCCTATAAAAAATTTTCATCCATTTGGATGTTTTACCCTTTTAGTGATTTTATAATCAATCATCAATATAATTTGGCTTTTTTGACAACAAAGAAAACCAGAAAAACTATTTAAAATCAAAGTGAAAACATATTTCTACAAAGTAATGTCAAATAGAAAAATATAATGATGAGAAAGTGACTGCATTAATATTCACCTACTTAAAGTCAGTATTTTGTAGATGCACCGTTGGCTGTAATCACAGCACTGAGTCTGTGTGGGTAGCTCTCAGTCAGGCTTGCACATCTTCTGTACACTGTAATTTAACTCCATTCTTCTTTGCAAAACTGCTCAAGCTCTGTCAGGCTGCACAGGGATCGGGCATCAATAGCCCTTTCCAAGTCGAGCCACACATTCTCTGTTGGACTGAGGCTTGTGCTTTGACTCGGCCACTCCAGAACATTCACCTTGTTGCATTTAAATCACTTTCCCGGTAGCTTTCCCTGTACGCTTCAGGTCATTGTCTTGCTGGAAAATAAATCTTCTCCTAAGCTGTAGTTCTCTTGCAGACTGAATAAAATCGCCCTCCAGGATTTTCCTCCATATTGATTTTAGCCTCTACCTTTACAAGCCTGGGCTGACTGCTGAGAAATATCCCCACAGCATGATGCTGCCATGCTTCACAGTGCATGGTGTGTTTGTGGTGATGTGCAGTGTTTGGTGTCCACCGAACATAACATCTTGTCCGATGGCCAGAAAGCCCTATTTTGGTGGTGTAATGGTAGCCAGGAAGACTGATTAACCAGTGACTGGACCTTCCAAACTCAGGTGTCTTTATACTACAATCACTTGAGACACATTCACTGCACTCAGGTGATCTTCATTTCACTAACTGTGAGACTACTAGCACCAGTTGGCTGGACCTCTTTTGAATTAGGTCAGTCACTTTAAAGGGGGTGAATATTTCTGCAACCACTTATTTTAAATTACATATTTTTATTTAATGTACATTACTTTGTAAAAATTGATTTTCACTTTTTCATATTTTTGTCAAAAATCCAAATTATGTTGACCATGACTGAATGACATGAGTACAGTAAAAGCTCATATTGCAGTAACAATAAAAATCTGATTTATTGTGCAGCCCTAACCATAAGTATTGCATAAACTGTTCCACTCTGATTACACATCTTTCCCTGACTAGGATACCATATTATTCACTGATCACTTTCAATGTTCATGTTTTTTTAATTAATTTATGTAGTGATTTATTAAATTAATTGGTCTAAGTTGAGCCTGTCAGTCATTTTTTAAATGTCAGTCTCTAGATACTCCTCAAAATTTAGGTGGCACTGAAAGGGAGGACCACTCTGGCAATAGAGTTGCATAAACAAAAAGCATACTCTATAAATATTTGTTGCATAAGGAATAAGGTGATACTGGTGATCAACACTGCAGTACATTTAAATGATTCATGGTCTACAAGTGGAAATTCAGAGCAAATGTAGGCTCTGAAACACCATTGAGTCTGGTTACATCATTGTCGTGAGTCTAATGTAAAGTCAGTCAGTCTAAAAGAGAACATTTCTGTGTGATAATACTAGAAAATAAAGTGTTAAAATCATTGACCTCAGACTGCTGGTAGAGATGTTGAATTTTTTTCTGTAAATACTAGAAACAGGAATGGGGAAAAGTACACCGAGTTGAAAACAAGTTTGAAACAAAAGCCACATGGAAGTTAGCGATATAAAGAAATAGATAGAAGGAGCTAGAAAAGGGATTTAAAGGACAATGGGTGGAGAGAAGATTTGGACAATGTTAGAAAAAGAGACAGATGACAGAATGCTCTGCACAACACGCTTCAGCATCGCCCCCTCCCACTCCAGGGTCTTTTTGATCAGCCAGAGTTTTTTCGAGGATCTCACAGCCCACAGCTTGTCACATGCCCCAGGCCCCCTCTTTCTCTTTCTCCCTCTCTTTTCTTTGCATGCACGCCTGAGGAAAAAGCACCAGAAAACTCCCTCTAAAAGGGGGTGAAAGGAAGATTTTCTACTTTCCACACATTTTTGACCATATTTAGAAAAAAAGAGGCGCCGTTTTTCTTCAGCGGTATAGTCCAGACATGTAGAGATAAACTATAGCATGTGGTATCCCTCGCTCATACAGACAGGCGCACACTTGTCACCGTGGAGGGCAAGCGTCGCATGTTCAAGGACGGCAGCAAACAGACAAAGGTAAGAGTAAACAACGTCTAGTGCATTCTGCTGCTTCCACAAACAATCCAAACACACAAGAGGGATGAAGAGTCGTGCTCCAGTGCCTGCTGCTGTTGGTTTTACAGCCGGTGACAAACACCTCGCCTCAGATATTTTCACGTCTCTTTAATTTCCTTTTCCCCTTCTCTCTGGTTTCCCAGAGGATCACTCAGTGCTTTTTAAAAAGTGTCATTTAGAGAGACCTTTGATGGGATAAAGCATGTGGGTAAACACGGAGTGGATGAGGACGAGGTGGAGTACCAAACACTGACTGTGTGACACATTGTCTAAACAAAGGCCTCTCCAAACAACACAAAACCCTCTCGCTTTGCCTGGAGGCGGTGTATACTGTACAGTCGCTTGTATGTGAGCGTGAGTGTGAAGAATGGTGGGGGGAAGTTAAGGGATTGAACACACAAGGTTGGGGGCGCTACTTAGCTACTTATTATCACTATTGTTAGACTACAAAAATTCAAACTACAACCTGACTTTAGTCAAGATGAAGAAAAAACACAGGAGGAGGTGATCAAGCTTTGATTTTTTTTGTCCTGGTCTTCATTGCTGGTTCTGATTTTTTTCCCTTGGAAAATTTTACCTAGCATAAAATGTTTTTTTGTACCTTTTTTCAATGGGTGTTCAATTTAACAGTAAAAAATGAAACACTAGCTTTAAACTGGCTTTTCTTTCTTCAACCCCCTGGTATCACTCCAAAAGAGGGGTTTTTTCACTTTATTTTGTAATAATTTTGTCTGTGTCGTTGCACAGGGCATGACTTTTTTCTTGGAAGGTTGTTTCCTTTGTAAACTTTGACATTTCACTCTGTAAAAATTAATAACCCATTTGTGGACAAAAATTCTGATGCAAAAAAAAAAAAAAAAAATCAAAAAATTATATAATATTATTTTTCCCTCATTTTTTGGGATTAATTCCTTTCACCGTCTTTAGTGGTGTCCAAAACTATAAAATATTTGAATTTTTACTGAATTTTAACCTTTAAATTCAAGTTCAACCGCAAGAAGGCATAGTTGTCAGAAAATGAGCTATTTTAGTTATTTTCTGAAAAATAAATGTCTGATGACTATATTTTAAAGCGTAGTCCTGGACATGTCAAAGGTTATCAATAATCAATTTTGATGCAGTAATAGTTTTTGCATCGTGTCTAATTTAAAACTTTACTCTCTGATTAGCCATCTGTGGTCAAGAATGTCCACTTACAAAAACTGCTATAAAAATGTACAGATTAATATTTTCCCTCTTTTTATGACTTAAATCTTTTAATCAACTGCAGTACTGATCAAAACTACCACTTGGTAAATATTCTCAGTATTTTAACCCTTTAAATGCCAGTTTGACAGCAAGTAGTCACGGTTTCAAAACCCTCTCAAAACTGCAGCGGGCTACATGACCATCTTTCAGTCTGCCTTAAACTAATCTTCTGTTAGACTACAGTTCAGTCTTTTTCATCAGACATTCACACAGCATGGTTTAATCATTTAACATATACTGTAAATAACACTCATTACACAAATTTTGATTTTTTAAGTTGAACTCATGTGTTAACGCAGTTATGAAATCAGATATGAAACCATCACTGCTGATAAGATTGATGAAGGAAATACAGACAAACATCTTTCAAAAGATGTAAAACTTTTATCTAAAAAAAATGTTTTCCTTTCCGTCCCTTTGACAGAACTCATCATAGAGTGCCATGACAGAGTACACAGTAAAACCTGGAGAGTTGAAATCTCAGTGTTAAACATTTCAGAGTTGATTTTAACCCACAAAGTGTAATTTTAACTCCATTCTGAGTAAATAGCCTTCAGTGTGGGAGTAACTTGACAATAATAATGCATTCAGTAATAATCCAACTCTGTAGTCAGTTGATCTAAGCACTGCACAGTCCCATTTCAAATTTGGGGGACAGAGTTTTCCTTATATACAGTACCTTTATGCAAAGTATTTAGATGTGTTTTAGATATTATAGATGTGTTTATATGCTTTAGGTGTAAACTGTTGTAGTGTGATCACTGCTGGGATTCGTCTGCTTATGTTGCTGGTGGATTATTATTGTTTTTAATGTTAATCACTTCTGCACCATGAGATAAGTTAACCACTGAGTTACTGACTTCCCGCCTGTGGCAAGGGGTGGTCTATAAGAACGGATGGTGAGCTGATTCTCAACAAAAGATGTTTCTCAACTCTGCATTTGTCTCTTTGTTCCATCCTTGGAAACATCTGACTTAGCCACAGATATCCAATATAAAATGACAATCTTTATTAAGTATGAAAAGTATACTGCAGTGTGTTTCATAAATATTTAGGCCTCCCAGTGTAAATATGAAGATGACACTTTAATAGTTCAAATTGACACACAGAGTACATTTCTAACTCTACAAAGAAGTGTTGAGTTAAAGTAACACTAGTTAGTGTTAAGAAGAATCAGTTTTTACTACATCCATGATCTACTAAATCTCTACCAATCAGAGCAGTGTATTTTGTAAGAGTCGTTTATTTTTTCAGTTCCTTGTGTTTTGTTCGTACCACATTTCTAACACCCCTGCACATTTCTTTTTCCATCCTACACTCTGTGCTTTTAGACTTAATGCTTTTGCTTATTTCTCATTTCATTCCATATTTCTGTTCTACATTTCCAACTGCTGTTTTGTGTGTATGAGCAACTGAAATGTTTACATTTTCCCCTGGAAATAAAAAATAAAAAATAAAAATAAAAACAAAAAAAACATCTTTTCTCCTCAGTATACTGAGACAAGGACAGTAGTTAGTACTTTAAATGCAGATGCATAGTACCAATGGACAAATATACAAGATACTGTAAATGAAACATAATACAAAAAAAGGGAAAAAAAAGAAAAATTAACTGTACATAAAGTAAAAATAAACCATATAATATTGTGTACATCCATTCATCATCACCCAGTCTAATTAACGGAGTTATAAATGTCATCATAATTACTCAACAATCTGATGTAGAGGACTGAAAGTCTGCTGACTCACTCTGAGCGTTCAACAGTTTAATGGAATTTCAGATACGACTAATTTGGCTGTCCGCACTGAGCACTGAGGTAACTAATTACACTAGTCATGTAGCAGATCCAAGAGCATGTTTGGGGGTCTTTAATAGACTGTGTCTATTTTTTTGCCATGTTTTACTTCAAATCCACCTGATTTCAGAGGAATAAACTGTACTTTGACTTCACTAAAGTTATATAAGTGATTGTTATTGCCCCTGTAAGAAGTTTTATCTGGCATCAGACTGAAATAAAGGCTCTATTTGACCTACAAAAGCAAAACAAACCAAGAGTAAAAAGAGCGATTATTAATGTAGACTTGTTTTATATGCCTGTAACTGCTGCCGCAGGGTAGGAATGAGGTGAAGCGACTAACAGGATGCCACAGAAACACATTGATGAATTTTTCATTGTTTAAAAGTCATTATAAGTTCCATATTAAACATTTAAAAGAAGGATCTGATATTTGTGCCAGAAAACAATGCTTACACAAGTACAAGACAGAAAAGAAATAAGAGGTACTGACAGGGAGATCTGACAGAGTATCATGAAGGGGAGGAGCACCCAAACCACATGGCTTATCAACAGGGGTGCCTCAAGGGTTGTTGCTTGTTCCACATCTTTTTTTCATTTGGTGCAATCATCTGCTCCCTGGCTTTTCTTATCACTGCTATGCAGACAATTCACCGCTATTCCTATCCTTTCCACCAGATGACAAAACTGTCTCAGCTCGGATCTCATCCTGCCTTGATGATATTTCTACATGACCATCTTCAGCTCAACCTGTCCAGGACTGAGCTTACTGTCATTCCAGCCAGTCCCACCATACAACCACAGATCAATATCCAGCTTGGATCAAATAAACTCATGCCAGCTAAGTCTGCCCACAATCTGGGTGTCATAATTGATGACCAGCTGACCTTCAAGGTTCACGTGGCTTCAGTTTCTCAGTCATACCAATTTCCCCTCAATAACAAGAGGATCAGACCCTTCCTGAAAGAGCATGCAACACAGCTCTTGGTCCAGGCTCTTGTTATATCACACAGTGACTACTGCAACTCATTGCTGGCAAGCCTCCCTGAATGCATGTTTAAACATCTGCAGACGATCCAGAACGCAGCAGCACATCTGGTCTTCAACCAACCCAAGATAGCACATGTCACTCCTCTGTTCATCCCTCTACACTAGCTTCAACAGCTCAAAACAAATTCAAACTCTAGTCATTGCTTACAGAGCAGTAACTAAAACTGCTCCTTTACCTGGAATCCCTCATCTAGGTCTACGCTACCTCTCACTGCTACACTCAGCCAGTTACTTCCATCACATCAGAGCCCTAAGTGACTAGCTCCACTCTTCTCCTCTGTTGTCCCTGTGGTTGAATGAATGACCCAACTCCATTCAATCTGCAGTCCCTTTCTACTTTCAAGAGAAAAAATTCTTTCAAGAACTTTATGCACTCAGACTCTTCTCCCCTGTTGTCCCCAAGAATATCAACCTGTCCTGTTAGGAAGCAACACTGAGATTGAAACAATTTCACCTGCTGTTGTGGAAAGGAGGGGCAATTAGCAAGACAACCCCTAAAAAGGAATGGTTTTGCAGGTGGAGGCCACTGAGCATTTCCTTCTTCTCATCCTTTTGGGCTGATTTTTGGTTAATTTTGCATTTTTTCCAGTGCCCTCACCACTACTGGTAGCATGAGGCGGTATCTGCAACCCACAGACGTTGCTCAGGTAGCGCCACTCATCAAGAACGCCAAATCCATATGCAGCATGGATGTGCCACGGCCAGAAGGTTTTCTGTGTCTCCCAGCACACTGTCAAGAGCGTGGAGGAGATATCAGGAGACAGGCGAGCACACCAGGAGACGTAGAGGGGGTCATAGGAGGGCAACAACCCAGCAGCAGCACCGCTATCTGCTCCTTTGTGCAAGAAGGAATAGGAGGAGCACTGCCAGAGCCCCACAAAATGACCTCCAGCAGGCCACTGATGTGCATGTTTCTGCTCAAGCTGCCAGAAACAGACTCCATGATGGTGGTATGAGGGCCCGACATGCACAACAGAGGCCTGTGCTCACAGCCCAGTATTGTGCAGCCCGATTGGCATTTGCCAGAGAACACCAGCATTGGCAATTTCATCGTTGGCGCCCTGTGCTCTTGACAGATGAGAGCAGGTTCACAGTGAGCACATGTGAGAGAGGTGAGAGAGTCTGGTGACGCTGCGGAGAATGTTCTGCTGCCTGCAACATCCACCAGCAGTGGGTCAGTGATGGTCTGGGGAGGCATATCCTTAAAGGGCTGCACAGACCTCCATGTGCTAGCCAGAGGTACCCTGACTGCTATTAGGTACCAGGATGAGGTCCTCAGACCCATTGTCAGACCATATGCTGGTGCAGAGGGCCCTGGTATCCTTCTGATGCATGACAATGCTCGGTCTTATGTGGCTGGAATGTGTCAGAAGATCCTGCATGACAAAGGCATTAGTGCTATAGACTGGCCTGCCAGTTCCCCAGACCTGAGTCCAATCGAGCACATAAAGGACATCATGTCTCGTTCTATCCATGCCATCACGACACACCACAGACTGTCCAGGAGCTACAGAGCGAGGATATTCGAAATCCATCAGATTTATTTAAAACTGTTGGCTTGCACTGCAGCATCTTTGCTAACAACATACTAAATGCATGTTGTAAAAACAGAGAGAGAGAATCAAACTGTCACAGATAGCTTTCTGTGCACCACTTACAGTCCTCAAGGCTACAACAACATTTCGTCACTTTAAGTCCAACAATCAAATTTGCATTGTAAAGTCATTAGCACCATTTCTCACATGCCAAGAATCTTGAAAATAGAAGACTTGCCTATTTTCATCTCAAGATGTATGTAGAGCTGCATTTACCTTGTTTTGCTAGACATGTGCACTGACAACTGTATCAGTTAAAACCATACTTTATTCCTGCAAAGACCCTCATCTCCAATTCCACATTAAAACCACAGCACAATAAAACAAAGTACTGAAGAACTTCAGTCTTTAGAGTGGGTGGTTCATGAGCTCGGAGCTTTGAAGAAAAATGTCATTTTACCAAGTGTAAAAAGTAAGATGCCGGCGTGTGAAGACGCAGTGCCCCAGCATTCTACCTCAGTTAGCAGACACTTCCTGAAAACAACTTATACCCGAACCAAACTTACCAGCCTGAAACAGCACTGGGCCGGCTGGACCCCAGAAGGGTTTGACTCGTTCCTAGAGACGATACATTGGTGGGAGAAAAGGCGGCGTTGCAAAAGATGGCAGAAGCGGTCAAGCGAGCCGGCATCAGAGCCAGGCTAACTGCGATTCCACACAGGCCAGCAGTTCCCAGTTTTTTTCTTGCCAACGCTCACTCTCTGGTAAACAAGATGGATGAGATCAAAATGACAGATTGTTAACAACCGGATGAACAGCTGTATTATGGTAATAACGGAGACCTGGCTGCATGATAACATCCCAGACTTAGCTGTGGAGCTAGAGGGTGCTCAGTTTTCCAGTCAGACCTCACATCAGACTGGTAAGAAGGGGGGGGCGTCTATATTAACAACAGTTGGTGCACAGATCCTGCCGTCATTGAGAGACACTGCTGTCAAGACCAGGAGTTCTTAAGGTTAAAGTGTAGACCCTTCTATCTGCCCAGGGAAATCACCGCCATGTTCGTAGCTACTGTGTATATCCACCCTTGAGCTAATGCTAATGTAGCTATGGGCAGGCTGCATGATGGCATCAGCAGACAGCAGAATAAACACCCAGAGGGCTAGTTCACTGTAGCCAGTGATTTCAACCACACTAACCTGAAGACTGTGCTCCCTAGATTTTACAAGAAAGTGGACATTAAAACTAGGAAGGGCAGAACATTTGATCAGGTCTACACCAGCAACCCTGGAGCTTACAAAGCCCATCCCTCTCCTCACCTTGGACACTCAGACCATCATTCTCTGTTTCTGACACCATCTCATCAGCTGGCTGCAGTATTCACCAACATCTTCATTCGCTCACTGCAGCAAGCCACAGTTCCCACCTGCCTGAAAACTGCCACTATAATCCCTGTGCCCAAATCCTCCACCATCATGGGTTTGAATGATTACCAGCCTGTGGCCCTGACACCAGTAATCATGAAATCTATGGAGAGACTGTTGCTGCAGCATATCAAGGCCCATATTCCACCTACCTTGATCAACATCAGTTTGCGTACAGGCCCAAGAGATCCACAGATGACGTAGTCTCCATTGCTCTCCATACTGCCCTCTGCCACCTGGAAAGCCACAACACATACATTAGGATGCTGTTTGATGACTTCAGCTCAGCATTCAATTTCATCAGCCCCAGCCGACTCGTCAACAAACTGCAGGCATTGCAAGGTGGAACCCCCCTTTGTCTGTGGATCAAGGACTTTCTGATGAACAGACCTTAGATATGCTAAATGCGAAGCTTCGTGTGTTTACGTTCCGCAGAGTGCCAGGGCAAAGCTCTTGCAGGAAGGTAGTGGAATAAACTGAAGCCAAAGCGGCTTCTAGTGGCAGGAGGCTTCATTACAGTTTACAGAGCAATTGTACTGGCATTTCAGGCCCATGTATTTGAAAAATGATCCACAATTAGTTTAACCGACTCATAAACCTCGCACCATCTAATTTGGTATGTGAAATTAGCCGTTTAGCCGCCTAGCAGTCACACCCCTAATTATTGACCTCAATACTTTTTCAGCTAGTAATTTTGAGCAGCCCCATATATCAGAGTGAAACATCATAAATATTTACCACACAAACTCTGGATTCAATCAGCCTTATTAGAGATGTAAAAATGCAATTTCAGTCTCCAAGTTCAATATTTACCTCATTATCTCATAGTTTTCCAAGTTCTTAGTCAGATGAAACGAAATGGATCCTGTGTGTGTGTTCCTATCAATTACAGGCTTAGCTGGTGTTAGCAAACCCGGACAGAGCCAACATAAGTTTTAATTTGGACCTTCCTGCCTCTGGTACCTTGTCGATGGCACTGGGAAACACTCAGCAACCCTGTGAGGGTGAGAGAGACACACAGAGTGTGAAAGTGTCAGAGAGAGATTTTGGAGAGGAAACATCACTTGGCTCATTGCATCATCTCCACAGCCTGTCAGCGGGCAAAATAGGTTGCCAAGAGTAAGATCTGTTGCCTCCAAAATGAACTCTTGAACAAAAAGAGCACTTACTGTCTGCGTTTCATCTGCTGCCAGCTCTTGCAGTGTATTTTCTACAGAACCTCAGCATGTGTCCTGTAAATATGTTCATGCTGTCAGGATAAATAAGCTAACATGTCAGCTTTTTGCTTCAGGGACATCATCTAATTTGATTTTTTTATCGTGCATTTCCTCAGTGTGTTTCTGCAAACAGAAATGAACAGTTTGCCTGTATTTTTCTGCTGGCAGTTAAGTGTTTTGTGCCTGAGGTAAATATGACTTTATTGCTGTTTCATAGATCTTTAATAACAACATAATCTCAGTGCCAGCTCTGCTGTGTCCACTGAGACAGCATCTTTACTCTCACTCATGTGGTATTAATTGCCAACAAGATAGTAACGCTGGCAGAAGATGCACATGGTAATTGGACACTTCGACACACACACACACACACAGGCATATTGATACCCATAGTGTCAGAGGCAAACAATTACTCCCTTAAGCTCCACTGATAGTCCTGTTCCTACCTAATTGGGTCTTGTTTGCAAAAACTAGTTACCTGTTTTTGTTCCTGTCTGACACTGATGGCTCAGGGTTTTGCAGTGCGACAAACACTACAGTGGCTGTTACTGTTGTTTGTATGTATTGATTGTGTCTTGTAATGTGGATTTTGGCTCCCATACCTGAAGCTGGACGTCTATCTGTTTAATTTACTGATGGGGGATTGTACAGAGTTTTAAAGTTAGTAAAGTTTTGGATCATTCAAATGCACCATATTGTGTAAAAGTCAAAAGCGGCAACTAGCTTTGTAGTTTTGCAAAGTTTCAACTGCCATCAATCCATCTTTGAATCCATATCACGGAGTAACTCTGATGACCTTTCAACAGTCACAGAGTTACTCTGATGACCATTCAGCAGTCACACAGTTACTTTGATGACCATTCAGCAGTCACAGAGTAGCTCTGATGACCATACAACAGTCACACAGTTACTCTGATGACCATTCAGCAGTCACACAGTTACTCTGATGACCATTCAGCAGTCACACAGTTACTCTGATGACCATTCAGCAGTCACACAGTTACTCTGATGACCATTCAGCAGTCACAGAGTTACTCTGATGACCATTCAGCAGTCACACAGTTACTCTGATGACCATTCAACAGTCACACAGTTACTCTGATGACCATTCAGCAGTCACAGAGTTACTCTGATGACCATTCAGCAGTCACACAGTTACTCTGATGACCATTCAGCAGTCACAGAGTTACTCTGATGACCATTCAGCAGTTCTAGAGTTACTCTGATGACCATTCAGCAGTCACACAGTTACTCTGATTGACCATTCAGCAGTCACAGATTACTCTGATGACCATTCAGCAGTCACACAGTTACTCTGATGACCATATTCAACAGTGAATAAAATATGGGTTTATAATTCAACAGTCAGTTGCATCTGATGACCTTTCAACATTTCACAGAGTTACTCTGATGACCATTCAACAGTCACACAGTTACTCGATGACATCTGCATATTTTTAAAGTCACAGAGTTACTCTGATGACCTATATGTAACAGAAAAGGTTACTCATGGTGCATTTAGAGTCTGGACTTAGTGGAGCACAGTTACTCTGATGACCAAGCTTGTGTGTGTGTTAGTTCAAGTCCCTGCAGATTGTGAGTGAGGACCCTCTCTGATGACCATTCAGCAGTCACATTTCAGTTGAATAAAATGAATATTCAGCAGTCAAAATGGACAGTAGTTACTCTGATGACCATTCAGCAGATAATACTCTGATGACCATTCAACAGTCACACAGTTACCTTGATTAGATGAATGTCACAGAGTTACTCTGATGATCTCAACAGTCACAAGAGTTACTCTGATGACCATTCAGCAGCCCTCCAGTTACTCTTGATGACCATTCAGCTTACACCACAGTTTACTCTGATGACCATTCAGCAGTCACACTTTACTCTGATGACCATTCAGCAGGTTTTAGATTTGTGTGGCATGACCATTATTTGACAGAGTTACTCTGATGACCATTCAGCAGTCACACTGTTACTCTTGATGACCATTCAACAGTCACACAGTTACTCGAAAATACAGTCACAGAGTTAGGCTTAAGGCAGGAAGGTGGTGAACAGTCACAGTAATCTCTGACACAGCCACAAGGAGGAGAGGGACAAAAGGGAAAGAGAGGTTTAGTTAGTTTTGTAAAATCACAGAGTTACTCTGATGACCATTCAGTTTCACACATCTTAGGCCTGTGCATTCCCTTGCAAGGAAAAGTCCACATGTGACCATACAAGGAATGGTGCTGAGGACCATTCAGCAGTCAGGCTCAAAGCTAAGCTGTAGGTCTTCAGATGAGGAAGCTTACTGCTGTATGCACATGTGCATCATCAATTCTCTGATGACCATTCAGCAGTCACACAGTTACTCTGATGACCATTCAACAGTCACACAGTTACTCGAACATTCAACAGTCACAGAGTTACTCTGATGACCTTTCAACAGTCACAGAGTTACTCTGATGACCATTCAACAGTCACAGAGTTACTCTGATGACCATTCAGCAGTCACACAGTTACTCTGATGACCATTCAGCAGTCACACAGTTACTCTGATGACCATTCAGCAGTCACACAGTTACTCTGATGACCATTCAGCAGTCACACAGTTACTCTGATGACCATTCAGCAGTCACACAGTTACTCTGATGACCATTCAGCAGTCACACAGTTACTCTGATGACCATTCAACAGTCACAGAGTTACTCTGATGACCATTCAGCAGTCACACAGTTACTCTGATGACCATTCAATTGTTCTAGAGTTTATCTGAAACAAGTCAACAGTCATGGAGTTACACTGATTACCAGTCGAGTGAAGGATCTGCGAATCAAACCCAACACCTAACATCTGGTATGATTTTTATATTATATTGTGAATAAAATATGGGTTTATAATTGCAAGTCATTGCATTTTGTTTATAAGGATTTAAACAGCACCCCAGCTTTTGTGGAACTAATCCAAAGGAGTGTGGTCATGAATGACATCTGCATATTTTTAAAGCTCTAAAGAGACAACAGCAGTGGATTTATATGTAACAGAAAAGGTCGCCTCATGGTGCATTTAGAGTCTGGACTTAGTGGAGCACATCTCCGTGCGCAAGCTTGTGTGTGTGTTAGTTCAAGTCCCTGCAGATTGTGAGTGAGGACCCTCTCTTTGAGGTTTTGGTTAAATACATTTTATTTGAATAAAATAGAATATTAATTAATCAAAATGGACAGTATTTTTTACATGCCTGATAATAAATGTATGAAAATAATTTAAACAGAAACCTTGATTAGATGAATGTCCAAAAGAGTGCTGTGTGGTATATCTCAGGACAAGCAGACAGGCAATGCATAAATAAAGCCCCTCCTTGTCTTGATTTATGATATGGCTTACACCACAGTTTATGGATAAGGTTGTTGTGAGGCGCACTTTATCAGCATGGTGAGGTTTTTAGATTTGTGTGGCAGACATTATTTGACAAATGTTTGGTGAAAGCTACATTTACAGTCGCCACTGTTTGTCTTAGTTAATAAACTGGCCTTACGTACTAAATAGGCAGTGATAGATAGGCTTAAGGCAGGAAGGTGGTGAACAGGGCGCTGTAATCTATACACAGCCACAAGGAGGAGAGGGACAAAAAGGGAAAGAGAGGTTTAGTTAGTTTTGTAATGTAAAATCATTGCATTTGGCCTCAGAGTTTCCTCCCCATCTTCAGGCCTGTGCATTCCCTTGCAAGGAAAAGTCCACATGTTCCCCAAGGAATGGTGCTGAGGGATAATCAGAGTCCAGGCTCAAAGCTAAGCTGTAGGTCTTCAGATGAGGAAGCTGCTGCTGTATGCACATGTGCATCATCAATTCTCTTTCAAGCATAGAATACATTCAGTATGTGTGCCTATTTACAGCAGCATGCAGCAGCCCATGTTTGAGCTTATGTGTACGGTAGGCCTGGGTGTGTTTAGTTCTGTACGGCATGCTCTCATTTGTGTTGTGTATCGATCTGTGTTCGTGTGCAGTGGACAGCAGAAGAAGAAGTCCCCTTCGCAAAACCTTTCCATTGGTCTCTGTCACAGCCTAGCTGCAGCTCCACATATCTAAAGGATAAATGCTTGCTGACACTTCATCATTCGCAAACTCAGCCTGTAAAAGAGGCCAATTAGATACATGCAGTGCTAACAGCAGCCAGGGGACTTATCTTATGATCCTCTGACCACGTCATTTAACAGAGGGAAACAGTACAGGAGGGTGCATGCACAGGGCTCAGAGGGAAGTCATGCATGTCAACAAACAGTAGCAAATGCTTCATATAATGTCATATAGGAGGCATAATGGCACATCCATATATGGAACAATAATAGACACATTATTGCTGGTCTGTGCTGCTCATAAAGATGTTATGATGTGATTAATACTGGCATGCGATCCTCAGGCGTTTCCAGTTAGGGGGTGTTATTCCGCCTCTGTGTTCTGGGTCTGCCCCGGGGTGTCTCCTAAGAAGAAGAGAATCCCAGACAACCCTGTGCAGGGAGAAATCATGGATGCATACAAATCAATATCTGCTTTTCAGTATTTTATATTCAGACCCTCTGAGTCTCAAACCTTCATGTGCTGCTGTCAATAAAAATGATTTATAAGCAAAATGATTCCCCTTTTTTTGCCCCTGTGGTTTTAGAGGTTACAAATGTATTTAAGCCTGTTTAATTAGAAAGCACTTACAGAGATATGAGACATCGAAAGCTAAATATGACTTACCCTCAGAATCTCTAACCCTCTGTTTCATCTTTGCAGCTCCCCTTTTTCCCCTCCTTTCTTTTTTCATTTACCTCCCGTGCTCTTCAAATTTCACCTATTGGCTCCTGTCTCCACTATTCCCCAAGTAACTCTCCTCTCCTCTCCCCTCTCTCCTCTGTCGTGTCTCATAGACTTTCCACTTAGCATCAAGAGTGAAAAAAAAAACAGGTCAGAGAAGAGCAGCACCCACTTGCTGTCTGGCTGGCAGAAATCCTTGACCTTTCACTCTCGTTGCGTTTTTCTGAGCAGCGGAGCCTGTCAGATGACCCCTCGTGTTGAATGTTGAGAGACCCTTTAAATGTTGTTGAGAGAGACAGAGATGGACACAGATAGAGAGGGAAAGAGAGAGAGAGGGAAGTCATTTTAGGACTGCTTCAGTTCAGTGTAGAAGTTTAAATGTTCAAAATTCCTGACCGCAAAACGCTTTATAGTATGGTGCCAAAATATCACAGGCATGTTAAACAAGAAATCCACTGTCTAATGATGCTGTAGATCATGTTTTATGCTAGGGCTGCATTACCTTTATATGTTTTATTTAAATATATGTATAAATGTACAGTAAATATGAGGAATGTTAATAAAAACATGAGTCCAATGCTGTTATACAATATTACTGAAGTCCTCCTCTGCTCAGACCAGTGCAGTGGGTCTTCTTCTGACAGTGGTCTCAGAACCTCTGTGGGTCTTTACTTAACTTCAGACGGACTCAAAACGTGTTTCTTTGAACACAGATTTGATCTTAGAGAAAGTCACACAGTGCTAGATCAGGTGAATAAGGAGGATTATCACAGTGTGAGCTGGCGTGTTGTCTTGATGAAGAATGAAACCATTTTTCCACAACAGTGGTCTCTTTCTTTGGACTTTTCTCTGTTTTTCTAGAACCTGTTTGTAGTAGCGTTAATTCAGCGCTGACCCTTCAGAACCCACTCCTCCAAAATGATACAACAAACAAAAAAAAAAAACAAACACAAACAAAAAAACCTTTTATACATTATGTGCTTTGCCTTTAACACTGCATAGCACCTGCGTCCAATTAAACTTGAAGCACTTTGTGGCACTTACTGATGTTGTTTCTTCTTGTCTAGATCTTTGCTTGTTATTGCTCTTGAATGTAGGTCGCTTTGGATAAAAGCGTACGCTAAATGACATTGTAACATTGTAACATTGTATGATACCCTTAATGTCTAAGAGAACGGTCTACATGGCCTTGAATTTGGACCTGCTTTGATGTGCTTTCTTCATCCTTGGTGACTATGGTGTTGTCCAATGCAATGACTGCACCTCAGGATCATATTGGAAGATCCAAAATCCACTGAGATGGTGGAAAGCTACAGATATCTGGGTGTGGTCCTTTATAATAAACTGTGTTTCGAACCCCATGTTGATGTTACCTCCAAGAAGGTTCAGCAAAGATTTTCTTTTTGAGAAAACTGAGAACCTTCCATTGAATCTGTTTGAACCTTTTGTATTGTTGCATGGTTTGGAAACCTGAACTTGGCCAATAAGAATCGTCTTGGTAGTCTTGTTAAAACTGCTGGAAAGATCTGAGGAAGTCAGCAGGCCGGGGTAATGTCCATCTGTAACAGACAGGTCCTGAGGGCTAATGCTGTTCTGGATTGTCCTAATCATCCACTTCAGAGCAAGTTTGAGCTTTTGCCTTCAGGCCGTCATTTTAGGGCTCCTATGAGGAAGACTAAAAGACCACAGGTCTCATTTATCTCAAGTGCAATTTATTTACTTAATGACAATTAGCCCTTAGGTTGCCCTTGTTCTTCTTGCACTATTATTGCTCATTTGCACCTTCCACATTGCACTTTTTTCATTACTGGTGGGAATTTTTCATTTTTGGTATGAGCTCTGGACTGATTTTGTGTATGTGTATGGTGTTTCTTATAATGTATTGTTTGATTATATCTGACTTTTAGGCTTTTAACTGGGTCTTATTCTCAGGTCTTGTACACACGTAGCCGGGTATCTGGGAAACCACATATATTTTTATACGTTTAGGCCTGTCATCCACACGAAAGCGCAGTTTTATGTCACTAAAAATGATCTTTTGTGAAAACTCTGGCCAAAGTGGAGATTTTGGAAAACTCCGGTTTCGTGGTTACATGTGTACGCCGGGAAACAGAGTTTTTGGTTCTCAAACGTCACAGCTTGTGCCGTGTTTGAATCTCTGGCAGGAGAGACAGAATGACGGAAGTTCATTCTGATTGGCTGGCATGGGTTTCACATCTGAAAAACACTGCCACCTATGGGTTTGGCATGCTTAAAGCAGCATTTAACAGCGGATTTGCTGATTATGCGTGGACGAGGGTTTTTTTGTAAATGATCAGGTGTGGACGAAAGTATTTTTAAAAACGAATAAAGGAGGATATTCGTTTTAGAAAACACTCATCTGCACGTGTACAAGGCCTCACTGCTCATGTTGTCCTTGTGTACCTTGTCTTTTGTGTGCTCCTGCTGTAATTTCCCTTTGTGGGACAATAAAGAGATCCTGATTCTGATTCTGATTCAGTCTATGCAATCACTCCTTTTAAAAAGTTTCTTTCAGTTTGTTCCAAAATGTTTCCAAAGATGTGCTTGCATCTTTCTTTTTGATCAGGAAGTTTTGGGGCAACTTTGGCACACACATTTGTCATGTTCAAATTCATGCAAATTTTGCTGAACTCTCTCTTTATCAAAGGAGACCCTCTCTGCAATTAGTTAGATTCCTTTATCTTTTAAAATGATTTTTTTTTCAATTTATTTATTATTTTCAGAAGTTTTGGATGTGCATGAGCACCCAGAAAGTTCACGGTCTTGAACATCCTCTCTACCTTCACAAAATCTTTTGCGCCATTCAAACACACATGCACAAGACATGCAGTGTTCCCCATACACCTCAGATAATTTACCAAAAGATTTTGCTGCTGTTTTGATCAATTTCACCCAAAAATTTAAGCCAATGTGTTGCTCAGCCTTTAAGCTGATCATTTTCTAACAACTCAGCAAAAAAACATGCACTTCAGTGAACTAAATACATCACTTATTTAAAACTTACAGCAGCTGTGCATGAATACCCAACCTTTTGTCATGGTTTTGGTTTCTGTTGTGGGTTCTGATTCCTTAGTTTCCTGAGCTTTGTTTTTTTTTCTCAACCTCATGTGTTCCCTGGTCCTTGTGTTTCCCAGTTTAGTTTCTAGTTCCTTTATCTCGTTCATTTCCTCGGTGTCCTTGTTTTCTTCATCCACAGTGTTTTTCCTGTTTTATTTTGTAGTTTTTCTCTCCTTGTGTATGATTCTGGTTCTCTTCCTGTCCCTGTGTTTTTCCCTCCACCTTGATTGCCCTCACCTGTGTCTCGTTTGCCCTCACCTGTCTCCCTGTGTCTAATCACTGCCTGTCTATTTAGTTTCTGTGTTTCCCTGTGTCTTTCTCATTTCATTTGTGAATCCCCTGCATGTTCAAACCTGTTTTTAGTGTTTTTTTGGTGCGCTTTCAGGTTTTGTACATTTCGGCCATTTGTGCATTTTGATTTTTCTAAGGACTTTTTTGTTGTATTTGTTTTTTTGCTATTTTTAGTTTGTTAAAAATTTGTTTTAGCATCAGTGCCTTGCGTTTGGGTCCTCCTCTTAGGTTTTTTTTGCAACAACCTGACACCTTTAGTACATGACACTAAGTGTGACTGTGAACCACAAGGTTTTATCTTCATTAGCGCAGTCTGATTATTTAATTGCCATACCTTGCACACCTTAAACATAGTCAAAGCATTTGGACTTAATGAAAAACCTTCACGTTTTTTTGTAATAAATTATTTTGCATGGTTTGTTGCAGCAGATTTATCTTTAGAAATAATCTATGTATATTGTTTATACTGTGAATGTTGGATTAGAGGGCTTGATATTAGTGCTGTCACAGTATTGGCTCATTGCATGCTGACTTCTCATTTCAAGCAACCAATCAGTGTTGACACTGCAATGAGGAGGGTATTTAAACTTTCCAAATCACACCACAACTGTCTGACACTGCTGAAGATGCAAACACAAGTCCACCACACCTGATTCAACTGCAAAAAGTGACTTGTGTGCTCCAGTCTCTTCCTTGGGTTAGCTTGTGAGGAAGAATCGCAAACATCTTGTGTTGTCCTGGTGCACAATGTTTGCACAGGCAGCATTTTTCACGTAAAGTTAATAATACAATCAGTTTGGCTCTAACAAAAGGAGCTAATGATGTGAAAATGCACCATTATTAAACTGTAAGATACTCTGAAAATTAGTGAAAGCAGGAGATGCACAAAAGCGAGGCTCAAGGACAGACTGGGTTAATTATGCATAAAAGAATAGATCCTGTACAGTGTACTGTATATCAATGACATATGGCTGCCTTAGCATCTATTAATTATGGAGACTCAGGAGGAATACATACAGCCAAGTCTGCAGAGTCAGTGCAATTTCTGTATACCATTAAAGTGGGCTTAACGCTTAAAATGCCCCAGAACATTTCTGAACCTCTTTTCCTGAGCAGATTCACCAGAGACGTTGAGCTGAGGCAGCATTATGCTCATGCATGTTATTACCTACATCTCATGAACTTGCTCAAGGACCATTTCTGATATGTTTCCAGTATGAGAAATTACAGCCTGTTACAATCTGGTTTCTCACATGCAAACACACAGCAGCGAGCTTCAATAACCCTCAGTTACATGAAAAAGAAAAAGAAAGGAACACTGAGAACGTGTTGGAAGTATTTTTGATCCAAAAGGCCTCAGGGAAAAAAAA